>NW_012102499.1:3235052-3256645 GCF_000951045.1 Mandrillus leucophaeus
CAAGAGATGCCCCTTCCTCCTCTCTTTGATATGCAGCCTCAGCCAAGTTTTCATCTAATAAATATTTACTGCTGGAAACTAAGAGACACAAGCATCTGTAAGCCACGGGCTCTACCCTTCACCTCAAGTGCCTATTTCAACAGTGAATGAAACCGAAGCCCAGAGAGGGTAAGTGGCTTCTCTAAATCAGACAGCAGTAAATATCAGAGCCCTGATGAATAAATTCTCTACATTCATAATGCTTTTATTTTACACATATTAATATGCAATTTCTTAAAGTAAAAAGTATGCCCTAATATTAAAGTAGTTGGATGGTTAAGAATATTCACTTTGTCCGTTAAATGCTGACAAAATTGGGAAGTAAGGGAAAAGCTATCTTTGGTACTCTATCATCCATTAGATAACTTTTCCTTTCCACTCTTAGCATCAATGTCTTCATAGTTTTTTTCCGTAGCCCCCTCTTAAAATCTGTTTTCAAGAATTATATTACATACAACTTCCAGTAATGTATAAAATAAAAGTTTAAAATGCCATCCCTCCCAGGAAAACATTTCACATATTGTACATACATCTACCTCCAAGCCTTCTAATAAGCTCCTACCAAAGCATTTTAGGCAGCCTTTGGGAGGTGGCAGAGGTGGCTTCTGGTAGGATGAGACTGTCTCACCCTTGGCCCCATGACATCCTCCCAATTTACCTACATTGCCACCCCGAAGGCTGTTCTTGGAATTTCACACTGCACTTGGTTTTATTATTTCCAAGGAGGAATCTTTTCCAGAAGCTCTTAGAGTAATATGCTACCACTTGAGGATGCTTAGTATAGATAAACTATTCATTTAGGACTTTCATATGTTCCCAATTTCCTAGGAAGTTTCCTCAATGCTCACACCCTCACATCCTGGCCACTGTCCCTGGGATAAGTCACTTGGAGGCAGCTGTTTTCAGGATCCCCAAAAGCCTGAAGCAGAACAGGTTCTGAGGCAAAATCCTCTATAATTATATTTTAAAACAGTAGGTCTATCCTGGCTCCTAGGGAGACCAAGGCAGGTGAGTCACCTGAGGTCAGGAGTTCAAGACCAGCTTGGCCAACATGGTGAAACCCAGTCTCTACTAAAGATAAAAAGCTTAACCGGGCATGGTGGCAGACACCTGTAATCCCAGTTACTTGGGAGGCTGAGGCAGGAGAATAGATTGAACCCAGAAGGGGAGGTTATAGTGAGATGACATTACACCACTATACTCCAGCCTGGGTGACAGAGTGAGACTTTCTCTAAAAAAAAAAATAATAGAACAGTAGTTATAAGATGTTATTCATACATTCACACAACAAATATTTATTGAACTTTACTACATAGTATTCCTACTACTATAAAAATATCAGTAAAAGAAGATATTGCCTTTGCCCTTGGACAGGTCATAGTCCAGGAAGTGAGACCTGCAAACAAGTATAATAAAATACGCTACAGAAAGCTGTAAAACAAACAAAGATAATACACAATGGGAAGATAGATAAAGAAGTAAAATTCTTCTGCCAGGAGGAAGGGAAAACAGGGTTCAGGGAATACTTCAGAGAGTTGATGCCAACTCTCTGATGTTGGGCCTTGTGAGATATTAACAACCTCCTCCTCCTCCTCCTCCTCCTCCTCCTCCTCCTCTTCTTTTTAATTGACTTTTATTTTTTACAGAGGTTTTATGTCAACAGGAAAAGTAAGTGGGAAATTTCCCACATACCGTCTATCCCCACACAGGCACAGCCTCCCCAACTGTCAACATCCCATACTAGAGTGGTGCATTTGTTACAATTGATGAACGTACAATTACACATCACTATTACCCAAAGTCCATAGTTTACATTAACAGTCACTCTTGATGTTGCACATTCTGTGGGTTTTGATAAAATGTATAATGACACGTGTCCACTATTGTAATCTCATATAGAATAGTTCACTGCCCTAAAAATCCTCTGTGCTCTTTTTTCATCCCTCCCTCCCCACTAGCCCCTAACAACCATTGCCCTTTTTATTGCCTTCATAGTTTTGCCCATTTTCAAATGTCATACACTTAGAATCATACAGCCTTTTCAGATTGTGTTCTTTCACTTAATAATACACATTTAGGTTTCCTCCTTTTTTGTGTTTTGCCAGTTTATTTCTTTTCAATGGCATATGATGTTCCAATTTTGGATATACAAAAAAAGTTTACTTACCTACTGAAAGACATTTCCGTTGCTTCTAATTTGGACAATTATGAATAAAGCTGCTATACAAACTTTCTTTTTAAAAAAGTTTTTATTGAAACGTAATTTATTTACTATACAATCCACTTACCGAAAGTATACCACTCAACAGCTTTGAGCATATTCACAGTGTTATGCATGCATCACCACAATCAATTTTAGAACATTTTCATCACCCCAAAAAGAAACTCTGCTTCACTTAGCCTTCACTCTTCAATATTTGCATTCTTCCCTATGTTACCAGTAATCTACTTTCTATCTCTATCTATTTTTCATTTCTAGACATTTCAACTAAATGGAATCATACAATATGTGGATTTTTGTGTCTGGCTTCTCACCGTGATATTTTCAAAGTCCATTCATGTTGTAGCATGTATTAATACTTCATTTTTCTTTCTATGGACAAATGACACCCCATTGTATGGATATATCATGTTTTGTTTATCCATTGATTTAGTTGGTGAACATTTGAATTGTTTTCACTTTGGGGCTATAATGTTGCTGATACAGGAGTTAAGAAGAAATTACCTAGGCAGATAATAAGGGTATGGGAGTCCTCAGTAAATCTTTTCTTTTTAAAGAGAAGCAGCCCCAAATCATTTTCTAACAAGGAGCAGCCTGTAAATTTAAGCTACAGACATAGACAAGCAAGCTTGGAGCTTGCACAGATGAATGCTGGCAGGAACTAGGGGACTAGACATGTTCAAGATGGTGGCTCCATCTTCTTTTCTCTGTCAGCCACATGTACAATAAGGAGCAGAGAAGATGGCACCGATCAACTGGAAAGCCCATTTGCGTAATAAGATTAGGTTGGGGCAACCAGCCTTGCTCGTACACTATGTAAACATCATACCTGATTGAACCAATCTGTGAGCCCTATGGAAGTCAGACACTGCCTCCTCAAACCTGACTATAAAATTTGGTGCATTCGGTGCCAGCCAGTCTTTTCCACTTGGAGACTCTTCCTGGTCTATAGAGAGAACTGTTTCTCTTTCTCTTATCTTCTGCCTATTAAACCTCTGCTCCTAAACTCCCCATGTGTGTCTGTGTTCTAAATTTTCCTGACACACGATGATGAACGCCAGGTCATATACCCCAGATAATGTAGCCCCTTCAAACTGGGGGCTCATGTCTGATACCAAGGTACAACCTTCATCGACATGGTGAGTAGAGGAGCAGACTCCAACTCTGTCCTTTCATTTCAAGACTCTCGGCCTTCATTTTAGAACCAAATCAAACCAAATACTGGGCCCCCTTCAGCCATTTTAAAACAGTTAGCATGGCTGCCAGCCTTACGGGATTTAGCGGACAGGCTTACAGAGAAGAACATGGAGAATCCCCCCAGCATCCATGGGTTACTGATTCTTCACCTCCACAAGTTCTTTACCCTGAGCTTCATCCCAATTTTGTGCTTCTTAAAGCCTTCACAGAATCTGAATTATTTCTGCAATCCCAAGCTTCAGACACTGCAGGGTCAGTAGCATAAGCATGGACAGGTAAACAGAAGGATGGTTGACTGAGCGAGCTGTAGTGGACATCTATTTTGATTTGTTTTGTTTTGCTTTTGTTTTGACACCAAGCATTCACAAATTTTTCTGGAAAACCTACCTCAAGTGACCTCTAGAAAGCTCACCTCATTTATTAGTCCCAGTCTGTATAAATGGAGCAGCCTTCTCTTCAGACCTCTAATATTTTAAGGGTGTATATGTGCACACTCTTAGCCATAAGGAGCATTCTGCAAAGATTCATAATGAGCCTCCAAATATCTCTAACCCTCATGCGTAGTCAAGGACTCGCCTCTGGATCATGAGCTGCAGGTGTTCTAGACAATATCTGTTATATTCCACTAAGTCCATGAAGATCATAAGTGACACGTCCATCCTGATAGGTGCACCATATACACTAAGGGAAGATCTTGCATGTTGCCATCAACATGGCTAGAAAGAAGGCACAAAGATCACCTTCTCTAAAGAGAGGGATGCCGTGTTAACAACAGCCCTGCAGATACTGTTTTAGTCCTGAAACAACAGCCCCATGGACACTTCTGCCAAAATGGCATCTGTCAGCTTAGCAGTGCCCTGGTAAACCTCAAGGGGGTGGTGCCTAGATCCAGATTGACAAAGGGTCCTGATATGGGCATGATGGGACATAAACCTTTTTCCACTAGCATGACCATCCTTTCCTGGCTTCACTTTTTTCTTACTTTCTCATTCATTATAAGGCATCTTTTCCTTACTCTCAGCTATATTTTACCCTAGGAGGTAGGTGGTTGTCTGGTCAACATTCCTACCACAGATAGCTAGGTGATCTTTTTGCTCTCTGAAAATTTCATCAACCCAGGCAGCATGGAGAAATACACAGGGAAGGGAACTACTTCCCCAAGTGACTTATTAGTAGAAAGACCTCAACGTTGAGGTCAAAATGTGCTTCCCTAAATCATGAGGATGCCCTGCTTTTCAAACTCTTAAGCAGCATCCACAGTGTTCCTGACACCCTACCCCAACCAGCAATACCCCAAACACTACCACCAACTTACATAATGCTGTGGTCAGTGACAACGTTTTTTAAACAGTGATTAAACCCCTATGTCTGAAAAACATACCTGTCTTTGACCCTCTCTTCAGATATGCAAGGCCTGCCTTCCTACTGCTCTAAAGGACATGAAGCAGTGAATGGGGAGGAAGGTGCAGGCTGCCATACGGTATCAGTAAATCTCAAGCAAAGAAGTAGAAAAGAGCTCATCTCCTCAGACTTCATCAGGGAGAAAATGGACCTTTGGAGGCACGTGATACTCATTCCTCCACAAGAGCTCCAGAGGATTGGTCACCTTTTAAAAGTCAAATGAGGGAGTCAGTAAGAGCTGAACTAACTCCTACCTTTCCCTAACCACAAGCTTCGGTTGCCCAAAACCTATACCTCCCAACACAATACACAGAAAAGACACCAATCTCATTAGAACATTTATTAGGGAGAGTCAAGGTTCTCAACAAGGAGTGAATTATTTTGTGGGGGAAAATTTTCCTCTCTGGAAATGCTTCGGAAGCGTTTTCTCTCCAGTTGGTAAAGGCACATCACTGAACACACTGCTTTTAGCACTGGTTGGGACAGCTGGACACGCCAGGGTGACATGACACCAACAAGTGGGGTTTGAATGTGGCATAGGCTTCCTGTGGGGCATGGATGGGGGATGGCTTTGACACAATATCTTCCCCTTAAATGCCTCAACTTTCTCGGGCTGTCTGTACTTGTCTATGATCTGTTTAATCATTATAGGATAATTCTGGCCAACAAAGATAGCTTGTTGGCTGCAAGACTTGGTACATGTCACTTTGCGGGAGGGAGCTGTGCAGTTGTGGGGATAGCCTTGGACAGGCTCTGCTCTGCCCTCCACATCTGGCCCGTGCTTAGCTTTCCCAAATTCTACTGGGGAGGCAAGGGGCTCTTGGGGACAGGTGACATCTATCCCATGCCTATGCCACAGCTTCTAGGAACTCCCCAGTGTCTTTCCTAATTTTCTGAGCTTCAGTAGTCCCAGTAAAAGCAGCTCTACTTGTAACTCGACCTCTATTCTGCACAGATGATGACAGGGAGCTATCCTTTCCCTGGGAACTTTCTTGTTCTTCATATGTTATGCTGGGTTTATTAAACTGCTGCAAAAAGGTCTTCATCCACTTTCTGAAAAGGTTTTCAGGAGGAGGCTGTGTTTTCAAAGTTAGGGAAGATTTGCTCCCAAGCAACTCCCTTGATGTCTTGTTATCAATAGCGTGGCTCTTTCTCCTGAGTTGGGATAGTTGGGATGTCCCGAACCCTGCATCCCCTCCACCAACCTCTCCTCCCTTGGGTCTTAGAGGGCTCACTCTCTTTGTAGCTGGTGAAAAATTCTTAACTTGGCATTTCTGTAAGACATGGGTAGGGACCTGGGTTCCTGCTGCTGTGCCGCACAGATCCCTCTGTCCTCCAAGTGGACATGCAGCACCTGGGAAGTTTCCATGTCCAGACTTGAAATGCCCTGGGGATGAGTCAGTAAGTCCTTGGAACTCAAGTTCTCTAAGGCAAGAGACATGTCAGTGAAATGGCTCTGAAGTTGGCTATCCTTTCTCTGGACCAACTTTAACTGACTCAGCATCTGATTTTTAAGATATGATGATTTAGGATCTTGGGGAACTGATACTCTTGGTGGGAAAATTTCAGTTTCATGAGATGTGCTTGTTTTTACATTTGTCTCTAAGCACCTTCCTGACTTGCTGGATGTCAAGTTGTTCCTATTTTGTGATTGAAGAGCACAGCTCTCCTCTTCCTTGAACATCTCCTTCGACCCATTGGTGACAGGAAAGGTCTTTCTACTGCCCTGAAACCTGTTAACATTACTGGCACTCTCTCTCTTATCCCTTGACTCACGGCCAACTGCAGCTTGCATTATGGGCAGCTCTGTGCTGCACCTACTGGCCAGTATAGTCTGTTTCTGACTGACTTCGTCTATGATGCTATGTGCGGGGGGCAGAAAAGTCTGTCCGCCATCCTCAGTTGTTGGGACACTTTCTGTAAGATCATTGTCAGTATCAGCGAATTCTCTTTTCAGGGTCTCCTGCTTTTCTTCATCAATAGGTGAGGAGACCAGTTGAGGATGACCCAGGGTGGAGAATGAGCTTGTTGTTTCTAACTTTTCTCCTTGAAAATCTGTAGTGCCTTTTCTAAGGGGCATGGAGGCCCCATCTTTGGAATCTCTCTCTATAAGGTCATGGTCAGCATCAGTAAATTGTCTTCCTAGAGTCTCCGGTTTTTCTTTGCCAACAGGTGAGGTGACATGATGAGGATTATCGAGGACAGGGACTGAGCTTGTTGTTCCCAACTTTCCTCCTTGGGAAGTGCTTTGTCTATTAGAGTTAGAGACCCCATCTTTGATATCTCCCCGAGAAATGAAGGTGGCTGAGGAGGGAAAATTGAAATGGGAAAAGGAATTGGAAAGGTCCTCTTTCAATTTGAAGATTTCCATGTATTCCAGGACCTTGTGGGGAACGCCCCACAGCATCTTCATATGGGAAGATTTAATATGAGTTTCAAACATCTTTTGTTTGTTGGAGCTAAGGAAAGAAATCTCCTGGGAAGTATCAACGCCATGGTCCTCACTCACCAATGCTGCCATATTTCGATGTTTTATTTGGCTGTGGGATTCCTCAGCAAGAGACATTGTCTGCTTGACTGAATGCCATGAACTATGCACAGTCCCAGGCATTCGACCCTCATTGATTTCCTCAAATTTCTTGCTCAAATGTACTGTCAGGGCATTTTCAAGTTGTTTCTGACCTAGGCTCTCCCCACACACTTTCCTGCACTTTCTGCAACACGTTACACTCCAGAAGATTAATTTCAGATGGCGTAAGAGACCATGCCTCATTCTAGGGTATATGAAAACACACTCCACAGATCCTAATCAGGAATAGAGGACTAGGTAGTAGGGCTGGGAGTGGAGATTGATGTTGATCGTGGGACTGGACCTGAGTGAGATGTGGGGACTGACCTTGGGGCAGGATTTGAGGCAAGGGTAGAGCTTGGGTATCAGGCAAGGACAGAGGTTGGGGAGGGGGAAGTACTTGGGATTCCTGGGATATAGATGTATTTGTAATGCCATTGAAGAATACAAACATGGAGGAATGGCCACGTTGGCCAAGAACAGTAGGGTAAAGGGACTCGCTGTGCAGAGATGGGAGACCCCAGAAGAGCTGCACATATTTTTGTTCTAAATGGTCCTCAAAGCACTTAGAGTATGGGGGCTGCTGATGGATGTGCTGCCCCTCTAGTTTGCCTTTACTAGCCCAAAAAGTAAGGGAGGCTGCCAAGTCATGCTTATCAGCAATTGAGGCTAACATTTTCCGTGAAGACTTTAGCTGGTAGTTTGGCCTAAGTTGTGTTGGGAAAGATCCTGCTTTGTTTTCATTTTCTTTCCACATCAGGAGATCACACCTTTTTTTGACTTGTCTCTCCAGGAGTGCCAGAATGTCATGACTGACAAAGGAGATGTTAACAGGCTGTATGACGTTGGCCACAGAGTGCCACCCTAAAGGGGCCTCAGAAGAATGAAGGGTAAGAAGCTCCTCCATGAAATCAGATGGCACAAAATTGGAGGAAAAAGAGTCCTTGGCATGAGGATGCCACCAGGAGAATTCTGAAGATGCAGGGCATGAATGGTCAATGCCTTTGATTGTTGGGGCATAGGTGGATGTCCCACCAGAGCCACCTAGAGATAACGTCTCCGGAAAAGGCTTCAAGATGGTGAGTCTTGATTTCAACGGAGTCACAGTGCAGTCTTCTGATGGTAAAGCAGATGGGATTGGTGGTTTGTGATGATGAGCACGTGAATCAGTGGGATTCATGGCCTGGGAAATATCTTGGCATATGGTGGAGTCAAGTGAAAAGGTGGTGTTCAGAGACATACTGGCCACAGGATAGAGGTTGGGCTCCGCTCTCTGAATGTGATGTTGTGGGAGAAGGGGAAAGGGAAGCTCTTCGGGTGGGGAATGGTCTACGGGGAACTTGGAATCCAGGGGAGAAACAGGCTATGGTGGCAGAGGGTCCCTCAGTGATGAGGGTGAAAACAAGTCAGCTAAGGAGGTGATCAAGTCAGGTGAGAGAATTAACTGGGGCAGTGGAGAAGGCTTAGGCCGAGGGGACAATATTAGGTCTTCTGGAGGGGTTGCTGAGGGGGTGGAAGACAGAGTGAACGATGACTCAGTTGCAGAAGCTGCAGAAGTCAAAGGAGACACAGAAGGAGCAGCATCTTTCAGGGACTCCCAAGACAGCAGTCGCTGGATATCAGCAGTTGCCCTGTTACACACCTGACAGAGGGGGTCTGGGCATAACAGTCGACGAAAGCGGGTGGTATCATGATGCTGGCCCAGGAGACCGCAGGAAACAGGAGATCCAAAGCTGCAGCCAGAACCAGAACAAGGAAAGGAGGGTCTATTAGCCTGGCATGGGTGGGGCCCCCTGAATCCTGCTGCCCACTTCACATTGCCCCCCTCCCATGACCTTACCATATATGAGGTCATATGACCTCACTATAGCCTCTCTACAAGCATTCATTCACATACCCGTTCCTATGGCTACCCACTCCCAAAACTACAGCAGCCTACAAGGAATCCCTGAAATGAATAAAACATGCTAAAAAAAAAAAAAAAAAAAAAAAAACAAGAAGAATCAAAACTGAAATCCTTGCCTATTCTAAGCATAATTTTATTACACACTACTGCACTCCAGCCTGGGCGAGAAAGTGAGACTCTGTCTCAAAAAAAAAAAAAAAAAAAAAAAAAAAAAAAAAAAAAAAAAGAGGGGGTGGGAACAGGACAGAAGGGGAGTGATTAATCACCTTTTCAGAATAGAAAGCAGCTTCCTTTCCTCTTCTACTTCCCTCTGGAAACTTTTGCCGTCTGGGAAAACAGAACAATATATTATATGCAATGAACGTAGAGGCACAGGAATCATACAGAAGTCACTCTGTGGAAGACCCTTGGGATATTAAACTCTGATAGCCCCAAGAATCAGTAGGAAAAGGCAAATAGTTATTGATAATATTCACAAGTTCTCATCTGTATTTGGCATCATTAGTAAAGTCCTTTCATATACATTACCCCATGTGATGCTCGAAACCACCACATGAAACACAGACATCAGTGGTTACCTCCAGGAGGAATCTGAGCATCAAGTAAGTTAAAGTACTTTTGCAAAGTTGTGAGACAGAAACTGTGTCTTCAGGCCAACCAGTAGTCCTTCCTCAATATCGCAGTTGGCCACCAATTGGGCAACACCCATTACTCAGGTCCATCACTCCATCATGCTCATGAATGGGCAGAGCAGGGACTATGAGTTGTGTCTCGTGTCTGATTGCTTTCCCATGAGCCAGTCTTCTTAGGGCGTTTTCTGAAACTATCTAGTAACTGACATTCTAAGAAATCATGGGACTGACTCCTCATGAAAGAGACAGGAAGGGTCACCCTGAAGCTCAGATAGAGCAGGCTGGCATTACCTTTTAATGTTCCACCTTTCCTTCTCCTCCTGGGTCTGCCCTGATGCTGAGAACAAAAGAAAGATAATGACAGACTGGGACACACTTCTCTCACACCCTATGAAGCTCATTCATTTATTTATTCATTATACAAGAATTATATGACACTATAATTAATAGAAATATGATCCTGTTGTCAATTTTTGAAGGTGATAAAATATTTCCTGTTTTTCCTTCTCTGAAAAGCTGAAAGAGGATTTCTTCTGTGAGAGCCACACTTGATGTGCTGAGTTAGAAGTCCTCATCCAGGGCACAGACTCAGAGTCCAACAGTCACATCTGTGCTCCCTCACAGGGCAAGTGTCCCAGAGACAGACCCCTGGCTCCAGCCTCTGCTCAGAGACTCTCAGCATTACTTCCCTGTCAGCCCAACATGAAGGCTTTGTTGAATGACAGTTGACATGGGAATGTGACTCATGATCAAATTTCAGCAGAGACTGTTCTCCTTCAGAGAGCCCATACTCTCTAAATAATCCCATCTGGGACCACAGAATTACTGTGTTTAGGATTTTATCCTGAAACTCTCCACCACAGCCAGATAGGTAGTCTATGAGCTACAGATGGAAACCTTAGTCCACCTGAACCAATAAGTCTGCCCAACCTCTTCCACAGAAGAGTGAAGCTCTATCCTCTCTTCAGACTTCCCATGTAAGACATGTCTCTGAACCAACCAGACTTATTTAGGAATGTGGGAATAGGTTTGGGAAACAACAACAGGGCATCTCTCTTGGGTGTTCACCCACAGTCCCTTACCTTTTGGATGTCATTATTTTTTTCGGTGGGTGACAAATACAGGGTCAATACCATGTAGAACAAGTACAGTATAAACAATCCCAACCCACTCAAGCAAATGAAGGTGGGGTCAATATCCAAGTAATGTGAGTCAGGGCTCAGCCCTGTCTCAATATAGCTGCTCAGAAAACAGAGGATATTCTCCATGATCTGAATAGCTCGGCTGCCTGAAGCAACTGAGCACTGAGAGTGCCCAGGCTTAACTATAAACCCAGGCCTGCATCACAGAGCATGGAAGAGTCACAGAGGGTTTCTGAGGGTGGAGGGAGCAACAAAAGGGGGGTGTGTCCACAGCCCCAACCCCACCAGCACAGCCAACTCTCCTGGGCTCTCTGGGTCCCTTTGCCCTATCCTGCCACTCCATTTCCCAAGTCCATCCTTTTTCATGTCATGTATTTATCTTAGTGGAATTTTCAGTTTGTTCCAACAGTAAACCAGGCATTACCCAAGTCTCGCTTTACTGTTTGGAGCCCTTAACTTGGACCCCACCAAGTACGCTCCCTTGAAAGCCTGAAATACTGCCTGGAATATTTGTTGTACCCAGGCTTTGCTACTCTCAGGATCACATATGTCCTCAAATCCATCTTATCTACACAATATTTTTGCCTTACATAAATGCAGATAGAAAACTTAAATTTGCTTTATATTTATTTCGTTTGGTGAATGTTGAACATTACTTTTTTTTTTTAAGTCAGTTTTTACAATTTCCAATCAGAGGGACTGTCTCAAATGATTAAGACTAATGTTAGCAAGCCGGGCGCGGTGGCTCAAGCCTGTAATCCCAGCACTTTGGGAGGCCGAGACAGGCGGATCATGAGGTCAGGAGATGGAGACCATCCTGGCTAACCCGGTGAAACCCCGTCTCTACTAAAAAATACAAAAAAAAAACTAGCCAGGCGAGATGGCGGGCGCCTGTAGTCCCAGCTGCTCGGGAGGCTGAGGCAGGAGAATGGCGTAAACCCGGGAGGCGGAGCTTGCAGTGAGCTGAGATCCGGCCACTGCACTCCAGCCTAGGCGACAGTACCAGACTCCGTCTCAAAAAAAAAAAAAAAAAAAAGACTAATGCTAGCAAGGAAAAGAAGCTCACAGCCCAATTTTGGTTTTTGAGAAAAGAAGTTTTTTATTGTAAATTAACCAACAAGGAGACAGGAGTCCAGCTCAAATATGTCCCCTGTGCTGGCTTTCATGTGGTCATTTTATTAGAAGAGGTTTAGGGGGTGGCCTCTGGAATTAATAGTTGATTGGTGGAAGGAAAGGGGAGGTCTGAAAGTCCTCAGCATCCACAGTTTAGTTTAACGCTCCTTCATGTATAACATGTGCACTTTTGTGGGGAGTTGGTTGAAACGTGGCAGAAATTTGGGCTGTGACATCAGCCAGCTTGTTCTGTGCAAACTCCAGTTGGCCTTAATAGTTTTAATCCATTTTAGCCAATTTTTAAATCTCAGAAGCAGGGAGAGTTCTGGCATTTTAGCAAGTTATTGTTTTTTTTGTTGTTTAATCGGCTATCCTGTAAACTGATTAATTTTATTAGTCATTGGTTTCTTCAACTCTCAGGGGCATGGTTTCACTAATAATTCATCACTTAACATCTACAAAATGAAAATAAATGTACAATAAATGTATATAATTAAAATTTCAAGGGATCTTAGGTGTAAATTTATAGAGCTTTTTTTCCTGAAGTTAGTGAAGTTTAAACTGTTCAAGCACTTTTGGAACATACTCTGTACACAGACACACATACTCCTTGACATAAAGGAAGAAGCTGATGGAAAATTATTATAAGTAGGGAGTTCATTTGGGTCAAGCTTGAGGATTGCAACCTGGGAACACAGATGTAAGTCGACCTAAATATACACTCCAATTAGCAGCAGTTACAAGTGGGTTTTTAAGTCAAAAAAGGGGACAAGGAGTGAGCTGATACAAAATTGTAATCAGGAATTCTCATTGGTTTACAGAAGTGACATAGATTAATGATTGGGTATACACTGTTAAGCTATAGGGTGTGGGTTGTAGTGTCAGGTGTGGCATTACTGGGTTACTATGTAACTCCATGTGGCAATAGCAAGCAGTTTCAAGAGATGAATACATAGCTCAAGGAGGAGATACGGCTGTGATTGCTGTCTCATTTTAATGTCTCTCTAGGCCTGATAACTTAAAAGGACTCACAGTCCTCAGATAAAATTCTTTTCTTTACAAACACATCCACACACTCATCCTGTGACAAATCAATCAATATATCCAAAACCAGAATCAATTAGTTCCTCCATTTATTTCAGTCTCTTATTTGTCATTTTGAGCCCACATTTTCTAACTACCTCAAATGCAGCAAGTCCCAACCCTCTACATCAATTTGGTAACAAGTATGCAACTCCTTAAAGCAGGGATAGGTTACAGTGCCCTAAGCTATTGTATCTAAGAGACCAAAACAGATGCCCCTTTATCTACAAAGACAGACCCTAAGGTTAAGGAAACAAAGTTACCTATGGGTCAAGGGTTCAGGGCCCAGATGGCATGGCAAATTTCCTAACTTTCTATAACTGAACTCCCTCTAACCAAACCATCTATCAGCTCTGATTGGACAGAGGACCGGCCTTATGTTCTTTTCTGATAAGCTACTAATATTACAGATTTCCAGTTTCTGCCAACTTATGGAGGCGGCACACGAACCACCTGTGTCCTGTAGTTCATCTTGTGATGTAAAGGGCCAAATTCTAACTCATTTTAGTGCTAAACCCCCACTCCAAAGTGAACATGGGATGTATGTTACATACGTTTATTCATTATGGTGTGCTCGGCACCTGCATAAATATGTATAGCTTTTCCCACAAATTGTTGAATATGTATGAATATGAATATAAAACCCAACCTGTCCTTCCCCTATTCCAACAGAGAGCACCTTCAGTCCACACTGGATGCTTTCCCTTCCTGGCTTGCAAACTGATGAGAGCAATGAGGCTCTCCTTTCTACTATTTAGCCATCTTGGTGGTCTTTTGGATGATACTACTGATGCCATCAGCCTTTGGTAGCAGAGTGGGACCCAGGCGTGTCAAAGCCTTAGAGCAGAATGGGGTCTTAGGCAACCTCACCTGATTACACTGTGGGCCATGTAAATGTGATCTTTTCCTGAGTGCCTTGGCATCCAAAAAAACTTGAGAACATCTGCTCTATATTCTATATAATCACTTCTGCAAATGTCCAAATACCAACTGCTTGTCATACTTTATTCAGATGACTCATGTCAGGTTTAAATGATCCCAATATCCCCCACCCCTGACCTGTCTTCCTACACATTCTTTTCTAAACTCTTTATCATGACAGCTGTCCTCTGAACTGCTCTTAACTTCTCATGTCTTTCTTAAACTATTGTTAAAGCAAACAAATATGGCCTGAGAAGGACTCCATACTTCTATATTGGAGTCCTTGCAGATGAACTGTAACCTAGCCTAATAGTTAGACAAATTGGAAACCTAACTCAATAGTATGGACCTGTAACAATAGCTGAGTGTTGGCCAATCCCAGCGGCCCTACTTCAACCACTCATAGACTACTGAATATTCAAACTGTGTTCAAATAAGGCAAAGGCCAAGTTGTAATCAATCTCACTCTTTCTGTACCACACTTCTGATTCATGTACGTCATTTTGCCTTTTTGGTCCATAAATTGGTTCTAACCATGAGGCACCCGTGGAGTCTCTGTGAATCTGCTGTGATTCTGGGGGCTAACCAATTTGCAAATCTTTCATGCTCAGTTAAACCGCTTTAAACTTAATTTCTCTGAAGTTTCTTTTAATACTGTAAAGCTCCTTATTAGACAACCATGGGCCACCACTGTTACCCATGGGCCACCAGTGTTACTGATCTCTTTGGAAAGGTTAAGACAGCCTTCAACTCAGGCCGGGTCTCCTTTCATTTATGCAGGAGCAGGTAACCTGCCTTGAGGATAAAATCTGCCAAGAGATGCCCCTTCCTCCTCTCTTTGATATGCAGCCTCAGCCAAGTTTTCATCTAATAAATATTTACTGCTGGAAACTAGGAGACACAAGCATCTGTAAGCCACGGGCTCTACCCTTCACCTCAAGTGCCTATTTCAACAGTGAATGAAACCGAAGCCCAGAGAGGGTAAGTGGCTTCTCTAAATCAGACAGCAGTAAATATCAGAGCCCTAATGAATAAATTATCTACATTCATAATGCTTCTACTTTACATAATATTAATATGCAATTTCTTAAAGTAAAAAGTATGCCCTAATATTAAAATTAAAGTAGCTGTATGGTTAAGAATATTCACTTTGAGCTGGGCGCAGTGGCTCACGCCTGTAATCCCAACACTTTGGGAGGCCAAGGCAGGTGGATCACGAAGTCAAGAGATCAAGACCGCGGTGAAACCCCGTCTCTACTAAAAATACAAAAAAATTAGCCAGGCGTGGTGGCGGGCACCTGTAGTCCCAGCTACTCAGGAGGCTGAGGCAGGACAATGGCGTGAACACTGGAGGCGGAGCTTGCAGTGAGCCGAGATCTCTCCACTGCACTCCAGCCTGGGTGACAGAGCAAGACTCCATCTCAAAAAAAAAGAATATTGACTTTGTCCATTAAATACTGACAAATTTAGGAAGTAACGAAAAGCTATTTTTGGTACTCTATCACACCTTAGATAACTTTTCCTTTCCACTCTTAGCATCAACGTCTTCATAGTTTTTTTTCCTAACCCCCTCTTAAAATCTCTTTTCAAGAACTATATTACATATGACTCCCAGTAATGTATAAAATAATAGTTTAAAATGTCATCCCTCCCAGGAAAACATTTCACCCATTCTACATATATTTACCTCCATGCCCTATAACAAACTTACCAAAGCATTTTAGGCAGCCTTTGGGAGGTGGCAGAGGTGGCTTCTGATAGGATGAGACTGTCTCACCATTGACCCCATGACATCTTCCCAATTTACCTACATCACCACCCCGAAGTCTGCTCTTGGATTTCACACTGCACTTGGTTTTATTATCTCCAAGGAGGCGTCTTTTCCAAAAGCTCTTAGAGTAATATGATACCACCTGAGGATGCTCAGTATAGATAAACTATTCGTTTAGGACTTTCATATGTTCCCAGTTTCCTAGGAAGTTTCCTCAATGCTCACACCCTCACATCCTGACCACTGTCCCTGGGATAAGTCACTTGGAGGCAGCTGTTCTCGGGATCCCCAAAAGCCTGAAGCAGAACAGGTTCTGAGGCAAAATCCTCTATAATTATATTTTAAAACAGTAGTTTTATCCCAGTTCCTTGGGAGACCAAGGCAAGTGGATCACCTGAAGTCAGGAGTTCAAGACCAGCTTGGCCAACATGGTGAAACCCAGTCTCTATTAAAGATACAAAAACTTAACCGGGCATGGTGGCAGACACCTATAATCCCAGTTACTTGGGAGGCTGGGGCAGGAGAATAGATTGAATCCAGAAGGGGAGGTTATAGTGAGATGACATTACACCACTATATTCCAGCCTGGGCAACAGAGTGAGACTCTGTCTAAAAAAAAATAAAAATAATACAACAGTAGTTATAAGATGTTCTTCATATATTCACACAACAAATATTTATTGAACTTTACTGTATAGTATTCCTACTACTATAAAAATATCAGTAAAAGAAGACATTGCCTTTGCCCTTGGACAGGTCATAGTCCAGGAAGTAAGACTTGCAAACAAGTATAATAAAATACGCTACAGAAAGCTGTAAAACAATCAAAGATAATACACAATGGGAAGGTAGATAAAGAAGTAAAATTCTTCTGCCAGGAGGAAGGGAAAGCAGAGTTCAGGGAATACTTCAGAGAGTTGATGCCAACTCTCTGATGTTGGGCCTTGTGAGATATTAACAACCTCCTCCTCCTCCTCCTCCTCTTCTTCTTTTTAATTGACTTTTATTTTTTACAGAGGTTTTATGTCAACAGGAAAAGTAAGTGGGAAACTTCCTACATACCGTCTATCCCCACACAGGCACAGCCTCCCCAACTGTCAACATCCCATACTAGAGTGGTACATTTGTTACAATTGATGAACATACAATTACACATCACTATTACCCAAAGTCCATAGTTTACATTAACAGTCACTCTTGATGTTGCACATTCTGTGGGTTTTGACAAATGTATAATGACACATATCCACCATTGTACTATCATATAGAATAGTTCACTGCCCTAAAAATCCTCTGTGCTCTTTTTTCATCCCTCCCTCCTCACTAGCCCCTGACAACCATTGCCATTTTTACTGCCTTCATAGTTTTGCCCATTTTCGAATGTCATACACTTAGAATCATACAGCCTTTTCAGATTGTATTCTTTCACTTAATAATACACATTTAGGTTCCTTCCTTTTTTGTGTTTTGCCAGTTTATTTCTTTTCAATGGCATATGATGTTCCATTTTTGGATATACAAAAAAAGTTTACCTACTGAAAGACATTTCCGTTGCTTCTAATTTGGACAATTATGAATAAAGCTGCTATACAAACTTTCTTTTTAAAAAAGTTTTTATTGAAACATAATTTGTTTACTATATAATTCACTCACCGAAAGTATACTACTCAACAGCTTTGAGCATATTCACGTGTTGTGCATGCATCACCACAATCAATTTTAGAACATTTTCATCACCCCAGAAATAAACTGCTTCACTTAGCCTTCTCTTCAATATTTGCATTCCTCCCTATGTTACCAGTAATCTACTCTCTGTCTCTATCTATTTTTCATTTCTAGACATTTCATCTAAATGGAATCATACAATATGTGGATTTTTGTGTCTGGCTTCTTACCGTGATATTTTCAAGGTCCATTCATGTTGTAGCATGTATTAATACTTCATTTTTCTTTCTATGGACAAATGACACCCCATTGTATGGATATATCACATTTTGTTTATCCATTGATTTAGTTGGTGAACATTTGAATTGTTTTCACTTTGGGGCTATAATGTTGCTGATACAGGAGTTAAGAAGAAATTACCTAGGCAGATAATAAGGGTATGGGAGTCCTCAGTAAATCTTTTCTTTTTAAAGAGAAGCAGCCCCAAATCATTTTCTAACAAAGAGCAGCCTATAAATTCAAGCTACAGACATAGACAAGCAAGCTTGGAGCTTGCACAGATGAATGCTGGCAGGAACTAGGGAACTAGACATGTTCAAGATGGTGGCTCCATCTTCTTTTCTCTGTCAGCCACATGTACAATAAGGAGCAGAGAAGATGGCACCGATCAACTGGAAAGCCCATTTGCGTAATAAGATTAGGTTGGGGCAACCAGCCTTGCTCGTACACTATGTAAACATCATACCTGATTGAACCAATCTGTGAGCCCTATGGAAATCAGACACTGCCTCCTCAAACCTGACTATAAAATTTGGTGCATTCGGTGCCAGCCAGTCTTTTCCACTTGGAGACTCTTACTGGTCTATAGAGAGAACTGTTTCTCTTTCTCTTATCTTCTGCCTATTAAACCTCTGCTCCTAAACTCCCCATGTGTGTCTGTGTTCTAAATTTTCCTGGCACAGGATGATGAACGCCAGGTCATATACCCCAGATAATGTAGCCCCTTCAAACTGGGGGCTCATGTCTGATGCCAAGGTACAACCTTCATCGACATGGTGAGTAGAGGAGCAGACTCCAACTCTGTCCTTTCATTTCAAGGCTCTTGACCTTCATTTTAGAACCAAATCAAACCAAATACTGGGCCCCCTTCAGCCATTTTAAAACAATTAGCATAGCTTCCAGCCTTGCAAGACTTAGAGGATAGGCTTACAGAGAAGAACATGGAGAATCCCCCCAGCATCCACAGGTGACTAATTCTCCACCTCCACAAGTTCTTTGCCCTTGGTTTCATCCCAATTTTGTCCTTCTTAAAGTCTTCTTGAAGTCTGAATTATTTCTGCAATCCCAAGCTTCAGACACTTCAGGGTCAGCGGCATAAGCATGGACAGGTACAGAGAAGGATGGTTGAGTGAGGGAACTGTAGTGGACATCCGTTTTGATTTGTTTTGTTTTGCTTATGTTTTGACACTAAGCATTCATAAATTTTTCTGGAAAACCTACTCAAGTGCCCTCTAGAAAACAAATCTCATTTTTGGCCAAGCACGGTGGCTCACGCCTGTACCCCAGGACTTTGGGAGGTCGAGGCAGGCAGATCACGAGGTCAGGAGATCCAGACCATCCTGGCTAACACGGTGAAACCCTGTCTCTACTAAAAATACAAAAAAATTAACCGGGTGTGGTGGCGAGTGCCTGTAGTTCCATCTACTCGGGAGGCTGAGGCAGGAGAATGGTGTGAACCCGGAGGCGGAGCTTGCAGTGAGCCGAGATTGCACCACTGCACTCCAGCCTGGGTGATAGAGCGAGACTCCGACTCAAAAAAAAAAAAAAGAAAAAAGATAATGTTTTAGTCCATAATGAACAGCCCCATGTACACTTCTGCCAAAATGGCATCTGTGAGCTCTGCAGCACCATGGTAATCCTCAAGGGGGTGGTGCCTAGGTCCAGATTGAGAAAGGGTCGTGATATGGGCATGAAGGGCATAAACCTTTTTGCACCAGCAGCCTCATCCTTTCCTAGTTTTTTTTTCTTACTTTCTCATTCATTCTAAAGCATCTTTTCCTTACTCTCAGCTATACTTTACCTAGGTGGTTGCCTGATCAACATTCCTGCCACAGACACCTAGGTGATCTTTTTGCCCATTAAAAATGTCATCAATCCAGGCAGCCTGGAGATATACACAGTGAGGGGAACTACTTCCCAAAAGTGACTTTTTAGTAAAAAGATCTCAATATCGAGGTCAAAATATGCTTCCCCAAATCATGAGGATGCCCTGCTTGTCAAATTCTTAAGCAGCATTCACAGTGTTCCTGATACCCTACCCCAACCAGCAATACCCCAAACACTCCCACCAACTTGTATGACAACTTTTTAAAAATCGTGATTAAACCACTATTTCTGAAAATTTTACCTGTCCTTGACCCTCTCTTCAGATATGGAAGGCCTGTCTTCCTTATTGCTCTAAAAGAGATGAAGCAGTGAATAGGGAGGAAGGTGCAGGCTGCCATACAGTATCAGTAAGTCTCAAGCAAAGAGGTAGAAAAGAGCTCATCTCCTCAGACTTCATCAGGGAGAGAAGGGGCTTTTGGAGGCACATGATACTTATTCCTCCACAAGAGCTCCAAGGGATTGGTCACCTTTTAGAAGTCAAAGGAGGCCGGGTGCAGTGACTCACACCTGTAATCCCAGCACTTTGGGAGGCCGAGGCGGGCGGATCACGAGGTCAGGGTATTGAGACCATCCTGGCTAGCATGATGAAACCCCGTCTCTACTAAAAATACAAAAAATTAGCCGGGCGTGGTGGCGGGCGCCTGTAGTCCCAGCTACTCAGGAGGCTGAGGCAGAAGAATGACATGAAGGAGGCGGAGCTTGCAATGAGCAGAGATTGTGCCACTGCACTCTAGCCTGGTGGACAAGCAAGACTCCGTCTCAAAAAATAAATAAATAAAAAAAAGAAGTCAAAGGAGGCTGTCAGCAAGAGCTGAGCTAACTCCTACCTTTCCCTAACCACAAGCTTGTGTTACCCAAAACCTATACCCCCCAACACAATACACAGAGAAAATATTATTCTTATTAGAATATTTATTGGGGAGAATCAAGATTCTCAACAAGAAGTGAATTATTGTGGGGGGAAATTTTCCTCCCTGGAAATGCTTTGGAAGCATTTTCTGTCCAGTTAGTAAAGGCACATCACTGAACACAGTGCTTTTAGCACTGGTCGGGACGACTGGACACACCAGGCTGACATGATACTGGCAAGTGGGGTTTGGATGTGGCATAGGCTTCCTGTGGGGCATGGATTTGGGGATGCCTTTGACACAATATCTTCCCCTTAAATGCCTCAACTTTCTGGGGCTGTCTGTCCTTGTCTATGATCTGTCTAATCATTGTAGGATAATTCTGGCCAACAAAGATAGCTTGTTGGCTGCACGATTTTGTACATATCAGTTTGCAGGAGGGAGCCATGTAGTTACAGGGATAGCCCTGTACAGGCGCTGCTCTGACCTGCACTTCTAGGTTGTGCTGAGCTTTCCCAAGCTCCACTGGGAAGACAAGGGGCTCTTGGGGACAGGTGATATCTATCCCATGCCTATGCCCCAGCTTCTCCTCTAGGAACTTCCCAGTGTCTTTCCTAATTTTCTGAGCTTCAGTAGTCCCAGTAAAGGCAGCTCTACTTTTAATTTGACCTCTATACTGCACAGATGATGACAGGGAGGTACCCTTTTCCCAGGAACTTTCTTGTTCTTCATCTGTTATGTTGGCATTATTAAAATGGTGAGTAGAGGAGCAGACTCCAACTCTGTCCTTTCATTTCAAGGCTCTCAGCCTCCATTTTAGAACTAAATCAAACCAAATACTGGGCCCCCTTCAGCCATTTTAAAACAATTAGCATAGCTTCCAGCCTTGCAAGACTTAGAGGATAGGCTTACAGAGAAG
>NW_012102499.1:3256975-3278982 GCF_000951045.1 Mandrillus leucophaeus
AGGCAGAGTCTCACTCTGTCACCCAGGCTGGAGTGCAGTGGCGTGATCTCAGCTCACTGAAACCTCCACCTGCTGGGTTCAAGCAATTCTCCTGCCTCAGCTTCTGGAGTAGCTGGGACTACAGGCATGCGCCACCATGCCTGGCTAATTTTTTTCGTACTTTTAGTACAGAGGGGGTTTCACCATGCTGGCCAGGCCGGTCTCAAACTCCTGACCTCGTGATTCACATGCTTCAGCCTCTCAAAATGCTGGAATTACAGGCATGAGTCACTGTGCCCAGCCACGCATGGGAAATTCTTATCTGGACATTCTGTAAGACATGCTTAGGTACCGTGGGCTCCTGCTACTGTTCCTCACGTATCCCTGTGTCCTCCAAGTGGACATGCACCACCTGGAAAGTTGACATATTCTCACTGTAGATGCCCTGAGCATGAGTCAGTAAGTCCTTGGAAACCAAGTTATCTAACGCAAGGGACATGTCAGTGAAACGGCTTTGAACTTGGCTATGCTCCCTCTGGGCCAATTTAAACTTTAACTCACTCAACATCTGATTTTAAGGTATGATGACATAGGATCTCGGGAAACTGATATTCTTGGTGGGAAACTTTCAGTTGTAGAAGTGCTTATTTATGTATTTATCACTGAGCAGCTTCCTGACTTGCTGGTTATCAAGTAGTTTTAGATGGTGTTTGAAGAGCACAGAGCTCCTCTGCCTTGAACATTTCTTTAGACCCATTGGTGACAGAAAATGTCTTTCTACTGCCCTGAAGCCTTTCTACATTATTACTGGAACTCTCTCTCTTAAGCCTTCACTTACAGCGAGCCCTAGCTTGCCTTATCGTCAGCTTTTGGCTGCAGGTACTGGCTAGTACAGTCTGTTTCTGACTGATTTTGCCTATGATGCTGTGTGGTGGGGGCAGAAAAGTCTGTCTGCCATCCTCAACTGTCTGAACTTTCTGTAAGCTCATGGTCAGTATCAGAGAATTCTCTTCCCAGGGCTCCCTGCCTTTCTTTGTCGACAGGTGAGATGATGCAGTGAGGATGACCCAGGATGGGGAATGAGCTTCTTATTTCTAACTTTTCTCCCTGAAAATCTGTAGTGCTTCTTCTAAGGGGTGTGGAGGCCCCATCTTTGGAATCTGTCTCCATAAGGTCATGGTCAGTATCAGAAAATTGTCTTCTCAGGGTCCTCTGCTTTCTTTGCTGACAGGTGAGGTGACAGGGTGAGGACAATCCAGGACTGGAACTGAGCTTGTTGTTCCCAACTTTTCTCCTTGAAAACCTTCTTCTAAGGGGGATTGGAGACCCCATTTTTGGAATCTACACCAGAAATGGAGGAGACTGAGGAGGGAAGGTCGAAATGGGAAAAGGAATTGGAAAGGTCCTCTTTCAAAGTTAAATATTTCTATGGATTCATGGACTTTGCGGGGAAGGCCCCACAGAATCCTCATATGGAAAGATTTAATATGGGCTTCCAACATCTTTTGATTGTTGGAACTAAGGAATAAAATCTCCTGAGAAGTATCAACACGGTGGTCCTCACCCAGCAATGCTGCCATATTTCGATGTTTTATTTGGCTGTGGGATTCCTCAGCAAGAGACATTGTCTGCTTGACTGAATGCCATGAACTATGCACAGTCCCAGGCATTCGACCCTCATTGATTTCCTCAAATTTCTTGCTCAAATGTACTGTCAGGGCATTTTCAAGTTGTTTCTGACCTAGGCTCTCCCCTGAATGATTCCCTGACAGATGCATCATATGAGTGTCCAGGTCTCTCTCAGAGTTAGACCTCGGATCCTCATCTGAAGATGTCTCTGGATCATGCAACAGATGATCTTTTGGGCCATTCTCCTGTCTGTATCCCCGATAATTCCCCCACATTCTCCAGGGAAAGCATATTTGAGCTCCTCTCGTGGAAGGTTCTAGGGATGCTTGATCCGAATTTCTTTAGAACATTGCAGCCCTGACTCTCAACCAAAGAGCTATGTAAGGGTCCATGATTGTTTTCTAACTCAGATATCTCCAAAATTTTTTTCTGAGGATGCAGCATTGACAGAGACTCATGGATTATGCGAGGCAGGCCCCAATTGCTCTGGATGAGTCTTTTTCGAAGTTGGTGCTCTGGTTTCTTCCTTAGCTCACAGCTGAATGGAAAATATCCAGGAATAATGGATATGGGAACATGGGCCTTAAAGGGCTGGCTGAACAATGCAAGAAAGGGAGCTGGAGGACAAATGTCTTCCTGGGATTTTTTAACCACAGAGGGTAAACCCCACACACCTTCCTGGACTTTCTGCAACACATTCCACTCCAGATGGCTAATTTCAGATGGCATAAGAGACTGTGCCTCATTCTGGGGTCTATGAAAACACACTCTACAGATCCTAATCAGGAATAGAGGACTAGGTAGTAGGGCCAGGAGTGGAGATTGATGTTGAGCCCTGGACTGGACCTGAGTGTGATGTGGGGACTGACCGCAGAGCAGGGTTTGAGGCAAGGGTAGAAGTTGGGTACTAGGCAAGGATAGAGGTTGGGGAGGGGGAAGTACTGGAGATTCTTGGGATATAGATGTATTTGTAATGCCATTCAAGAATACAAACATGGAGGAACGGCCATGTTGGACAAGAACAGTAGGGTGCAGAGACTCACTGTGCAGAAGTGGGAGACCCCAGAAGAGCTGCACATATTTTTGCTCTAAATGGTCCTCAACGCACTTAGAACATGGGGGCTGCTGGTGGATGTGCAGCTGTTCTAGTTTGTCTTTACTGGCCCAAAAAGGAAGTGAGGCTGCCAAGTCTTGCTTATCTGCAATTGAGGCTAACATTTTCCGTGAAGAATTTAGTTGACAGTTCGGTCTACAGGGTTTTGGAAAAGATCCTGCTTTGTTTTCATTTTCTTTCCACATCAGGAAATCACCCCTTTTTTTGACTTGTCTCTCCAGGAGTTCCAGAATGTCATGGCTGAGAAATGATAGGTTAATAGGCTGTATGAGGTTGGCCACAGAGTGCCCCCCTATAGTGGCATCAGAATAGTGAAGGGTAAGAAGCTCTTGTACGAAATCAGATGGTGCAATAGTGGAGGGAAACAAGTCCTTCCATGAGGCTGCCACCAGTAGAATTCTGAAGATGCAGGGCATGAATGGTCAACGCCTCTGATTGTTGGGGCATATTCTGTCCCACCAGAGCTACCTAGAGATAACGTCTCTGGAAAAGGCTTCAATATTGTGGGACTTGCTTTAGACTGAGTTGCAGTGCAGTCCTGCAGTGGTAAAGCAGTTGGGGTTGGTGGTTCATGATGACAAGCACATGAATCAGTTGGATTCATGGCCTGGGAAACATTTGGTAAGGGGTGCATATCTTGGGATAGGGTGGAGCCAAATGAAAAGATGGTGTTCAGAGACAAACTGGCCTCGGGATGAAGATTGGGCTCCACTCTCTGAATGTGATGTGGTGGGAGAAGGGGAGAGGGAAGCTGTTGGGGTGGGGAATGGTCCAAGAGAATCTTGGAATCCAGGGGAGAAACAGGCTGTGGTGGCAGAGGGTGCCTCAGAGGTGAGGGTGAAAATAAGTCAGCTAAGGGGGTGATCGGGTCATGTGAGAGAATTAAGGAGGATGGTAGAGAGGGCTTAGGCTGAGGAGACAATATTAGGTCTTCTGGAGGAATTGCTGAGGGGCAGAAGACAGAGTGAATGATGACTCAGTCACAGAAGCTGCAGAAGCCAAAGGGGATACCGAGGGAGCAGCATCTTTCAGGGACTCCCGAGACAGCAGTCGCTGGATATCAGCAGTTGCTCTGTTACACACCTGACAGACAGGATCTGGGCATAATAGTCGACGAAAGCGGATGGTATCATGATGCTGGTCCAGGGGACTGCAGGAAGCAGGAGGTCCAAAGCTGCAGCCAGAACCAGAACAAGGAAAGGTGGGTCTGTTAGCCTGGCAGGGGTGGAGCCCCCTGAATCCTGCTACCAGCTTCACATTGCCCCCCGCCCATGACCTCGCTATGTATTCTGTAGCCTCTCCCCAATGCATTCAATTCACATACCCATTCCTGTGGGGACCCACTTGCACAGCTACAGCAGGCTACAAGGAATCCCTGAAATGAATAGAACATGCAAAAAGAAAAACAAGGAGGGTAGGGGAATAGGACAGAAGGGGAACGATTAATCACCTTTTCAGAATAGAAAGCAGCTTCCTTTCCTCTTCTGCTTCCCTCTGGAAACTTTTCCGGTCTGGGAAAACAGTATGTTATATGCAATGAAGGTAGAGGCACAGGGCTCATACAGAAGTCACTCTGTGGAAGACCCTTGGGATTTTAAACTCTGATAGCCCCAAGAATCAGTACAAAAGGGCAAATAGTCATTGATAATATTCACAGGTTCAGTGGGCATCATTAGTAAAGTCCTTTCATATACATTACCCCATGTGATGCTCAAAACCACCATGTGAAACACAGATATCAGTGGTTACCTCCAGGAGGAATTTGAGCATTAAGGAAGTCAAAGTACTTATGCAAAGTTGTGAGACAGAAACTCTGACTCCAAGCCAACCAGTAGTACTTCCTCGATATCTAACTTGGCCACCTATTGGGCAACACCCATTACTCAGGTCCATCACTCCATCATGCCCATGAAGGAGCAGAGCAGGAACTCCAAGAAGTGTCTCAGGTCTGATTGCTTTCCCATCAGCCTGTCTTCTGAGGGTTCTGTTTTCTAAGACTGTATCTAGTAACTGACATTCTAAGAAATCATGGGACTGACTCATCATGAAGGAGACAGGAAGGGTCACCCTTGAAGCTCAGATAGAGCAGGCTGGCATTACCTTTAAATGTCCCACCTTTCCTTCTCCTCCTGGCTCTCCTTGATGCTGAGAAAAGAGAAAGATAATGACAGGCTGGGACTCACTTCTCTCACTCCTCTAGGAAGCACGTTCATTCATTATACAAGAATAAGATGACTCTGTAATTAATAGAAAAGTGTTCCTGTTATCAGTTTTTGAAGGTGATAAAATATTTCTAATTTTTCCTTCTGTGAAAAACTCAAGAGGATTTTGTCTATGAGAGCCACACTTGATGTGCTCAGTTAGCAGTCCTCAAGGAGGGCACAGACTCAGAGGCCAACAGTCACATCTGTGCTCCCTCACAGGACAAGTGTCCCACAGACAGAACTCTGGCTGCAGCCTCTGCTCAGAGACTCTCAGCATTACTCCCCTGATCAGCCCAACACGAAGGAAAATTTGGTCAAGTGACAGGTGACATGGGAATGTGACTCATGATCAAACTTTAGGAGAAACTGTTCTCTTTCAGAGAGCCCACATTTTCTAAATAATCCCATCTGGGACCACAGAATTACAGTGTTTGGGATTTTATCCCAGAACTCTCCACCACAGCCAGACAGGTAGTCTATGAGCTATAGATGGAAACCTTAGTCCTCCTGAACCCCTAAGTCTGCCCAACCTCTTCCATAGAAGAGTGAAGCTCTATCCTCTCTTCAGACTTCCCATCTAAGACCTCTCTGAACCAACCAAACTTATTTAAAAATGTGGGAATAGGATTGGGAAACAACAACAGGGCATCTCTCTTGGGTGTTCACCCACAGTCCCTTACCTTTTGGATGTCATGATTTTTCCCACGGGTTGACAAACACAGCATCGATACCACATAGAAAAAGTACAGCATAAACAACCCCAACCCACTCAAGTAGATGCAGTTGTGGTCAATATCCATCCAAGCAAGGTGAGTCAGGGCTCAGCCCTGTGTCAGTACAGCTGTTTAGAAAACAGAGGATATTCTCCATGCTTTGAATAGCATGACTTCCGAAGGTAACTGAGTGTTGTGGGTGCCCAGTCTCAACGATAGGCCCAGGCCTGCATCATAGAGCATGGAAGAGTCACAGAGGGTTTCTGAGGGTGGGGGTAGCAACAAGAGAAAGGTGTGTCCACAGCCCTGCCTTTTACCAGCCCAGCTGACTCCACCCCTCCTGGGCCCTCTAGGTCCCTCTGTCCTACCCTGCCACTCCATTTCCCAACTCCATCCTTTCTTCATGTCATATACTTACCTAGTGGAATTTTCCATTGGTTCTAACAGTAAACCAGGTATTATCTGAGTCCCCCTTTACTGTTTGGAGCCCTTAGCTTGGATCCCACCAACTACACTGCCTTGAAAGCCTGAAATACTGCCTGGAATATTTGTTGTACCCAGGCTTTGCTACTCTCAGGATCACATATGTCCTCAAATCCGTCTTATCTACAGAATGTTTTTGCCTTACATTAACCCAGATATGAAACTTACATATCCTTTATACTTACTTCATTTTGTGAATGTTGAACATTACATATTTTGTTTCGAAGTCAACCTTTACTATTTCCAATCAGAGGGACTGTCTCAAATGATTAAAACTAATGTCATCAAGGAAAAGAAGCTCACTGCCCAATTTGGGTTTTTGAGAAAACATTTTTATTGTAAATTAACCAACAAGGAGCTAGGAGTCCAGCTCAAATCTGTCCCATGTGCTGGCTTTCATGCAGTGATTTTATTAGAAAAGGTTTAGTGGGTGGCCTCTGTGATTAGTAGGTGATCGATGGCAGGAAATAGGTCTGGGACATCCTCAGGCATGCACAGTTTTGTTTAACGCTACCTCATGGATCACATGTGCACATTTTGGGGGAGTTAGTTTGAAACATGGTAGAAATTTGATCTGTGACTTCAGCAAGCTTGTTCTGTGCCAACTTCAGTTGGCCTTATTAGTTTTAATCCATTTTAGCCAGTTTTTTAATTTCACAAGCAGAGACAATTTTGGCGTTTTAGCAAGCTGTTGTTGTTTAATCTGCTATCCTGTAAACTGATGATTTTTGTCAGTCATTGGTTTTTTAACTCTCTGGAACATTGTTTAACTAATAATTCATTATTTAACATCTACAAAACTAAAACAAGTATAAAATAAATGTATATAATTAAAACTTCAAGGTTCTTGGGAGTGAATTTATAACACTCATTTTTCTGAAGTTAGTGACGCTTAAATTGTTCAAAGCCTTTTGGAACATGTTCTATACACAAACACACATACACATCGACCTAAAATGAAGAAGTTGAGGCAAAATTAATATAAATAGAAAATTCATTTGGGTCAAGCTTGAGGATCGCAACCTGGGAACACAGAGGCAAGTCACCCTAAACATAAACTGTAATTAGCAGCAGTTACAAATGGGTTTTTTAAGTCAAAAAAGGGGACAAGGAGTGGGCTGATACAAAGTTGTTATCAGGAATTCTCATTGGTTTACAGAAATGATTAGCGATTGGCTATACATTGTTAAGCTATAGGGGGTGGCTTATAGTGTCAAATGTGGCATTATTTGGTTAATGTCTAGCTACATGTGGCAATAGCAAGCAGCTTCAAGAGATGAATATGTAGCTCAAGGAGGAAGTATGGCCATGTTTGCTGTCTCATTTTAATGTCTCTCTAGGCCTGATAACTTAAAAGGACTCACATTCCTCAGATAAAAGTTCCTTTCTTTACAAACACACACACATACCCATCATGTGACAAATCAATCAGTATTTTCAAATCCAGAATCGATTATTTCCTCCTTTTATTTCAATCTCTTATTTGTCATTTGGACCCACATTTTCTAACTCTACCTCAAATACAGACAGTCCCAGCCCTCTACATCAATTTCATAACAAGTCTGTGACTCCCTTCAACCAGATATACGTTACAGTGTGCTAAGCTATTGTGATGTGCCCTGTGCTGTAGCTCGGTAGCTAAGGTAGTGCCCTTTCACACTGGCAGTCAGATTCGATTCCCTACTTAGAAAGTAAGTTCTTTCTGGTTAAATATCTACATGACCTTGTATAGTCTCTGCTCCTCCACGGGCTATCTTAAATTTTCCTTTCTCTAAGCACCTGGGAGGTTACTTTTGGTAAAGTTCAAAAGCCAGAAATATCAGCCATTTGGCCTGGCTAAAATAAGGTAATAAGAAATTTTAAAAGACTTTATTAAAGAATACTGTGGTTAAAAGTCGGCTTACTTAAAAGTGGATATTTAAGCTCTAAAAGCCTGGGCTCCTTGGGAAAAACAGGAGGCACCAGAGACCCCTTTCATGGCCCTGTTCTTCCAAGGACTCCACCATAAAGCCAGTAAGCAATTAAGAAACTTAAAAACTGGCAAATGAAAAATCTTACAACTACTGTAGTAATCTTCTTCTCTCTGTCTGTCTGTGTAATTATACATGTGTTATGTGTAATGTTTATATAAAAGAGCTCTAATTAATTGGCTTAAGCAAAAACAAGCACTTAAATCAAATATTTTGAAAGCAAAATAAAAACTGTAATGCCTTTTAGTTCATGTGATTTTAGTAATCTTTGGGAAATAAAAACAGCTTTAAAGATTATTGATAAAATAAAGACATTTTGCCCTGGCGCAGTGCCTATACTCCCAGCACTTTGGGAGGCCGAGGCGGGTAGATCACAAGGTCAGGAGATGGAGACCATCCTGGCTAACACGGTGAAACCCCATCTCTACTAAAAATACAAAAAATTAGCCAGGCATGGTGGCAGGCGCCTGTAGTCCCAGCTACTTGGGAGGCTGAGGAGGGAGAATGGTGTGAACCCAGGAGAATGAGCCCAGATCATGCCCCTGCACTCTAGCCTGGGCGACAGAGAGAGACTCCATCTCAAAAATAAATAAATAAATAAATAAATAAATAAATAAATAAACAAACAAAATAAAGACATTTTGTCTAAACTATGCAGGTTGGATATTAGGTTTGCTAAATGCTTTAAGGTCATAAGCTACTTTGACTTTTGAAAATTGTTCAATTTATTTTGGAGATGTTATATTCTAAATAAGGCCTGGGGATTTATGGAATTAACCATGCCCCTTAGCTATGCAAAGAAGGTTACAAAGAAAAGAGATTTTATATAAGAAAGGATGTCGTATGGTAAATTCTTGTCCTGAAGTAAAATGACTGGTTGTTTAAAAAGAGGGATATTTAGGGCAAGTCAGAAAGTCTAAATATGTTGTACATGGTCTGTGTAAGTCGTGAAAGAATTTATGAAAAAGCATTTATGCCAGAAATGTTTAGGGCACGTCAGAAAGTCTAAATATGTTTTACATGGTCTGCGTAAGTCGTGAAAGAATTTATGCCAGAAACGTCGTACAACTTAAAGCTGATTAGGCCTCCTAAATGCTTCATAAAATGTCACTATGACTCTTAACTGGACAGCTTGCCTTGCATGTTTTACAGCTTGGTAAGGCCTAAGACACATGGAGTTAGATGTTGGAAAGAGTCAGGCCTTATCTGCATTTCTGTCTGGGTCCTAGGCTCCACACCTACTACGTAATTGAAATCCCTTACTCACCAAGGTTTTCACCAAAAGTAAAAGTTGCTAAGAGTTAACATTGTAATATGTAATTGAGACTGCTGAAAAAATAGGTTTAGATTCAGGGTGTGTAAGGAGAATGAAATGTGTTTTTTGTAAGAGATTATATGAAGGTATGAGAATGTAAATTTTTGCCTAGGTTAGAAGGTTAAAGGATTGTTTAAATAAAGCTAAAGGTTTGAACAAGTTGTGGAAAGTTTATGAAAAATTGATTGTAAGAGATTCTATGTGTGAACAAATTGGCTAAATTTAAAATGGCATTTTTCAGTTTTTTCCATAAATTGGACATTGGAATAAAAACACAATAGAATTTTCTTAGAACATTGTTCTGCTCTGAGAAAAAAAAAAAAATTGTAAAGTGTTATAAAAGGCTTACAAAAATCTTACTTTATGGTCAAATTAGTTAAAACTGAATAGATGTTATTAAAAACTAGCTTTAACATTAAAAATACACTAATGAAAACATAAAATTTGGATTTTCTCTTTTAAAAAGGATTTTTGTGTAATATTAAAAGATGAAAGTTTTTTGTTTACCTTTTAAGTAAACTACAAAGGACAAAGCAGGGAAGGGAAGGAAAGAAGAGAGAATCAGTTAGCCCCATGCAATCTTCATTTGGGTCTTGTTTGGGAAGCTGAGTCTCTTCTCTATCAGAATGATGCTTTTCCTTTGAAAAAAGTTTTCAGTTATCTTTTTGGCTAAATGAATGACTTATGGTAACCTAAGATTCTATTTTATAATAGCCAACATTTTAAACCTGTGGTATTTAACAAACCTTTCAAAATCAAGCTCTAGACTATCATGCTAAATCAGTCAATACTAAAATTGTTTAAATATACAATTTGAATGAACTCCATGGTCTAAGTCAGATTACCTATGATAACCCATTAGTTATCAGTGCTATGTACCCAAATTGGAGAAACAACTGGTATTCAAGAGGACATAAGTCCATTGTTAAGCATGGACTCATGAAGGCCTCAAACAGGACAGCTGCCTTGTCCTTCCTGAGTCCTTAAAGCTTTTGTTATTAAAGGCTGTGCATTCCATGACTCATCATGGAAGAGATAAAATAACCCAAATTGAATATATTGATGTGATGACTTGTAAATTGCAGAAATAGCTTAAAACCAATGTTTGGTTCCATATTCCTGGGAAGACAATCAAAGCTTCAGGTACATTTGGCTACTTGATGGGCCATATAAACATTTATAAAGGGATTTCATTCAACTGTCATTTTCAATGCATGTTTTCTCGTTGTATAAAAGCCTTCCCATGCAAGAGGGCTGATGTTACAACAGTAGATTATTATGCTACAGTGTATTTTCACCAGGTAAAGAAAGCTCTTTATGGTTCACTGAGGACAATCCCTTCACAATCTAGAACTGAAGATGGGATATTCTGAGACTATCAGAGAAAGACTGTCCTTGACATCCACACTACAGCAAAACTGGAGCCTTGAACCTTGGGTTCATAATCTCACAACTGAGAAGGGTTCCGCCACACTCCTGGAACTGTATACCCATTGGAACCCTTAAGGTAAAACCAACCAGGAAACTTTCTCCCCAGAAGAAGATGGCATCCCTGATGTGAACAGCTTTTCCCAAGATCACGGATCAAGACTTCTACAATCACGAGACTCTTGTCTTTGAATACTTTTTCTGTGTTTATGCCTCTATGAACAATAGAAATGAAAAAGAGGTCTATTATGTAAACTTACAGGGTATACTTTTATTTGTGAATGGTTTTGCAGCCAGCCTTATATGTGAATAAACTTGTACTTTAACAGATAGAAGATGAAGGCCCAATGTAGGTGAGAAAGTTTAGTGGTTCATACATTGCTTCATAATCAGTCAAAACTCCTTTTAACACACGTCATGGATTAAAGAGAACATTGCCAGGAGGCCTTCACTCTTCTAGAAGGACATCATTTGTTAGTTTCTTTTTCTGTGACTTAGAATAAAAGAAACAGTAATTAGAAATGTCTCCCTCATAATAGGCTCTACAGCAAATTCTACTTTAAAGGCTATCATTACACAACAGACTTTAAATTCTCTCCTGAAAGTTATGCTAAATAATAGAACTGGTTAAACAGAAAAGTGCCTGTGCAGCTGCTGACACTCGTGGCCTATGGAGAAACACGTCAAATTTAGATTATAAAAATTCAGTTTCAGGGGATTAATGAAAAATCCACTTGGTCACATGAGTAGACTCTTCAGCTAGGTCATTCTTTAATCTATTTAATTTTATGTCGTTTGGTTTATGGGGGCCCTGGGTAAGGGCCCATACTCCAAACTCTTGGTATTATCCTCCCAGTAGCCATAACAGTCTCCCTGGTGTGGTGTATTCTCTCAAAAGTTTTAAATGTTTGCATGCAGCCATCTCTAGAACACCAAATGTTCTCTCTTCAACTGGAATGGAAAAGGTGAAAGAAATGTGTGACTACGAGGACACCATAACCTATGAATAACATGCTGAGACCAGAAACCAAAGTGATGGTAACTGAGAGTGGCACTAAGGCCCTAAGTTTTGGTCACATTCTCACTTACGTGAGAACCTGGCCAAAGAGGGGGAAATTTTTTTAAAATAAAATTATGGGAGGCCATTATTTTGGACTGAGCTCATGCACTTGGCGCCAACAAACCAAACCAAATGAAAATGAAGTCACTCATGCTAAATGTGACATAATCAAACTAAGGCTTTTAAAAAAAAAAACTGATCCTATGACAGACAGGGTTTTGCTTTTCTCCTATAAACAGGATGCTTCAGTGTAAGGCGGTACCCTCTACTCAGTCTTTATTCTCTCCTTGTAAAATCCACTGTTTTTCTCTTTCCCAGTGGTTTCAAAACCGTATAAGTACATTTACAATCGTGATAGTAACATCAATCTCTCAAAATTGAGAAAATGACCAAAAGGGGGGAATTTTTAAAGCAAACTAAATATGGCCTGAGAAGGACTCCACATTTCTATATTTGAGTCCTCGTAGATGAACTGTAACCTAGCTTAATAGTCAGAAAAATTGAAAACCTAGCTCAGTAGTATACACCTGTAACAACAGCTGAGTGTTGGCCAATCCCAGCGGACATACTTCAACCACTCATAGCCTGCTGAACATTCAAACTGCATTCAAATAAGGCAAATGCCAAGCTATAACCAATCTCATTGTTTCTGTACCTCACTTCCAATTCCTGTGTGTCATTTTACCTTTTTTGTCTATAAATTTGTTCTAACCACAAGGCACCCCTGGAGTCTCTGTAAATCTGCTGTGATTCTGGAGGCTGCCGGATTCATGAATCATTCATTGCTCAATTAAATTCCTTTAAATTTAATTTGGCTGAAGTGTTTCTTTTATCAAAGTAGAGAGTTCATTTGGGTCAAGCTTGAGGATTGCAACCTGGGAACACAGATGCAAGTCGCCCTAAATATACACTCCAATTAGCAGCAGTTACAAGTGGGTTTTTAAAAGTCAAAAAAGGGGACAAGGGGTGGGCTGATACAAAGTTGTTATCAGGAATTCTCATTGGTTTACAGAAATGACATTGGTTAGTGATTGGCTATACATTGTTAAGCTATAGAGTGTGGGTTATAGTGTCAGGTGTGTCATTATTTGGTTAATGTATCGCTCCATGTGGCAATAGCAAGCAGTTTCAAGAGATGAATAAATACCTCAAGGAGGAAGTAGGACCATGATTCCTGCCTCATTATAATGTCTCTCTAAGCCTGATCATTTAAGAGGACTCACGGTCCTCAGATAAAAGTTATTTTCTTTACAAACACACCCACACACCCATCCTGTGACAAATCAATCAGTATTTTCAAATCCAGAATCAATTAGTTCCTTCTTTTATTTCAATCCCTTATTTGTCATTTTGACCCCACATTTTCTAAGTCTACCTCAAACACAGACAGCTCCAACCCTCTACATCAATTTGATAACAAGTATGCAACTCCCTTAAACCAGGGATCGGTTACAGTGCCTTAAGTTATTGTGATCTAAGAAACCAAAATAGATGCCCTTTTATCAACTAAGACCAACCCTAAGGTTAAGGAAACAAAGTTACCTATGGGTAGAGGGTTCAGGGCCTGGATGGCATGGCAAATTTCTAACTTACTATAATTAAACTCCCTCTAACCAAACCAGCTATCAGCTCTGATTGGACAGAGGACCGGCCTTACAAACATTCTTTTCTGATAAGCTATTAATATTAGACTGCCAGTTTCTACCAGCTTATAGAGGCTGCACACAAACCACATTTGTGTCCTGTAGTTCACCTTATGATGTAAAGGGCCAAATTCTACCTCATTTTAGTGCTAAACCCCATTCCAAAGTGAACATGGGATGTATGCTACGTATGTTCACTCATTATAGTGTGCCCGGCTCCCACATTAATATGTATAGCTTTTCCCCCAAGCTTGTTGAATATGTATGAATATGAATATGAAACCCAACCTGTCCTTCCCCTATTCCAACAGAGAGCACCTTCAGTTCACACTGGATGCTTTCCCTTCCTGGCTTGCAAACTGATGAGAGCAATGAGGCTCTCCTTTCTACTATTTAGCCATCTTGGTGGTCTTTTGGATGATACTACTGATGCCATCAGTCTTTGGTAGCAGAGTGGGACCCAGGCATGTCAAAGCCTTAGAACAGAATGGGGTCTTAAGCAACCTCACCTGATTACACTGTGGGCCATGTAAATATGATCTTTTCCTGGGTGCCTTGGCATCCAAAAATACTTTAGAGCATCTGCTCTATATTCTATATAATCACTTCTGCAAATGTCCGAATACCAACTACCTGTCATACTTTATTCAGGTGACTCTTGTCAGGTTTAAATGATCCCAATATCCCCCATCCCTGACCCATCTTCCTACACATTCTTTTCTAAACTCTTTATCATGACAGCTGTCCTCTGAACTGGCTCTTAGCTTCTCATGTCTTTCTTAAACTATGAAGCCCTTTATTTGACACCCATGGGCCACCACTGCTACTTGATCTCTTCTGAAGGGGTAAGACAGCCTTCAACTCAGGCCAGGTCTCCTTTCAATTATACAGGAGCAGGTAACCTGCCTTGAGGATAAAATCTGCCAAGAGATGCCCCTTCCTCTTCTCTTTGATATGCAGCCTCAGCCAAGTTTTCATCTAATAAATATTTGCTGCTGGAAACTAGGAGACACAAGCATCTGTAAGCCACGGGCTCTGCCCTTCACCTCCTGGTGCAGTTAGAGCAATTAGTTCTACACAGCTCAAGACTTATACAAACATACAGGAGAGGCATTTACAATCACCAAGCGATCTCTGGAACAGATCAGATACTGTGGGTCATAACTCCTCAGACTCATGCTCTTTAGCAAAAAATCCCTGCACGTGCACCCTCTCCAATTTTCTGATACAAATTAATAATTATTTGAGAAGATGGTCAAAGAACAGCTTCTCTCTTTTAAAATGTCATTCATTGGCTAGATGTCTTTACAAACATATGTGTGCCCACCGTTGAAAGCTTCAAGAAGTTTCAGTAAAAAGGCTTTTCCCCAAATGCTAGTAAGATTCCCTTTCTGAACCTGGTAGAAGCTCCTTCAAAATTTAAAGGAACAAGAGACTAGAGATATATTTATTTTCTTTTTTTGTACCACCAACAGTAAATTCCATTGACATTGAGTGGCAGTGCTTCACACCACTTATCCTTTCTGCACTAGCACCAACTATAAACAATAAATTTTTCTACTTTATAAAGAATTCTACTTCCAGCCATCTGAGTACATTTTCACAACCTATGAGGTTAGCAGGTCAGGTATTGTGCCTGTTTTTGTTTTTTTCTCTTTTGATTTGTTTTTATTGTAACAGGCATTTAGATTTTCTCTGAATATTATGCCTGTTTTATCAATGAATGCAACCAAAGCTCAGAGAGGGTAAGTGACTTCTCTAGATCAGACAGCACGTAAATATTAGAGCTCTAATGAATAAATTCTCTACATTATGTATGCTTCTACTTTAAACAATATTAACACATAATTTTGTAAAATTAAAAGTATCCCCTAATCCTACAATTAAAGCAGTTGTATAGCTAAGAATATTCACTTTGCCCATTAAATGCTAACAAATTTGAGAAGTAACGAAAAGCTATTTTTGGTACTCTATCACCTCTTAGGTAACTTTTTCTTTCCACACTTAGCATCATTGTCTTTATAGGGTTTGTTGTTTTTTTTTTCCCATCCTTGCTTTCAAGAACTATATTACACATGACTCCCAGTAATGTATAAAATTAAAGTTTAAAATGTCATCCCTCCCAGGAAAACATTTCACACATTCTGCATATATCTACCTCCAAGCCTTGTAATAAGCTCTTACCAGAGGATTTTAGGCAGCCTTTGGGAGGTGGCAGAGGTGGCTTCTAGTAGAGTGGGATTGTCTCACCACTACCCCATGACATCCTCCCAATTTACCTACATCGCCACCCAGAAGTCTGTTCTTGGATTTCACACTGCACTTGGTTATATTGTCTCCAAGAAGGAGTCTTTTCCAAAAACTCTACTACAGTAATATGCTGCCATTTGAGGATACTCAGTATACACGGCAATGAAGTTACATTTTGTCTAAGCTTGTTGCTCTCTGAGATTTTTGTAGTACAACCAACCATATTAGAATCTCTATGAAATGAGAGCTTTGGGGTCTAAATGCACTTTTCATCAAGTCTCTGGGTGCCTCACTTTGCCCTCTTGCCAACACTCTCAAACTTAGCCCTTGAAATCACCCAGAATGATGATGTGTAATAATTAACATTTAAGAGTAATGAACACCTAGTCGGGCGTGGTAGCTCACGCCTGTAATCCCAGCACTTTGGGAGGCTGAGGAGGGCAGATCACGAGGTCAGGAGATGGAGACCATCCTGGTTAACACAGTGAAACCGTGTCTCTACTAAAAATATAAAAAATTAGCCGGGCATGGTGGTGGGCCTGTCTCTTATACACATCTAGATGTGTATAAGAGACAGCGCCAGTGCGCTCCAGCCTGGGCGACAGAGCGAGACTCCGACTCAAAAAAAAAAAAAAAAAAAGAAGTAATAAACACCTTATATTTTTGAGGTTCTATTCTTAGTAAGTCAGAAAAGGGTGTCGAAAGGGGAAAGGCAATCCACACAGAGAACAAGAACAAATCTACAATATCCAGAAAAGTGCATGTCTGGTCAAACTAAAGCATAAGATATGTGCCTGAGCATGAGCCTAGCAAAAAAATCAGCTGAAAAAGTAGAAGGGGATCCAATTGTGAAAGACTTTAAATGACAAAGTAAGAAGCTTGACCTTTGTACTGAGGGCAGTGGGAAGCCAACTTTTCTATACCATAAGAACAGCACACTCAGCTCTGTGTTTTGGAAAGATGACTAGCAAATAGAAGCTGGTGAGAGTTCATGGGGAAACATACAAACTAATTACTGTATCACATAATACTTTTTCTCCAGGCAATGATATAAAACCAGATGAATTCTGGTTTATACAAAAATGTTAACTTATGGGCTTTTATTTCTCCACAATAGAAGAGTAGATCCAGCTTCTCACTTACTCTCCCTTGGATCTGCCTTCTTAGTATTCACTCATTCTCAGCCCATGTCTCTGGTGGCCAAAGACGGCATCCAGCCAGGAGAAAGGAGAATCATTATCCTGGCATTCCCAAGTAAAGTCCCAACTTTGAGGGTCCAGGACCAGCTTAGGTTATAAGAACACTCCTGAAATAATCACTGGTAACCAGAAAGCACTAATGGTCTAGCTAAGTCAGTCTACTCAAAGCGTGATCTGTGAACCAGTCCTTGTCCACACATTTTGTGACTGTGTGTGACAAGATGAATATAGAAATAGAGAGTGGCTAGAAATTTTACTGCAATTTGACAGGGCAATTCAATCTGATAATAAAAAATTGAGGCTAATATTCCGTATGTCTTTTTGTGTGTGTGTCTTTTTTTTTTTTTTTTTTTTTTTTTTTTTTTTTTTTTTTTTTTTTTTTTTTTTTTTGCTGAGACAGAGTCTTGCTCTGTCACCCAGGCTGGAGTGCAGTGGCAGGATCTCGGCTCACTGGAAGCTCCGCCTCCTGGGTTCACACCATTCTCCTGCCTCAACCTCCCAAGTGGCTGGGACTACGGGCACCCGCCACGACGCCTGGCTAATTATTTGTATTTTTAGTAGAGATGCGTTAGCCAGGATGGTCTCAATCTCCTGACCTCATGATCCGCCCTCCTTGGCCTCCCAAAGTGCATGGACCACAGGCATCAGCCACCACGCCCAGTCTTGTGTATCATTTTCTTCATTGATTCATTTTTGTTGTATTTTACACAAGTATCAATCCACAGTGGATGCAGGGGTGGGGAGTCCTTCACCACAGACAGTTTTAGAATCTGTGGTTTAATGTACATGCTCCACTGTGAAGCCTTGGTGTATGGTTAATTTTATGAGTTAACATGAGGGAAAGAAGAATTTGCCCTTTTTTTCTACCTTCCTGCCTGAGCTGGGGCATCAATCTTCTTCTGCCCTCAGACTGAGACTTATACCATGGGGCCCTTTGGTTCTCAGGCCATAGCTTATATATATCTTACTGGTTCTGTTTTTCTGGAGAACACTGACTAATACAGTAAGGATGCGTCAGGGTCCTGGAAGCACATGGGGAGAACGCTGGGGAAACCTTTCCCTCTGGCTATCAGAAAGGACTAAAACAAATGTCCACTAGAATCCTGGGGCCTAATTTGGAGAAGGAAAGGACTCTCCCAGCCTTATTTTCTCCCTCCTATTTTCTCATGCTTTCCTCCACAGTGACCCATCCTTAGTCCAAGTCTGGCAAAAATTTACTCTGCAAAAGCTTTGGCTATGGCCATTATAATAAGCTAAACATTACATGGCCATTCACCCACCTTCCCATTGGAACTATATTGCTGGAATCAAAGTATCCAAATGGCTCTCCTAAGCCATTAAGAGCAAAACAACTCTGAGCTAGACTAACACGAGGTAATTACTAAATGGAGTCAAATTCCTTTGCTATGTTCTTGGCACTGAGGTATGGAAACTCCAGAGTCCCATAAGACGTCTGAAGAAAAAAAAAAATGTTCAAGACAAATTTCAGAGATTGGAGTTTCTCATTAAAAGTACGTTTTAGGAAATTGTTATAGGTTAACCTGCTAAAGCAGTTGTATGGGGAAGAAATGTGTGCAGCTCTTTGGAAACTTGAGGTTTTCATTTCTCTTTTGAAGTAAAATGGAAACAATAAAAACACAATTAAAAATAAAATTTAAAAAAAAACAGAATCTAAGAGTATTTTGTTTCTTTTTCTAATTAAAGCTCTGCAATTAAAGTTTCACTGGAGAGCAACCTGTGTTTTTAATCTCACTGTCCATGAAGGGCTAATACGGACAACAGGAAGTGAGATGTCTGCTACACTCTTGGAAGTGACCTTGGAGAACTTTCCAATCTGACTGAGAAACCTCGTCTGCTTTCTCACTTTACAAATTGGAAACTGAGGCCAAGACAGGTTTAATTCTTTTCTCCTTAATTCATTGTTGCATGCACATGTGCACGTGTGTCTGTATGTGTGTTTTCTCTCAGGGACCTTGGAAACTGGATGTCTGCACAATTTTAACATAATTTAGACACAGAATATGAGATTTCTTCTTTTCCAAGGCCCTAAATCACCTGCCAGGTCCAAGACGAGGACTCAAAAAGCGTCAAGTTTTATCTAGTGTTGCCTTGAAATACATAATTTTTGCCTAAGTGAACTTCACAAACAATTAAGATGGTATTGCTTTTTGTGAAAATCTAACTAAAATCTAGCTGAAAACGTATGCAAATCCAACTGAAATGTGACTTACATCACTCAAGATTCTCACTCCTAGAAAGACGTAAGATCAGCTTGGGAAGGTAAGTTCACCTCATGTGCCAATTCTAATAATGGTGGCTATCTGGGCACATTTGAAGGATTCTGAGGGTCTGTCTGAAAAAAAAAAAAAATGCAGTGATCTGTTAGTGACACCTGGTAGAAGAAGGGAGGAAAGAGGTCAGACTGATAATAAACTTGCTACATATTTGCCACCTTTGGCTTGGATATTAAGGAAACTACCCAAGATTATTTTTTCTGAGCCCTTTCCAATGCTTACTCAAACAAGGTATTAAATACATCAATTTAAAAAAATTACATTCCAGTCATTTCTCAAATTTACATATGTAGGCAAAGTCCACCAAGAGCATTCAAACAAGGGTAGAAAAAGTACAGAGTGCAGGCTACATTGCTTCCCAAACACTTCCTTTTTTTCATGTAATAACAAATTGCAAAACAGAATTTGCCTGCTGGAAGAGTGAGTGGAGAATACAAATATCCCCAGCATCCTGGCTTAGCTATTTCTTGGCCGTGCTGCCCAGCACCTGACACTGGGGCGTCCTTAGAAATACTTTTGGGAGATTAAGCATGAAAATTATCTTTGTAAAGCAAAAGTTGCATTGGTCTCTTCCCATCCCTGGATTGCTGGAATGAGAACACAGGCAACCCTTTGGAGGGCACCAACAGCAGAGTCTGCCCTGTTGACACAGATATTTCTGAGAATCCATCTAAAATTGTCGTTATTTAAAAAATCATTCAGCCAGGCACGATGGCTCGCACCAGCACTTTGAGAGTCCGAGGTGGGTGGATCACTTGAGGTCAGGAGTTCGAGACCAGCCTCTGCAACATGGTAAAACCTTGTCTCTACTAAAAATACAAAAATTAGCCAGGTGTGGTGGCATGTGCCTGTAGTCCTAGCTGCTTGGGAGGCTGAGGTGGGAGGATCATTTAAGTCCAGGAGACGGAGGTTGCAGTGAGCTGAGATCATACCACTGCATTCATTCCAGCCTGGTCAACAGAGCTAAACCCTGTCTCAAAAAATTAATTAATTAAATTAAATTTTAAAATCACCCAATGGCTGGTTTTCAATGATTCTTTCCTGTAATATTTAAGATTTTGAGAGGGGCGCCCATGATTATTTTTACAGCTCGATTAGGTTCCTTTCCTTCATTTGAACCTGAGCTCTTCTTTCTAACAAGACATAGTGTGATATACACTGAAGATACAAAGGGAAATAGGAGATAGTCTGTGCTTTCAAGGAGTTCAAGCCTAATTAATTAATGGCCAAAGAATATATAGAAACATATCTTAGTCCAATATCAGCAAATATTTTCTGTAAAGGGTCAGATAGTCAAAGCTGTCAGTGCTGTGGGTCATCAGACTCTGTGGCAACTACTTAGCTCTGATGCTGTAGCATAAAAGCAGCCACAGCCAATCCTTTAAACAAATGGCATGGCTAATTTCTAATAAAAATGTATTTACAGAGAAATTCTGCTAGCCAGATTTGAACTACTGTTTACTGTCCCCTGATTTAAGACTCTACTTGGTGAATCATAGAACTTGAGCATCTCTCAGGGGAAGAGGTTAAAAAATGGGCAGATCAGTTTTTGGTTAGTGTGGTGGCTTGAATAATGCCATATTTATCCATAGGTGGTGATTTTTTAATTTATTGAAATCCCAAAGAAGATCTATGACATCTCTGGTGAATCTGTGAGAAAATAACGTAGTTACATTTCCTAATAGAATGGTTTTATTCATTTAAAAACTATTTTTAATACAAGATTTGCCATGTCACCAATTGATTCAATGAGGCACAACTGCCAAACTTGAAAGTAATGTAGAAATCCACAGGGCACAGTGGGGAACACCCTAAAGGGAAATAAGAAAAATCATCATGGAAAGCATACAGTGGAAATATGCCCCCATCATGCAGAGAAAATTTCAAATTATCATGGAATAATCTGGAAAAACCACTCTCACCCCAAAACCTCAGCAGGGACTCTCCCCATTCATCTCCCTTCCAACAACTAGGAATTTGCTGAGCAATGGGACAAATAAAGCAGTCTGGAGAATGTGGTGGAAGATAAGAAAGCACTATTTTAATATTAGCTGTACTGATATTCTAATGAAATCCTTACCTTACAAAAATAACTTGCTCCTGAAAAGTGAATTTCAGATGTCGGTTGAAACACAAAGGCTTATTGCATAGTGAGGTGCAGAAGTCCTTCTGCTGATCACCTGGTCATGGACAGAGGCCTGGGACCAGTGACGCCCTGTGTCCCTGCGTGTGTTAGTTCATTCTGGGTCACAGCCATGAAGTGTCACCAGTATCCACTACTGTGAAGTCAGCTGTGCGCTCTGTTTTCCACTCGCTTCCACGGCTTCTGCCTCCTGCCATAAAACCAGTGAGTGTCGTGGTGCAGGAAAACCCTGCAGCCTGCTGAGCTGAGAGGAGGCCACAGCCCCAGAGAGCTATGCAGCAGGCACTGGGACACCCCCACCCCACCTGGTCCTGTCCCCGCGTGGAGCCCCCATGATTAGTAGTCCGTACGGATCATGTAGACCCATCCAACACACTCCTGAACACTGGCTGTGGCCTATGGCTCACTGACACCCTGCCTTATATAACCTCCCCCTTCCTTATATCAGATGTTGAGTGATCAGGTCTGTGGCCCTGCCTCATTAAAGGCTTGTGATTACCCGTGAAAAGAAGGAAGAAAAAGGAAAGGAGAGGAGAGGAGAGGAGAGGAGAGGAGGAAAGCAGGAAGGCAGGAAGGCAGGAAG
>NW_012102499.1:3280700-3281221 GCF_000951045.1 Mandrillus leucophaeus
CTGTAGTCCCAGCTACTCGGGAGGCTGAGGCAGGAGAATGGCGTAAACCCGGGAGGCGGAGTTTGCAGTGAGCTGAGATGGCGCCGCTGCACTCCAGCCTCGGCGACAGAGCTAGACTCCGTCTCACAAACAACAACAACAACAAAAAGATAAAGACAAAGCTTCCTAAAAGGGCCTGTGAGAACCTGTGTGCTCTGGGAAACAGTCTTTCTTCTGGACATAGGTCCACTTGCTCTCTCTGCTCCAGACACACTGTCTTAAGGTTCCCAGTCTGACTATGCTCCCTTCCACCCCAGGTCTTTGAGCAGACTGTTTCCTGGGCCTGGAAGGCTCTGCACTCCCCGTTTCCCTAGACCATTTCTTTTCATCAGCAGCACTCACCCCACACTCTTAACTTCCACTGTCCCCAGTGCATGTCCTTCTTGGCACTATTTCACTGCAGTAAATCTTTCATTCATTATATAATTAGTTTATATTTATTTCTATTCAGGCTGAAGTTAACCCAAGAAAAGAAAAAGAAA
>NW_012102499.1:3281271-3282970 GCF_000951045.1 Mandrillus leucophaeus
AGGGGAGGGGAGAAGGAAGAAAGGAAGGAAATGCAAAGACTTTGTGTAGACAGTGCTACCAGCTCAGCTTATATAACAAAGCAGCTCACATCCCAAAGTTCATCACACTGTTCCTCATCATATGATTAAATTTCATAGTATCCTGGAGATTAGAGAGACAAGCGCTCTGTTTTACTGTGAAACCTAATTCCAGACAGATTCCGTGACAGTCAATGGCAGAATCATTGCCAACATTCACAAAATGATACTCATTTCTGGCCACCAACTAACTTCACTTCCATATCACAGATGTGCCTGCTCTAACCCAAGTGTGTGTGTGTGTGTGTGTGTGTATGTGTATATATATCCTTAATATCCTTAATATTTGGAGCTCATGAAAATAACCCAAAGATGTCAGCTGACAAATTTAGTATATCTTTTACCCATTAGGTATTTATATTTTCAAATGGGATTTTTTAAAGACCAAAGAGTCTTTCAAGGCCTGAATAATGATTTTGTAATGGCAAAACTTCAAACATCGTGAGCAATAAAATAACTTAATTGAACAAGGGAAGTGGGCTCTTCTGCAACTAACCCTGGCTATTAGTTTCCCAGACACTTCAGAAACAGGTTTTTTTCAATCAAGTTAGTAATGGATAACCAGCTGTCCATCCACCATATTAATTTCTCACCATTTTCACACAAATTGTATAGCATAGCTAGCTATCCAATGGATTTGGTTAACTAAGTTCTTTTTTTTTTTTTTTTTTTTTTTGAGACAGAATCTTGCTCTGTCACCCAGGCTGGAGTACAGTGGTGAAATCACAGCTCACTGCAGCCTCAAACTCCCTGACTCAAGTGATCCTCCTGCCTCAGCCTCACAAGTAGCTGTCACTACAGGCACATGCCACCATATCCAACTAATTTTTGTTGTTGGTTTTGTTTGTTTGTTTGTTTGTTTTAAATGTAGAGACAGGTTTCGCTGTATTGCCCAGGCTGGTTTTGAACTCCTCAGCTCAAGCAATTCACCTGCTTCTGCCTCCCCAAGGGCTGAGATTACAGGCATGATTCATAGTGCCCAGAAAACTAAGTTTCTTTCTAAGCGTGTTTATATAAAACCTCACTCTCAAGAATCTGAAATAGAACAGGCAGCACACATTTCTTGGTTCCCCACCCTACTTACTGTATCGTATGAAATGCTGGGAACTCTAAGGAATGTAAGCTATGGTTCCTGTCCTAAAGAAGCTGGCGTGGTCAACACAAAAATAAACAATAGAGCAAATTATCATTTGGCCAATGTAATTCCCACGAAAATGTAACAGCACACGTACCAAAACCACTCCAGGTTTTACTGGTTTCTCTCTGCATTTAAGATAAAGGCAGGCCGGGTACGGTGGGTCACGCCTGTAATCCCAGTACTTTGGGAGGCCGAGGCGGGCAGATCACGAGGTCAGGAGATCTAGACCATCCTGGCTAACACAGTGAAACTCTGTCTCTACTAAAAATACAAAAAATTAGGCCAGGCGCGGTGCCTCACGCCTGTAATCCCAGCACTTTGGGAGGCCGAGACGGGCAGATCACAAGGTCACGAGATGGAGACCATCCTGGCTAACACAGTGAAACCCGGTCTCTACTAAAAATACAAAAAAATGAGCCGGGCCTGGTGGCGGGTGCCTGTAGTCCCAGCTACTCGGGAGGCTGAGGCAGGAGAATGGCGTAA
>NW_012102499.1:3283855-3302225 GCF_000951045.1 Mandrillus leucophaeus
TCCCAAAGTGCTGGGATTACTGGCATGAGCCACCGCGCCCGGCCCATTTTTATTTCAATAGCTTTTATTTCAATAGGGGTACAGGTGTTTTTAGTTACATGGATAAGTTTTTTAGTGGTGATTTCTAAGATTTTGGTGCACCCATCCCCAAAGCAGTGTACACAGTACCTCATATGTAGTATTTTATCCCTCACCCTTTTCCAACCCTTCCTCTCTGAGTCCCCAAAGTCCATTACCTCATTCTGATACCTTTGAATCCTCATAGCTTAGCTCCCACTTATAAGGGAGAATATAAGATACTGGGTTTTCCATTCCTGAATTGCTTAACTTGGAATAATGGCCTCCAGCTCCATTTAAGATGCTGCAAAAAATATTATTTCGTTCCTTTTCAGGGCTAAGTAGTATTCTATGGTGTATATATACTATATTTTTTTTTTACCCATTCATTGCTTGATAGGCCCTTAGATTGGTTCCATATCATTGCAATTGCAAATTGTGCTACTATAAACATATGTGTACATGTGTCTTTTTCATATGACTTTTTTCCTTTGAATTAACCCATATCTTTTTATCTGATAGTAATCATTCAATAAAGTTATTAAGCCTAAAGTTTGCTCAGCAAATATCTCTAAAATTCCCACTGTATACTCTGCTAGGCACTGGAATATAAAGATGAAAGCATTGTCCCTACGCATGCTGCCTACTGAGAGACACAGACAAGAAAACAAATAATGACAATACACCCTGCATTCTAGACAAAAGAAATCCAAAGTGTCAGGAGACAGAGGCAAGAATTAACTCCTCCTGGAGGAGCTGCAGAAGACTTCCTTTTATTTTATTTTCAGTTTTATTTATTTTTTGTTTTCCATTTCTTATTTTTGATTCGGTGGGTACATGTGCCGCTTTATTATATGGGTATATTACTTGATGCTGAGGTGTAGGGTATAAATGATTCCATCACCCAGAGAGTGAACATAGTACCTACCCAACAGGAAGTTCTTCAGCCCCTTCCCCATCCCTTCCACCCTCCTTCTGGAGTCCCCAGTGTCTATTGTTCTCATCTGCGTCCCATTGTGTCCATGAGTACCCAATGTTCGGCTCCCTCTTACAGGTAAGAACCTGCAGCATTTGGATTTCTGTTTCTGTGTTAATTCATTTAGGATAATAGCCTCCAGCTGCATCCACATTGCTGAAAAGAACTTGATTTTGTTCTTTTTATGGCTGCATAGTATTCCACGGTGTATAGGTCCCACTTTTTTTTTTTTTTTTTTTTTTGAGACAGAGTCTTGCTCTGTCACCCAGGCTGGAGTGCAGTGGCATGATCTCTCACCAACACCTCTGCCCCCCGGGTTCAAGTGATTCTCCTGCCTCAGCCTGCCGAGTTGCTGGGTCAACAGGTGTGCACCACCATGCCCAGCTAATTTTCGTATTTTTAGTAGAGACGGGGTTTCACTATGTTGGCCAGGCTGGTCTCGAACTCCTGACCTCATGATCCGCCCGCCTTGACTTCCCAAAGTGCTGGGATTATAACCGTGATTTGTTTATCCAGTCCACCACTGATGGACACCCAGGTTGATTCTATGTTTTTGTTACTATGAATCGTGCTGCAATGAATATATGAGTGCATGTGTCTTTTTAGTAGAATGATTTATTTTCCTCTGGGTATATATTCAGTAATGGGATTGCTGGGTCAAATGATAGCTCTACTTTTAGTTCTTTGACAAATCTCCAAATTGATTCCACAGTGGCTTAACTATTAGGTTGGTGCAAAAGCAACTGAGGTTTTTGCCATTGCAGTAAAACTGCAGTTACTTTTGCACTAACCTATAATTTATATTCCCACCAACAGTGTATAAGCGTTCCCTTTTCCCCACAGCCTTGACAGCATCTGTTGTGTTTTTACTTTTTACTAATAGCCATTCTGCCTGATGTGAGATGGTATCTCATTCTAGTTTTGATTTGAATCTCTCTGATGATTAGTGATGCTGAGCATTTTTTTATATTTTTGTTGGCCATTTGTATGTCTTCTTTTAAGAAGTATCTGTCCATGTCCTTTGCCTACTTTTTAATGGATTTATGGGTTTTTTTGTGTTGATTTAAGTTGCTTATAGATTCTGGATATTAATCCTTTATCAGATGCATAGTTTGAGAATTTTCTGCCATTTTGTCAGTTGTCTGTTTACTCTTTTGATAGTTTTTTTTTTCTTTTTCTTTTTCTTTTTTTCTGTGCAGAAGCTCTTTAGTTTAATTAGGTCTCAGTTGTCAATTTTTATTTTTGCTCCAATTGCTTTTGAGGACTTGGTCATAAATTCTTTGCCAAGGCTGATGTCCAGAGGGAATTTCTTAGATCTTATTCTAGAAACTTTATAGTTTGAGGTCTTACATTTGTCTTTAATCCATCTTGAGTTAATTTTTGTCTATGTGATAGGTAGGGGTCCAGTTTCATGTTTCTGCATATGGTTAGCCAGCTTTCCCTAAGGAAATGCTGTATGAACTCTTGAAGAAGAAACAGAAGTGCAATGGGCTGAATAGTGAGAGAAGGCAGTCTATGCAGAAAATGCAATGTGGAAACGTAAAAAGGTTTGAAGAGCATGATATAGGCTGGACTAGCAAATCACTTGGTGCCACTGTGACTCAGTGTGTAGAATGGGTTTGACTTGAAATGAAATGCAAATTGTTGATAGAGGTGAAATGATGAGGACACGATAAAATTTGAGGTAAGAATAAGACAACCAGGTGGGACTGAGTGGTAATTAGTGGGAGGTAGACAGTAGAGGTTTGAGAAAGTGGTAAGAAAGAGAGAAATACTCCAAGGCAACGATGGTGGATATTTGGGAATCAGGGACTCCCGGTCTCTGACCACTTTTTCAAAATCATACTTCATAGGGTAGTGCTTCCCACACTTCTCTAATGACAAAAATCACCTGGTTGTTAAAAATACATGTTCCAGGGACATATCTCAATCTTACTGAATCAGCATCTCCAAAGGAAAAGCCTGGAAATCTGTATGTTTAACCAACACTGCAAGTAACCCATATTATCAGGGAAGCTTGAGAAATATGTTCAAAGGGAATTTCCTTTTCTCTTACAGATATGACTCACCATCCTGTTCCCCAGCACTGCCCACTCCCCCGTCTGGGACAATGGCTACCAAAAACATCCACTTCAACCATTAACATAATGACCTTTATTTCTAATATGACAATAAAATATGACTAGACTAGCACAGAGAAAGTACCAGTCATTGGGATAATCATGCACACTACTGGAGGAAATTTTCAGCTAATTATGCTCAAAAGGTAGAGAAGCTGGGCGCAGTGGCAGACGCCTGTAATTCCAACACTTTGGGAGGCTGAGGCAGGTGGATCAGTTAAGCCCAGGAGTTGAGACCAGCCTGGCCAACATGGCAAAACCCCATCTCTACTAAAAATACAAAAATTAGCCAGGCATGGTAGCACATGCCTGTAATCCCAGCTACTCAGGAGGCTGAAGTGGGAGGATTGTTTAAGCCTGGGAAGTGGAGGTTGCAGTGAGTCAAGATCATGCCACTGCACTCCAGACTGGGTGACAGAGTGAGACCCTGTCTCAAAAAAAAAAAAAAAAGAAAGAAAGAAAAGTAGAGAATATGCTGTCTGAGCAGAAAGAGGAGGGCCCATGCACTTCTGCCATTAGCATGGTAGCTATCGGTGACTTCTTAAGTCTCCAAACCTATTTGCTTCTCCCCAGTTGATCATCAGTTCATCAGCTGAGGTCCCACGTGCTGGGCAGTTGGCTACAGAGTAATCGAAATTCTTTCAACACTTAGTTATTGGTCTTCTTACTGACAGAGAATGGAGAAATGGTATATACCACATAACATGGCTCATTCTGAGGCCATCACACCCCCTACACTGAAGAACAAAACAAAACAAAAAGTCCCTTTCTGTGCTGTTGAGGTATTAGTGTTCAGAATTGGAGGTGGTGATACTGTAATCATCCGAATAGCAACCCTTCATTTAGCCCACACACTTTTCCTGTGACCAGCTGGGTCACCACTTGACTATCCACAACTACAGATATAAATGGAAACTTGGTATTGCGAGCCTGAACTATTTCTAATGGAAAGCTGCTGCCCTCCCTGGGAATCCAGCTGGGTGACTGCCTCCAACCTCAGAACTCACTGAAAAGCAATGCAGTGAAATCTCCTGTTGTTTATACAATTTCCTTCATGGTTTTAGCTAAGCAATTTCACAGCTGTGTGCCTCAGTTTCCTCACCTGTGATTCATCACAAATGCAATCTTTTTAACTTGTTTTATATAATATTATAAAAATAAGATTTTTTTGTTTTGTTGTTGTTGCTGTTGTTGTTGTTTGGTTTTGCTTTTTGAGATGGAGTGTCACTATGTCGCCCAGGCTGGAGTGCAGTAGCGCAATCTCGGTTCACTGCAACCTCTGCGTCCCGGATTCAAGCAATTTTCTGTCTCAGCCTCCCATGTAGCTGAGATTTACAAGCTCCCACCACCACGCCCGGCTAAGCTTTGTATTTTTAGTGGAGACGGGGTTTTACCATCTTGGCTAGGCTGGTCTTAAACTCCTGACCTCATGATCCGCCTGCCTTGGCCTCCTAAAGTGCTGGGATTACAGGCGTGAGCCACCGTGCCTGGCCTAAAAGTTGTTTTTAAGAGCTTGTTTGACAAAATTACTTTGCTGGTATTAAACTACATTTAAACAGAAGTCTCTTTTTCCAGGGAACAAATATGTACAATATATCGAGGGGTTTTTTTCTCTTTTCTTTTTTTTTTGAGATGGAGTCTTGCTCTGTCGCCAGTCTGGGCTGGAGTGCAGTGGCACAGTCTTGGCTCACTGCAACCTCTGCCTCCTGAGTTCAAGCAATTCTACCACCTCAGCCTCTTGAGTTGTTGGGACTACAGGCGTGCACCACCATGCCCAGCTAATTTTTGTATTTTTAGTAGAGATGACATTTCACCATGTCGGCCAGGATGATCTCAATCTCTTGACCTCAATCTCTTGACCTCCGCCCGCCTCGGCCTCCCACAGTGCTGGGATTACAAGCGTGAGCCACCACACCGGGCCTTTTTTCTCATTTTTAAATCGAACTCAGTCAAGCTACACTTACAACAGGTACCCTATTTGAGGCAGTAGCAAATCGCTGGGAGGTGAAACCTTTGTTCAAATGTACAACAGCTGAGAGATAAATACTACGAAGTCTATATTTTATCTTTCTTTCCTGATGATGTTTGAATGTGAGATAAGCTGCTCTTAATAAAAAAGGACTTGTTTTCCAAAATGATGTACTACTGATTTGGCAAAAGAGGTTTTGGGGAAGGAAAGCAATGAAAATGAAGAGGGAAACAGAGTAGTTCCTGGGTATTACTGAACTATACACAGATTTCTGAAAACATCAGAAATTGTATTTGGTAGATCATATGGATGTATTTAAATGAGGATTCCAGGAAATGCCGGGCACTGCTTTCTAAATGACCACCTCTAAATTTTACTGATATTATGCCCACTCATAAAATGACTCATGGGGTGTTCCAAGGTTTCTTGCCCTTTGATCCACAGAAGAATTTCTCAAAGTGTGTTTACAATGGATGATGATAGGGATTATATAGAGAGAATAAAATAGGAGAGTCACACCTAGAACTTGAGTACATACGGACACTTGATTTACGACAAAAATGAAACCACAAGCAGTGGAGAAAGAAAGGTCATTACAATGAATGGTGCAGGAACAGCGAGACATCCACAAGGGGCAAACTTGTATTGAATAAAATATTGTTGGATACAAAATAATTCACACTGTGTGTTTGGCATCTCATAGTATAGAGCAGTACTTTTCAAAGTGTGGTTCATGGACCACTTGATCCAAGTCACCGGGGTTATAGTTAAAGATGCAGATTCTTGAGCCTGAGACTCATTGATTCTCTAGGAGTGAAACCTAACAATCTGCATTTTTGTTAAACTCCTTTAGATGATTTTTTTTTTGAGATGGAATCTCCCTCTGTCGCCCAGGCTGGAGTGCAGTGGCGCCATCTCGGCTCACTGCAAGTTCCGCCTCCCGGGTTCACGCCATTCTCCTGCCTCAGCCTCCCGAGTTGCTGGGACTACGGGCGCCTGCCACCACGCCAGGCGAAGTTTTCGTATTTTTAGTAGAGACGGGGTTTCACCGTGTTAGCCGGGATGGTTCAATCTTCTGACCTCGTGATCCACCCACCTCAGCTCCCAAAGTGCTGGAATTACAGGCGTGAGCCACCGCGCCTGGCCTAAACTCCCTTAGATGATTTTCAGTACACTAAAGTTGCAGCTTCATCAGCACAGTGTTTTTTGTTTTTGTTTTTGTTTTTGTTTTGTTTGTTGTTGTTGTTGTTGATTTTGAGACAGGGTCTCACTCTGTTGCCCAGGCTGGAGTGCAGTGGCTGGATCTCACCTCACTATAACCTCTGCCCCCTGGGTTCAAGCGATTCTCCTGCCTCAGCCTCCTGAGTAGCTGGGATTACAGGCACACGCCACCACACCTGGCTCATTTTTGTATTTTCAGTAGAGACAGGGCTTCACCATGTTGCCCAGGCAGGTCTCGAACTCCTGGTCTCAGGTGATCCACCTGCCTCAACCTCCCAAAATGCTGGGATTATAGGCATGAGCCACCACGCCCCACTGGCACAGTGTTTTTCATTTAGGAAAGCAACCATCTGAATCCCACCTTTGCCACATATAGGCATATTTACTAATCCATCTATATTTCAATTTTTTCACCAAGAAAACAATGATAATTTACAAACTCATAGGCTAGTTATGATGATTAAGTGACATGCTACATAGACAGTGCTTAGCATAGTCCCAGTTTATATTAAGTACTCAGTAAGTCGTTAAAATTACTTTTCATATCCAAAAACTTACTAGAAATAAAGTGTGTTAAATCACTCACAAAAATTTTCCCTTGTCAAATGTTGACTTTGTATTGGTGTTCCTGAATTCTTACTATATCTAAAGGGCAAGTAGATCAACAGATAAGTGGAGAGTATTTGATCTTGAAGACTTGTTCAAGAGTTTTCAAGATCAAACCAGGAGGTACTACCTGGAGAACATAAGTATTCATTCACACATGTCACCAAAGAAACCAAGATCCTATTCAAATGATGCAACTTCAGGGTTTGTGCATGTGCTGCAGCTCCGGACATCTGCCCAGTGACCCATGTGAGCTAAATAAGTTTGGTAATCAATGTCATAGCTGAAAAATTATGATATTCCAGTTACTGTACTAGATGCTGAGCACTGAGTAAAAAGATATGGTCCTTCTCCTCAAGTAACACATAGTCTATGAGATTTTGCAGCATATCATCTTCATATCTGCATGTATTTCTTTTTTTTCTTTTCTTTTTTTTTTTTTTTTTTTTTTGTGATACACAGTCTTGCTCTGTCACCCAGGTTGAAGTGCAGTGGTGTGTTCTCAACTCACTGCAACCTCTGCCTCCTGGGTTCAAGCAATTCTCTTCTCCTGCCTCAGCCTCCCGGGTAGCTGGGACTGCAGGCGCACGCCACCATGCCCAGCTAATTTTTGTATTTTTATTAGAAACGGGGTTTCATCATGTTGGCCAGGCTGGTCTTGAACTCTTGACCTCATGATCCACCTGCCTTGGCCTCCCAAAGAGCTAGGATTACAGGCGTGAGCCACCGCCCCCGGCCTGCTTGTATTTCTCAACCAATTTTTTGTTGTTGTTAAATAGCTTAAAAACTAGGAAAGATTTAGTTTTAGGGACCGGGTATTTATGGCTATTCTTTCTGAATTGGGGATAAGAGAAAGATATTAAACAAGTGCACCTCTCTTCCTGTCCTCTTCCTGTCTTCAAAAGCAAATAATTTTCTTTGGAACTTTGAAGACATTGTTACATTTTCTTCTGGCATCCAGCACTGCTGATGTAAGTGTGATGAAATGAAGGAAGGGAGCTACTCTGGTAGGGTGAAAGCTACCTTGGCAACTTCTCTGACCTGAACAATTCTCTGCTTGCTCTTCAGTACTGCAGGATTAAATATCTGTGCTGGGAAGTGGACAGCAAGCTCTAGAAAGTAATGGGCAAAGAGTTTAGGAGTCTGGGCCCAACTGTACCGAGATAGTCAAAGCCAGAGAGGACTAAGATTCAAACAAGACATTTGCAGAGATACTTTGTGTTAGTTTTTAGGGCTGCCATACCAAAGTTCCACAAGCTAGGTGACTTAAAACAACAAAATTTAGGCCGGGCGTGGTGGCTCACGCCTATAATCCCAGTACTTCGGGAGATCGAGGCGGGTGGATCACGAGGTCAGGAGATTGAGACCATCCTGGCTGACATGGTGAAACCCCGTCTCTACTAAAACTACAAAAAATTAGCCGGGTGTGGTGGTGGGCACCTGTAGTTCCAGCTACTCAGGAGGCTGAGGCAGGAGAATGGCATGAACCCACGAGGCAGAGTTTGCAGTGAGCCAAGATCGTGTCACTGCACTCCAGCCTGGGCAACAGAGTAAGACTCCTCTCAAAAAAAAAAAAAAAAAAAAAATTATTCTCTCATCACTCTGGAGGCTAGAAATCCAGCATCAAGGTGTCAGCAGGTGCATGCTCCCTCTGAAGGCTCTAAAGAAGAAACTGTTCATCCCTCTCTTCTAGCTTCTGATAGTTGCTGGGAAACTTGGCTTTCCTTGGCTTCTGGCTACATCACTCCAATCTCTGCCTCCATAGTCAATGGCTGTGACGCTGCTGTGTTCTCTCCACTTCCACGGACACCAGTCATTTAATTTAGGGCCCTAATTCAGGACATTCACCTAAATTTAACTAATTATATCTACAAGGATTCTATTTCTAAACAAGATACATCCTGAAGTTCCAGGAGGACATAAATTTGGGGGGGACACTGTTGTTCAACCCAGTACAGTCTCAGAAGAGCATGGACTTTAGAAAAAGAAGGTGATAGGGTTAGTTGGAATCCAGGCAGGTAGCAAATGGAAGGAAAGACCAGACACATAACCAGCTACACACTTGGCACTCCAGCATCCGTGAACCGCACAGGGCTGGCTCTCCAATGATTCCACCTTCACTAACAGGGCCAGTTTATCCATTACACACAGTAGGCACAAAGCCAAGGTCCCACGATGCTTTTAGAAACCCATGAAAATGTTTTAATCTCTTTCAAAATCTAAAAATAAATAAACAAATATAATCCAACCTGGATTATATTCATATGTATATCAATGCAGTCATAAAACTTATTTTTAATGCTTTTTTATGCAGTGGTTCAGAAACCGCCTCTGGGTTTCAGCACAGGCATTCAGACGGAATGTTGGGGTCATCACCACCCTAATTTTGTTGTTTTTTTTTTTGAGATGGAGTTTCTCTGTTATTGCACGGGCTGGAGTGCAGTGGCGCTATCTCAGCTAACTGCAACCTCCACCTCCTGGGTTAAGCGATTCTCCTGTCTCAGTCTCCCAAGTAGCTGAGATTACAGGCTCACACCACCACTCCCGGCTAATTTTGTATTTTTAGTACAGATGGGGTTTCACCATGTTGGCCAGGCTGATCCCCAACTCCTGAGCTCGGGTGATCTGCTCACCTCGGCCTCCCAGAGCGCTGGAATTACAGGTGTGAGCCACCATGCCCAGCCCACCAACCTAATTTTTTTTTTTTTTTTTTTTTGAGACGGAGTCTCCCTCTGTCGCCCAGGCTAGAGTACAGTGGTGTGATCTCGGCTCACTGCAAGCTGCTCCTCCTGGGTTCACGCCATTCTCCTGCCTCAGTCTCCCAAAGAGCTGGGACTATAGGCGCCCGCCACCATGCCTGGCTAAGTTTTTGTATATTTTTAGTAGAAACGGGGTTTCACCGTGTTAGCCAGGATGGTCTCGATCTCCTGACCTCATGATCCACCGGCCTTGGCCTCCCAAAGTGCTGGGATTACTGGTATGAGCCACCACGCCCAGCCCCACCACCTTAATTTTTTAATATATTGTTTAATGAAGGAAGGAGCCTTTAGAAGGCAAAAGTGCCCAGAGTACACAAAAATCATCACACAACCGTGTTCACCAGTACACATGCTCATACATTTGGCCTAGAGAAGCTGGAGAGTCTGCCTGGGCTTTCACTCATCCCTGCTCTCGGGTGGTCCATAGCCAATTGCTGGTGATGGCAGGGGTGTCACAGCCCAGCACCTTTGCTGACGGGGAGAATAACCTGTATGGGTATAATTCACTTTCCATAGTGCCCCATCAAATCACATCATTGCCTTGCTTCTTCCCCTACCTTATACTGTATCCCTCCTACCTTTGCAGCATTCCCTCACTAAATCACTTGCCTAAGAATTCCCATCTCAATCTTTGCTTCTAGGGAACATGACACTTTGGATCTCCATGACAAGCATTAACACTGGCAAAAATTATCTAATAAACACTCATACTGAATGAGTAAAGTTAGAGAGACATGGAATCAAGTATGAAAGACCTAGCCGGCCTTTACATGGACTGAAGTGATCATAAAAGAAACTTCAGTTCTTGGCCGGGTGCGGTGGCTCACGCCTGTAATCCCAGCACTTTGGGAGTTCGAGGTGGGTGGATCACCCGAGGTCAGGAGTTCAAGACCAGCCTAGCCAACATGGTAAAACCATCTCTACTGAAAATACAAAAATTAGCCAGGTGTGGTGGCACATTCCTGTGCTACTTGGGAGGCTGAGGCAGGAGAATCACTTGAACCCAGGAGGCAGAGGTTGCAGTGAGCCAAGATCCCACTACTGCACTCCAGCCTGGGTGACAGAGTGAGACTCCATCTCAAAAAAAAAAAGAAAGAAAAAAAAAGAAACTTCAGTTCTTGACAAATTATAGACTGGAGACGCAGAGAAAAGATAATGATGTTGATTCTTGAACAAGATCACAAGATAATGAATTTGCTCATAAACATGAGGGCAAATCTACCAATTAGACCTGAGGAACAACGCCTACTGTGTGCCCAGCACTGTGTAAGTTAGTTTCATATGTACCAACAGACTAAGATAATAGTAAGCTGTCAAAAGTGATTCAGGTTTCCTTGGATTCTCTCAGACTTGGTTGGCCCCAGAGCTGGGGACGAGATGAGTTTGCAAGCATGGACTGTGAGGTTGGTCCAGATGAATTTTTGTGAACAATCGTCTGTTGATGAAAGGACTGCCTTTGAAGACAGTATCCTTGGTGATCTTAAGAGTATAGTCCTCTGAAGCCAGTGTTCAACAAGATGTAAAAATGAGAAGATTTCATGCCATGGAATTTCTATCATAGATACGGTTTTTTGTAATTTTAGCAGTTCCTCTCAACCTTTGCAGCAGTTTTGGAGCCGAGCAGATGGCAAGGGAGGGCTTAACTAAGTGGTGAAGTTTCAGCTGCAAAAGGCAATTCCTAGAATGACAATTCAGAAACTCATTTCCCCCAACACTTATCATATTGGCAGAGGGTTAGTGAATCTTTTTAGAAAAACAAGAAGGAGGCAATGCATCAGAATAAGGCAGCCTATGTTTGGTTAGGTTATGTGCAGGCAAACACTACTGAGTCCAATTCTTTCCTTGCATTTGCAATTCCCAAGGCAACAGGCCAGTCTTGTTTGTAAATTAAATAATATCCAAAATAGCTAAAGCTTAGGATCTTAAATATAAGGCACCTCCAGCACATGGAGCAACTGCTAAATGTATCCAAAACCAGGGGATGACAGTTTCAGCTAAGTTGTTCCAACCCTGGCTGGCATTAAGGACCCCTACAGTTTCCAGCTATATATCATAAGGAAACAGCAAGTTTGTAGAAAGAGCATAATCTGCACTCAAATCCTGCCTCTGATACTAAATAACTATATGATCTTTAAAAAATTACTTTTCCTCTCTGAGCCTCTTTCCACAAATGGTGGTGAGGTGGGGGAGGGGATAATTGCAATCTCAAAGGCTTATTGTAAGAATTCAGTGTGATAATATACACGAAAGAAACTAGCAAATCGCAGATCTTAAACTGGTATCCATTTTTCTTCATTTCTATTCTGCCTAGCTCGGCAGAAGTTTGTCAAAATAGCTGCTGCTCTTTCAAACTGCTTCAGCTTTGGCTCATCCATAATTTTTTCTTTATCTTCAGACAACTTTAATTATAACGGTTTGCTTTTCTTAAAATTTCATAGCCCATATTCTTTGTGAATGAGACAGTGAGGTTTGGCTTTTGGGACTTTAGTTTTGATCCTTTACAATATGCATATAACAAAAACAATAAATGTATTTTATATTCTGAAGCTATAAATGTATCCTTTTTTTAATGAGGCCTGTTTGTTTCAATTAAGTCTAAATTACTCAAGCACAACAAAGAAGTTATCGATTGAGATTATTTCTGTGGCAAGTAACAGAAAAGCTGTTCAACTGGCTTAAACAATTAAGGGAATTTACTGGCTCCTGTAACTGAAAAGTCCACAGGACTTTTCACGGCTTGATCCAGGGATGGTTTGGTCCAGGCTCTGGCTCAGTTTTTCCTGCAATCCTCAGTTTTAGCCTGCCTCTAAATGTTGGCTTTGTTCTCAGGCTGGCCTCATAAAATGACTGCTAACAGCATTCGCGGTGGTTTGTCATTCACATCCAACACAGAGCTAAGGCCAAGGCCAGTTTTTAGGACCGCCATACAAAAGCCCCAAGCTTCACTCTGATTGGACTACCCTGATCCTATTTCTCCCATCCAAGCACTTCCCAGGCCCAACCCTGCTTAACTTCTGAGATCAGGCACGTGCCGGGTGATAGGGCCATAGATTCTGATCCTATTTCTGTAGCTAGGGAAGTACCATCCTCTGATTGACTTAAATCTGTATCAATCCCTGTGACAAGGAAATGGAATCATTCTCAGTGATCTAGAAAATGAGGTCCCTCTTCTGGATCCACTCCTAAACATCATGGCTGTCACTCAAGGGAACTGAAATGGGTAGTAGAAGAATAATTTCAATGTCTGCTACAATTAAAAAATACTTTTGGCTGGGCGTGGTAGCTCACGCCTGTAATCCCAGTACTTTGGGAGGCCAAGGAGGGCGGATCACGAGGTCAGGAGATAGAGACCATCCTGGCTAACACGGTGAAACCCCGTCTCTACTAAAAATACAAAAAATTAGCCGGGCGTGGTGGTGGGCGCCTGTAGTCCCAGCTACTCCGGAGGCTGAGACAGGAGAATGGCGGGAACCCGGGAGGAGGAGCTTGCAGTGAGCCGAGATGGCACCACCGCACTCCAGCCTGGGTGACTGAGCGAGACTCCAACTCCAAAAATAATAATAATAATTATTATTATTATTATTATTTTAGCAATTTAGTGCAGGGTTCCTAAATGCCTTTTCTTCACTTTAAAATTATCGCTTAGGCTGGGCGCAGCAGCCCACGCCTGTAATCACAGCACTTTGGGAGGCCGAGGTGGGTGGATCACAAGGTCAGGAGTTTGAGACCAGCCTGGCCAATATTGTGAAACCCCATCTCTACTAAAAATACAAAAATTAGCTGGGCATGGTGGTGGGTGCTTGTAGTCTCACCTACTCAGGAGGCTGAGGCAGGAGAATCGCTTGAACCCAGGAGGTGGAGGTTGCAGTGAGCCGAGATCACGCCACTGCACTCCAGCCTGGGTGACAGAGCGACTCCGTCTTAAAAAAAAAAAAAAAAAAGAAAGAAAGAAAAAAAAAATCACTTATTTCACTATATCAGACTCTTTCCAAATAAAATATTAGGCTTTAACTTCCAAAGGCAACCATAAACTAAGAGTCAACTAATGCAAGGCAAGATGTTAGGAGGAATTTCAAGACATCTAAGTTAGGAGTCTGTCTTGTTCTTTTTTCCTCTCCACTTCCCCTTGTTTTTCTTTCGCTCCATTTTGCTGATAATCTTTTCTTTTTCTCACTTTCTTCCTTCCATTTATGTAGTCCTGTTTCCTTCTCTCAATATGCATTTTAATATATGCAAACATAACAGGATGTAAGATGAAACATTTTCTGATCTCTCACAATTTTAGCTACAGTCTCAAAGCTGTTGACACAGGTGACAGAGTCCTCCTACAGAGACATGGACAAACCCTCTCAGGAATTACTAAGAGGGGGCCAAACTTATCCATTGCAGTTCTCTCCAGCAGCCTATAAAAAAGAAAACTAGAGATTCATTAGGAAGAAAGTTTTCAAAGTTGAATTTTTATGTAGAGATAAGAGATGGATGGTCTCCTCCTGAGCCAAGAGAGGTAGACTTTTAAGCGGATCACTCATACAGTGCTGGTGCTTGTCAGAAGCTGGTATCTTATTCTTAAACTGGATAGTTATCAAGAGCCACAATCTTGGAGTACAGGGGAGACAGGAGAGGAAGGGAAAGTAAAAGAACAGATGTTGCCTATCCTTCCCACTGCTGAACCCAAGCTTTGCATCAGGATTTTGCTGGGCAGACGGTGGGAGGTTGGAGGAAACTTTTAAGTTGTATGAAGGATGAAAGATTTATTTAGGTTGAACTGGGCTTCCAAGTACCTGAAAACATCGCTCTCTACTGATATAAAATAACCTTGCTAGGCCGGGCGCGGAGACTCACACCTGTAATCCCAGCACTTTGAGAGGCCAAGACGGGCAGATTACCTGAGGTCAGGAGTTCAAGACCAGCCTGGCCAACATGGTGAAACTCCCTCTCTACTAAAAATACAAAAAAATTAGCCAGATATGGTGGCGTGTGCCTATAGTCCCAGCTATTTGGGAGGCTGAGGCACACAAATCATTTGAACCCAGGAGGTGGAGGTTGCAGTGTGCTGAGATGGTACCACTGTACTCCAGCCTGGATGACAGAGTGAAACTCAAAAAAAAAGAAAAAAGAAAGAAACAAAAAACACAAAACCTCGTTGAAGCTGTTTTCCAGACGTGAGGAAGAAAAATCCAAAAGAATATTATTTTACACTCGTTGTGGAAACATTTTTTAAAGTTTTACATTACAGTTTTAAATTTCTATATCACAAGTCATCAAGCAATACATTTTTTATGTAAAGAAAAATGCAGTTTCCTAATTGCACCTTACTAAATTCAGCTTATTTAATAAGCTTAACATATAAATGCAAAGCATCAATATGTATCTTCAATATACTTTGTGAGCACACCTAAATAATGCATCAGTTCGGTCTGCAAGAAACCATGCTTTCAAAGACAGCAATTAAGGAGAGTTCAATGAAGATACTGTTTACAAAGATGTGGGTGGGGCTCTTAAGGAATTAGCAAACCAACCAAAGACAGCAGGAGCCCTAGTAATGCTTAGGCTAGGCAATCCCACCATCTTTGGTTGGTTTGCCTGGCAGGATCAGTGGGGTGGGGATGAGTGGGTTGCGGGGTGGAGGGAGTGGTTGCCTCAGAGTGCCTTAGACACCAACAAGCAAGGAAAGTCCAGGAAGTGCTGGGCACAGAGCAGAATAGAGAGAGATAAACAGCTCATTTCAATTGGCAAAGGGTGAATATTTAGCACATATATTTCAATATCTATTTGGGTATGATGACTCCTATCTGTGATCTCAGCACTTTGGGAGGCATAGGTGGGAGGCTCGCTTGAGACCAGGAGTTCAAGACCAAATTGAGCAATATAGGGAGACCCCATCTCTGGGGAAAAAAAAAAAAAAAAAAAAAAAATTTGCCAGGGTGGCGGTGTGAGCCTGTGGTTCCAGCTACTTGGGAGGCTGAGGTGGGAGGATCACTTGAGCCTGGAAGTTGGGGGCTGCAGTGAGCTATGATCCTGCCACTGCACCCCAGCTTGGGTGACAGAGTAAAACCCTGTCTCTAAAAAAAAAAAAAGTAATAAATAATAGATTTCAATTTCTGAATTCTGGCAAATGGAATTTTAATTGATATATGAAATACTCAAATTACTTGAACCTGGTAGGAATTTGGAGAATAAAGTAGAATTTTTCCACTGAGTCCCTTGGTAAAAATGATACTACATTCCCCAAGGAAAGAAAAGTTTAAGCTTAGGTCAATGAAATTAGCCTGCAAAGTATAGAAAATGTATTTGAACAAAAATATTGCTAACCTAAAATCTAAAGTGAATATGGATAAATATATAATAGAAAATAATCACCAAGGCCAGGCGCAGTGGCTCACACCTGCAATCCCAGCACTTTGGGAGGCCAAGGCGGGCAGATCACCTGAGGTCAGGAGTTCAAGACCAGCCTGGCCAACATGGTGAAACCCCCTCTCTACTAAAATTACACACACACACACACATTAGCCAGGCCTGGCAGCCCACACCTGCAATCCCAGCTACTCAGGAGGCTGAGGCAGGAGAATCACTTGAACCCGGGAGGCAAAGGTTGCAGTGAGTTGAGATCGCACCACTGCACTCTAGCCTGGGCAACAAGAGCGAAACTGTCTCAAAAAAAAAAAAAAGAAAAGAAAAGAAAAAAGAAAATCACAATAATCATCACCGAAACAAAATCTCAAAATAAAATTACTGAAAATTGAAAGCAAAGAAATCACGATCCTACGTAAGACCACAAATGGAGGCCAGAAGCCGGAGACCTGTTTCACCCTACACCAGCGCCTCTACGTCTAACATTCAAGTCCTGCCCTCAACAACGTTTTTGCTGTGACAGGCCCTCAGTAGTATGTTTTCTGACATCTGACATCTAAAATCGTGCTATTATAAAATCATCTGTACTCCAAGGAAAACAGGAAGTTTTGTCCTTCTTAGCATCTCAGAAGATCATCTCCTAGGCATCATTTTTCCATGACTCCTTGCATTCTCATTTTTGTGAAGGTAAAGTAGGTCACCTAAATGTTCTACATGTTTGTTTTTTCTCTCTGATGCAATAGGGACGTGAGATATGGTCAATTAAACTCTTTCCCCAACCTGCCGCTCCAACTGGTTCCCACATTCCAACCATGGAAGTCTCTCTTTCTAAACTCAGTGAAACTCAGAGTTCTGTGTTTTCTGGACAACTTTCTTCCCTGCCCCCACACTCATACCCACACATAAGCACATCTTCTCTGACCCTTACTGTCAAGATCCGGCTTAAAAGTCATCTCTTTTCTCAAACGCTCACCAGTCTCACCCCACACTACACCCCCCATCCCCAGAGTGACCAACATAATCAAACATCTCTTCTCTGCTCACCTAGTATTTAGTCCGCAAACTTTAGAATGACCCTTATCACCCACATTACAGTTGCTGCTTATGGGACCATCTTCCCCATGAGACTGTGAGCTTTTAGGGGCAGAAACTGTGCCATTTATTTTTATGTCCCCAGTGGCAGAGGGAGAAGGTTCATAATGTTGCTAAAAGAAAGAAAATAAGTCTGAAAAGATTTTCAAGCTGTCTTAAAGGTTTTCTAAGCACTGAAAGTCACCCTGTGTACTCTCCTCTGCTCACTGGTTCCTTAGAGCCTGGACGACAAGGCGCTGGCTGACTTCTGGGTTTCCCACTTTGACCCTGGCAAGGACCCCGAAATTGGGTGGAGGCCACCTCCACATTCCTTTAAAACAAACACAAGGAACGGCATGTAATAAATCAAAACCTTCTTCTGCAATCCTTATTTCTTAGGTAAATTCTGTATGTCAAGTTGCCTTGAAATGAGAGGTGGCTGTTTATTAATATCTTCCTGTTCATTAATGAGCAATGAGGTGGCTGTGTTTACGAACTGGGGTGTTGCTACAACACATTTACACAGTTATAAATAAAGCAAACTGCAAAGAGATTAGCAGTGGAAGATCTGAGGTTTTATTTGTTTTCACGAGGACTCTGCCAGTTGCTTCCCACTGCACCTTAAGATCTATTTAGCCTTCTCTGAGGCAGTCATCAGCTCCCAAATGCCACAGCAAGCTTGGTGGAGCTGCCTGCAGACCAGGGAGGTGAAATGGTGTCCCCTAGCTTTTTATAGACCCGGTTCTGAAGTCTTGAGTTTCCTTTGCAGTCAGTAAAGAGAGACCCAAAGTGCAGGAAGTTTCTGTCTGTGAATGTTTAAGAGTTCCCTTCCGGCCGACTCCTCCTCTTGAGTCATGTTTATTACACATACTGGATAGGTCACTAAACGTACAGTAAGTTCCTATTGTTTGCAACCCATTGTTCTCTTAAATGGCTTTGTAAACTATGAAGGGCTTTAGCAATTCACTTGTTTTCCAGCCTCCAACTGCAATTCTCAACACACACTTAACACCACTATTCGCCAGTGAGGAAGGACTTTCCATGACTTCTGAAGCAACATATTAAAGTAAAAAGGGCACTTTATTTAGAGAACCGAAGGCTTAGGTCTGACCTCTGGCTACATTACCAGGACTAGGACTAACGTAAATTGATTGAGGAACCTAGAGTGCAAAATTTAAGGCAACACTCACTCCCAGGATGAAAAAGTAACAACCTGTGTTACTTTTTAAAATTGAAGCGG
>NW_012102499.1:3302275-3305005 GCF_000951045.1 Mandrillus leucophaeus
TTTGCAACCCATTGTTCTCTTAAATGGCTTTGTAAACTATGAAGGGCTTTAGCAATTCACTTGTTTTCCAGCCTCCAACTGCAATTCTCAACACACACTTAACACCACTATTCGCCAGTGAGGAAGGACTTTCCATGACTTCTGAAGCAACATATTAAAGTAAAAAGGGCACTTTATTTAGAGAACCGAAGGCTTAGGCCTGACCTCTGGCTACATTACCAGGACTAGGACTAACGTAAATTGATTGAGGAACCTAGAGTGCAAAATTTAAGGCAACACTCACTCCCAGGATGAAAAAGTAACAACCTGTGTTACTTTTTAAAATTGAAGCGGAATTCACATAACACAAAATTAACCATTTTGAAGCACACAATTTATTTTGTACTGCAACTGGCATAGTCACAATGTTGCACAACCATCTATCTGGTTCCAAAATGTTTTTATCACCACACAAAAAAAACCCCACACCTAGTAAGCAATTACTCCCATTCTCCCTCCCACTCCCCACCAAGCCCCTGGCACCCAGCCACAACCTTGCTGTCTCAATGGATTTACCTCTTCTGGGTACAACCTGTGTGCTTTGAGAAGCAGTAATAATAGCTAACTCTTGTGCCAAGACACCAGTTGAATTGTGTTCAAATTCAATTAATCCTCACAAAAACCCAATGAGGTGGGCCCTAATATCTTCCAGTAAATGGTTCACCATTTAATTCTCTAATCATTATTTCTTCATCTGTAAAATGAGGAAAATTGCAACACCCTACCAGTTTACCAAGCACATTTGTGTGAGAGGCATTGTTCTAGGCCAGGAACAGCTAACTGGATTGATCTGTAACCAATTGGGAGTGACTTCTTGTAGAACAGTGGGAGATGAATTCTCAAGATAGGTTACTGGGACAAAGTGAAGTAATCATCGACTAGTGATGTCTGCCATGGACAGAGGAATGAGTGAAGCAGCTATAAGTAACAGATTTGCCTTCCCTCCTAGGCAATTGAGAGGGAGTGAAAAAGACAAGTAAAATGCAGACTCTGCCTCAGTCCAGTGCAAGAGGGAAGCATTACCCATGGAAGCACAATAACAGATGCAGGTAGTGTGTAGAGTGTTAAGAGCAGAGGCACTGGAATGAAAACCAAACCAAACCAAACCAAAGCATGTTCAAATCTCAACGCTGCAACTCATAGACACATCTTGAAAGAAGTTATTTAATATTTCTTGTTCTCATTTCTTCTGTAAAATAGATAATAAATCTAATTCATAGACTTCCAGTGGGAATGGCATAAGATAGTGTGAGTAAAGTACTAGGCACAGTGTCTGACACATAGGAAGAGTTTAATAAGTGGTAAGGAAATAAAGCCTATATCTACAAGGCCAGGCATATATATATGTATAGGCCAGGCACAGTGGCTCACACCTGTATCCCAGCACTTTGGGAGGCCGAGGCGGCCAGATCTCAAGGTCAGGAGATCGAGACCATCCTGGCTAACACGGTGAAACCCTGTCTCTACTGAAAATACAAAAAAATTAGCTGGGCGTGGTGGTGGGCGCCTGTAGTCCCAGCTACTCCAGAGGCTGAGGCAGGAGAATGGCATGAACCTGGGAGGTGGAGCTTGCAATGAGCTGAGGTGGCATAACTGCACTCCAGCCTGGGCAACAGAGTGAGACTCCGTCTCAAAAATAATAATAATTATAATTATAATTATATATATATATACACACACACACATATGTATATTTACCTCACTAGGTAAATATAGAGCCAGTTGTTAGATGCATGATTAACATTAATGATAAATAATGTTATTCAAATCTTCTTGCAAAACTGATCTAAAATGAGAATTTCCCAGTTTGAACTCACATACAGGCCAATCTGAAAAGTGGATAAATTGCTTTTGCTCTCTTTACTCCTGCTAACAAATTTGAGAGACGCTTTTTTTCTAACATGAGTGTGAGCATTCAGGAAGGAGTCCATGGGGAATGCAGGCATATGGATTGATAACAAGAGCTAGTAGTCAAAAGTTAGCTGATAATGGATCCATAAGAGAGAATTCTGATGCTCCTAAAAGATCTGCTCCACAATTTCCAGGAACTACACAGACCTTTAGAAAGAAGGCAGGAGCCAGAAAAGAGAAAAATTACTTCCATAGAAAAATTGGTCCTTTCCCATTAGCACTTAAACATGCCCAACTCGCTCTTGTATCAAATAAAACCATTTTTCTGCATCTTCTCTGGTAGGTATGACCCTACTTTCCCCCTTTCCTTGACCGTCCCAAATTTCTTGATAGTTGTTTACATTCCGTTTTTCTACTTCCTCTCCTCCCACTCATTTCTCAGCTCACTGCTTTGGCTTCTAACCCATGCTCCATTGAAACACCACTTGCCAAGGTCACCAACAACTTCCTTATAGCTAAACGTAACAGACACGTTTCCATCCGTATCTTAATCGGCTTCACAGAGGCTATGGATGAGAATAACTCCCTCTTGGAAAAACTCTCTTCACTAACTTTTATGACTCAGTACTGTCGTGGTTTTCCTTCTGTTTATGTTCCATTGTAATACGTTGTCTTGGATTCACGAAGCCACCCAAGATGCAACACCCCCAAACTAAACTCACAATCTTTCTCTGCAGATACACCTCTGCAACTGGCATAGTCACAATGTTGCACAACCATCTATCTGGTTCCAAAATGTTTTTATCACCACACAAAAAAAAACCCACACCTAGTAAGCAA
>NW_012102499.1:3306110-3309265 GCF_000951045.1 Mandrillus leucophaeus
TTAAAAAATAAACCTGGATAACAGGTAAAGGTTGATAGAGACTAGGGAGCAGGGGCAGGGAGGAGTAATTATGAAGTTTACTTGACTTTCAGCAGTCATAAGATAAAAATAAAAGCATTACAAAAGAAGAATAAAAAATAGGTGAGGGCTGCTCTATGAAAAAGTTAAATGCAATAAGCAGTGGGAAAAGTTAAGTGACACAATAAGGCCACGTTAATGGGAGGGAAAGTAAATTGCAAAATTGGGAGAAGTTGGGGAAACCTAAATGGCCAGTGTCAGAAATGTAAGGGGTCACTTCCTGCCCGAAGGATTCTTTGGTTCTGAAGTGTGTTGGTCCAGCTGAGAGAAGCCTGGGGAGGATGTCATTTATCCTCTAAAAGAGAAATCCATCAATTGGAGAGCTGTGCCGGGTCTCTCCAAAGGTCATTAGCAGATCGAAATTGTGACACTGCATTACTCTGATTAAGGATTAATTTTCTAATTCCAGGAATGGAACTTTCCTCGAATGAGTAGGCCTTTACACAAAAGCCCAGACTCACAGATATGAAAAAAAGAGAAATAACCTCTCCTGCTGCCTCCTGTCTTCCTAAGATCCAGTGGGAAGAAAAAGGGAGGTTCTCTAGTAAAGAAAGGAGTTCAGGCCGGGCGCGGTGGCTCACACCTGTAATTCCAACACTTTGGGAGGCCGAGGCGGGTGGATACGAGGTCAGGAGATGGAGACCATCCTGGCCAACATAGTGAAACCCCGTCTCTACTAAAAATACAAAAAAATTAGCCTAGTGTGGTGGCACACGCCTGTAGTCCCAGCTACTTGGGAGGCTGAGGCCGGAGAATGGGAGGTGGAGCTTGCAGTGAGCCAAGATAGTGCCACTGCACTTCAGCCTGGGCGACAGAGCAAGACTCTGCCTCAAAAAAAAAAAAAAAAAAGAAAAAAGAAAAAAGAAAAAAGAAAGGAGTTCAGGATTAGAATTTGCCAGCCTTCCAAGCAAAGTGCAGGTCCCACTAATGACGGACAAGTGTGTGCCGTCTTCCCAGCAGACTGAGACCTGGGGAAAACTGGGTCCTTCTGATCTGGTAGGGTAAGACAACATATTGCCAACAAACAACATTAGCAGGGCAGCAGCAATATCAAGGCTACATGAATAACCTGTTTCATCAGACCCTCCCAGGGAGATAGCACTTGGGCTCCTACAGGACCCAGTTACGTGGGGATGACTGTGTCCCTGCCCTTTGGAAAATGCCCAGTCGTGCCAGGGAAAGGTTTCCCAGACAAAGGCAATGTGCTAATCTTTTTAAAATATGTAACTAAAGGCAATCTACACTTTTATATTTCAAGTATATTGTCATTTTAAACTGCTGTATTATCAGATTGCCTCAGACAGCTTTAAATCCAAGACTGTGGCTTTCAAACTCTTTGGACAGCAACTCACAAAAAATAAGTGAAATAATTTTTATCATAAACTAACATACACAAACACACAAAGCTAATACAAAAGTTTGATGACACTCCTTTCCTTTGGTACATGTAACATATCTAATATTATCTATTCCAGTTAGTTTTGTTGTTTCTTAAGTGCCTTTCACAATTCCCGGAATTATTTTATGATCCAGGACCTGAAGTTTGAAAAACACTATTCTAAGATTATAGATTCCAGCTACTCTATCCAGCAGTTGGGTGTCCAGATTTTTTAAAGCTCGTTAAAATGCATCATCAAAAAGCCCTATTTGCTGAAGAAACCTCAGTCCCCATCAAGAGCATTGTCTTGGAGAGTCTCACCATGACTCATCAAATGAACACCCAGCTTTCCCTTTGCAGAACTGCGATGTGAGCTAAACATGAAGTGAAAATGACACAGAAAAGAACAGAATTGAAAAAGAAGGGCACTCCATCACTAAATGCAAAGTTTATCCCTCTGGAAAACACAAAACAGCCTACAATGGGGCAAGGGCAACAAAACAAAACAAAAATATATATATTAATGGAGAAAGGCATAATCTTCTGACTCTGTCTCCGAGCCTCATGAGTTGCACTTGAATACGTCCCAACCCTGTAAAACAAGAAAATATTCGGGATGATTCCACGAGTCATGCAGCCTTGAGTATCTCAGCAGACATCATTTAAAAGGATAACTGCAAATTAAATTAGTTTGTCCTAATTATGCAAAAATGATAAATTCAAATAAGCAAGGTAATTCACTTCTAAATTAAAAATTTTTTCAATCACTTGGCATCTCAAATCAAAGCAAATGGGTAATGTTACCAATTATATCAATTTGACTCTTAAATTTAAATACATAAACATATGATAAACTAAATTAAAATTCTTATTTGATATTCACTTACTAACATTTGCACTGGAGTAGGGAACCTCATTCAAGATGTTAAACAGGGTCATGTCCTTGAAAATCAAAGAAGGTTGCCACAAAAGTGCCTTTGTAAGATTCTAGCAACAAAATGACTCCTCAAAAATCTATTTAAAAAGTCGTCCCCATAGGAAAACTAAGGTAGATCCACGACTAAAAGCAACACTATGGAAGCTCATGAAATACTTATCAAGAACTTATCAAGAGAGATATTTGATAAATAATAAAAATATTAAGCTTTAGGAAGTCATACAAAACCATGTTAAGCTTCAACATGGTTGTACTCATGATCACAGGATTTGATAGCAAAGAAAGAAACATTTATTGAATGTCTGTTTTGTCAGGCATTACTAAATACTTTCTTTTTTTTTTTTTTGAGATGGAGTCTCACTCTGCTGCCCAAACTGAGTGCAGTGGCACAATCTCGGCTCACTGCAACCTCTGCCTCCCAGGTTCAAGCGATTCTCCTGCCTCGGTCTCCCGAATAGCTGGGCTACAGGCGCCCGCCACCACGCCTGGCTAATTTTTTGTGTTTTTAGTATAGACAGGGTTTCACCATGTTAGCCAGGATGGTCTCGATCTCCTGACCTTGTGATCCGCCCATCTCGGCCTCCCAAAGTGCTGGAATTACAGGTGTGAGCCACCGCGCCCGGCCTACTAAATACTTTCAAATTCAGTCATGTGTCACTTAACAACTGGATACATTCTGAGAAATGCATCATTAGGTGATTTCGTCATTGTGTGAACAACACAGAGTGCAGGTACACAAGCGTCGACAGTATAGCGTGCTAC
>NW_012102499.1:3311910-3314510 GCF_000951045.1 Mandrillus leucophaeus
GGTTTTCCTTCTGTTTATGTTCCATTGTAATACGTTGTCTTGGATTCACGAAGCCACCCAAGATGCAACACCCCCAAACTAAACTCACAATCTTTCTCTGCAGATACACCTTTCCTCCTGTGTCCTCCTTCAAAAGTAACTCCTCCCATTTGCACGGATACCAAAGCTAAAGGCCCAAGTAGCATCTTTGAATTTTCCCCCTCCCTCAGCACCCAATCCCCTAGCCCACCACCGGCCAGTCCATCAGCATTGACTTTTTTTTTTTTAGACATGATCTCACTCCCATCACCTAGGATGGAGTGTAGTGGCGCAATTGGCCTCAATTGGCTCACTGCAGCCTCAATTTCCCAGGCTCAGGTGATCCTCCCACCTCAGCCTCCCAAGTAGCTGGGACTACAGGTGCACACCTCCATGCCCAGTTAGTGTTGACTATTACAATTCCTAAATGCCTTTCAAATATTTCTACTTTTCTGCATCCTTTCTGAAAACATTCTAGTCAAGTAATAAAATAATGAATTATCTTAATGACTTCCTGTCTCTGAGCCTCAATTTCCTAGTACGTAGAGTACGACAGATAAAATAAATGCCAAGTTTCTGTCTTCTGTATCCTGTAATTATAAGAATGTAAAACCAAGGAGAGGCTCAGGGAAAGTCAATCCGGTGCTTTGAGACACCATTTCATTTTCCCCATTGAAATTAAACGCGGTGGTGACTGAAACTGTGCCTCGCATCCTCAATCATAACACTGCTTTTGAGGACAGTCTAAGAGTCTGCAAGATAACTCGTAACAAGGTCTTTCCCCTTAAATAGACATCTGTCTTCTGCCACATTTCGACCTGTAGGAAAGATTTCAGAATGAAATTCTAATGCTGTTAACAAATTTACTTATTTTATTTCCTTAATCCATCTAAAGTTCTTAAGAAAAGGGGTTATAGCTACTCTTGAAAATGTCCCATGTGGAAAAAAATATATATATTATGTAAAGATTCAGTCAATCTTTTTTGACTACTGTCTAGAGTGCATATTTTAAAAACCTGGATAAGCCAGACGCGGTTGCTCACGCCTGTAATCCCAGCACTTTGGGAGGCCGAGGCGGGTGGATCACCTGAGGTCAGCAGTTCAACATCAGCCTGGCCAATATGGTGAAACCCCATCTCTACTAAAAATACAAAAATTAGCTGGGCATGGTGCCAGTTGCCTGTAATCCCACCTACTCGGGAGGTTGAGGCAGGAGAATCGTTTGAACCTGGGAGGCAGAGGTTGCAGTGAGCCAAGATCGCGCCACTGTACTCCAGCCTGGGCGACAAGAGCAAGACTCCGAAAAAAATAATAATAACAAATAAATAAATAAAAATTAAAAAATAAACCTGGATAACAGGTAAAGGTTGATAGAGACTAGGGAGCAGGGGCAGGGAGGAGTAATTATGAAGTTTACTTGACTTTCAGCAGTCATAAGATAAAAATAAAAGCATTACAAAAGAAGAATAAAAAATAGGTGAGGGCTGCTCTATGAAAAAGTTAAATGCAATAAGCAGTGGGAAAAGTTAAGTGACACAATAAGGCCACGTTAATGGGAGGGAAAGTAAATTGCAAAATTGGGAGAAGTTGGGGAAACCTAAATGGCCAGTGTCAGAAATGTAAGGGGTCACTTCCTGCCCGAAGGATTCTTTGGTTCTGAAGTGTGTTGGTCCAGCTGAGAGAAGCCTGGGGAGGATGTCATTTATCCTCTAAAAGAGAAATCCATCAATTGGAGAGCTGTGCCGGGTCTCTCCAAAGGTCATTAGCAGATCGAAATTGTGACACTGCATTACTCTGATTAAGGATTAATTTTCTAATTCCAGGAATGGAACTTTCCTCGAATGAGTAGGCCTTTACACAAAAGCCCAGACTCACAGATATGAAAAAAAGAGAAATAACCTCTCCTGCTGCCTCCTGTCTTCCTAAGATCCAGTGGGAAGAAAAAGGGAGGTTCTCTAGTAAAGAAAGGAGTTCAGGCCGGGCGCGGTGGCTCACACCTGTAATTCCAACACTTTGGGAGGCCGAGGCGGGTGGATACGAGGTCAGGAGATGGAGACCATCCTGGCCAACATAGTGAAACCCCGTCTCTACTAAAAATACAAAAAAATTAGCCTAGTGTGGTGGCACACGCCTGTAGTCCCAGCTACTTGGGAGGCTGAGGCCGGAGAATGGGAGGTGGAGCTTGCAGTGAGCCAAGATAGTGCCACTGCACTTCAGCCTGGGCGACAGAGCAAGACTCTGCCTCAAAAAAAAAAAAAAAAAAGAAAAAAGAAAAAAGAAAAAAGAAAGGAGTTCAGGATTAGAATTTGCCAGCCTTCCAAGCAAAGTGCAGGTCCCACTAATGACGGACAAGTGTGTGCCGTCTTCCCAGCAGACTGAGACCTGGGGAAAACTGGGTCCTTCTGATCTGGTAGGGTAAGACAACATATTGCCAACAAACAACATTAGCAGGGCAGCAGCAATATCAAGGCTACATGAATAACCTGTTTCATCAGACCCTCCCAGGGAGATAGCACTTGGGCTCCTACAGGACCCAGTTACGTGGGGATGACTGTGTCCCTGCCCTTTGGAAAATGCCCAGT
>NW_012102499.1:3314560-3316502 GCF_000951045.1 Mandrillus leucophaeus
CACTTTATCCTGACTAGTACTGAAAATATTGTAGTGATTAGGCCGGGCTCCATGGCTCATGCGTGTAATCCCAGCACTTTGGGAGGCCGAGGCAGGGGGACTGCCTGAGGTCAGGAGTTCAAGTCCAGCCTGGCTAACATGGTGAAACCCCATCTCTACTAAAAATACAAAAATTAGCCGGGCATGGTGGTGGGTGCCTGTAATGTCAGCTACTCAGGAGGCTGAGGCAGGAGAATTGCTTGAACCTGGAAGGCAGAGGTTGCAGTGAGCCGAGATCGTGCCACTGCACTCCAGCCTGGGTGACAGAGCGACTCCATCTCAAAACAACAACAACAACAAAAATTATAGTGATTAAAATATTTGCTTAACTATTTATAATAGCAAAGACATGGAATCAAGCAAGATGCCCACCAATGGTGGACTAGACAAAGAAAATGTGGTACATATACACAGCGGAATACTGTGCAGCCTTAAAAACAAAAAATAAAATCATGATATCTGCAGCAACATGGATGGAGCTGGAGACCATTATCCTAAGCAAGTTAACACAGGAAAAGAAAACCAAATACTGCATGTTGTCACTTACAAATGGGAGCTAAACATTGAGTGCACATAGGCACCAAAAGGGAATAATAGACACTGGTGCCTACTTGAGGGTGGAGGGTGGAAGGAGGGTGAGGACTGAAAAACTACCTATCAGGTGGGAGGCTGAGGCAGGAGAATTGCTTGAACCCGGGAGGCGGAGGTCACTGTAAGCTGAGATCGCACCATTGCACTCCAGCCTGGGCAACAAGAGGGAAACTCCGTCTCAAAAAAAAAAAAAAGGAAAAGAAAAGAAGAAGAAGAAGAACTACCTATCAGGTACTATGTTGACTACCTTGGTGACAAAATCATCTGTGCACCAAACCCCCATAACATGCAATTTACCCTTGTAACAAACGTGCACATGTGCCCCCAAGCCTAAAATTAAAGTTGGAAAACATTTTGCTTAAATTCTTCCAAGGATTTCTGGTTAAGAATAGGTCAGTTCACCATCCTGGCTAACACGGTGAAACCCCGTCTATACTAAAAATACAAAAAAAAAAAAAAAATTAGCCGGGCACGGTAGCAGGCACCTGTAGTCCCAGCTACTCGGGAGGCTGAGGCAGGAGAATGGCGTGAACCCGGGAGGTGGAGGTTGCAGTGAGCCGAGATCGCGCCACTGCACTCCAGCCTGGGTGACAGAGCAAGACTCTGTCTCAAAAAACAAACAAACAAACAAAAAAACAGCACAACATACTCTAATTAGTTAGTAAATCTTATGGTTACTGAATTTCTACCCACATCTCCCATTTGATATCTGCCTGACTGATTTAGTCATCATCCCATATAGGAAGGTAGTAAGAGAGTGTCTTAAATGCAAGCAAAGAAAAGGAGAGAGGAAAAAAATGGGAAAGAAAAAGGCTATTGAGGGAAGAAGAAAAGCATAAATGGAAAGAGAAATAAATCCGGAATATTGAACAGCCTCAAGCCTGAGTGGCTAAAAAAGCGAAAAGAAAGAAAGCAAATTCTCCCTTTAAAATGTGTGCTGCATCTATCCCTTTCTCCCCAGTTCATTGCCACCGTTGCCAGTCTAGTCCAACCTTATATTCTAAAAGCTGAATTATTGCTACATCATGATACCTCGTCTCCCTGCCAGAGTCTTTATCCCCTTAGACTAACCATCAGAAACAGCTTTCCTCATGGTGCCCCCAATTAATAGTTAATTAATTAACCAACCACTAAACGGCTTCTGAAGGATAAAGTCCAATATACGCTTTTTTTTTTTTTTTTTTGAGGCAGTCTCGCTCTGTCGCCCCTGCTGGACTGCAGTGGCCCGCTCTCGGCTCACTGCAAGCCGCGTCTCCCGGGTTCCCGCCATTCTCCTGCCTCAGCCTCCCGAGTAGCTGGGACTACAGGCGCC
>NW_012102499.1:3317037-3325959 GCF_000951045.1 Mandrillus leucophaeus
AAAAAAAAAAAAAAAGAATACAGACCTTATTTTTGTCTCCTGTCCTTTGTACCAATGAACCTCACTAGGTGCTTTCATTCCTCCTCTCTGCCTTCCCAAGGCCTGTCTCACAAGGACCCACAAGAAGACTTCTTCTTCATAGGAATTGATGTTAGCTGAAAAATTTGCAGTGGCAAAAATGTGCAACCAACCCAAATGCTCATCAATCGAGTGGATAAAGAAACTGTGGTATGTATATATGATGGACTATGATTCAGCCATAGAAAGGAATGTATTAATGACATTTGCAGTAACCTGGATGGGATTGGAGACTATTATTCTAAGTGAAGTAACTCAGGAATGGAAAACCAAACATCGTATGTTCTCACTCATGAGTGGGAGCTAAGCTATGAGGGTGCAAAGGCATAAGAATGACATAGTAGATTTTGGGGACTCAGGGGTAAAGGGTGGAAAGAGGGTGAGAGATAAAAGACTACAAATCGGGTGCAGTATGTACTGTGCAGGTGATGGGTGCACCAAAATCTCACAAATCACCACTAAAGAACTTACTCGTGTAAACAAATACCACCTGTTTCCCAACAACCTATGAACATAAAAAACAAGTTTTAAAACGGCAAGAAACCTGAGGGATACACACACACACACACACACACACACACACAGGAACTGATATAGCTGAGTCATGGGGAAGCTGATGTGATTAGCGGAATTATTCTGGACCCAAAGTCACTATACCATCTAATATGATTCTCTATGGAGATCAAATCACCCAATTTCCATTGCACTTTTTACTCAGTAGGCTTGTACAGCATACAGTAGTTCAAAGGACTATTTCACCCCAGTTTGGTAGGTAATTCAACTAGCATTCAATCATTTGTCGCAAGTTTGATTTGCAATAATTACAAAAAAATGTACAGCAACAGTTAAAAGACACTGTCACAAGTATTATAGCTCTTTAAAAGCACAATATAAATTGAGATTTTCTAAAAAATAGAATATCTGGAGATGATATCTGATTACATAATCTGAGTGTGGTACATGATCAAACAGATTTTGTGGTAAGAACAGTTTATTGTCAGTTATAATTAAAGCTGTAGATACCATTTTGAAAGTACAGACTTTAGGGGGCAGGGGAAGAGACTTTTTGAGGCAAAGTACAAATTAGGAATAATTACTGTGATGTTCAAGGAATGTCAACACCTATTTCATCATGGTGAGCTCAGCATCCTTCAAAGTGTCATTGAATCAGGGAAAGCATTAGTATAAGACCAAAGGCAGCTTTGGGAAAGGATATCTTTGAAGTATTAAGGAGTAGGGCGACTAGCAGTCAGCAAACATAAAAGTAGACTAACGCATAAATGTCTTGATCTCCAATAGAGATCAGTACACTTCAAAATATCTTATTTAAAAGAAAAAAAAATGGTTTCCTTTTTAAGTCCAATATTGAACGCACATGCAGTTGTTGTTTTTAAAAATCTATTTTGGGGGCTGGGCATGGTGGCTCACCCCTGTAATCCCAGCACTTTGGGAGGCCTAGGCAGGCAGATCACCTGACGTCAGGAGTTCGAGACTAGCCTGAACAACATGGAGAAACCCCGTTGCTACTAAAAATACAAAGTTAGTCAGGCACAGTGGCACATGCCTCTAATCCCAGCTACTCGGGAGGCTGAGGCAGGAGAATTGCTTGAGGTTGCAGTGAGGCAAGATCGCACCATTGCTCTCCAGCCTGGGCAACAAGGGCAACACTTCGTCTCAAAAAAATAAATAAATAAAATATATTGTGGGTTCAAAACTGGGTAAAATTAAGGTTTATTTAGGGTAGTTTATAAAGGTAGTAAATTTTTAAAGAAAAATAGGTAAAAGCTTATTGTAACAGACAGGAGACTCAAGGCTTCTGGGATCATGTCAAAGTTGTGTTCCTTGAGATGGGGTTGATTCCCTCGGCGCTCACTTCATATTATTTGTCTTGTTTTATGCATTTGTTGTTCATAAAGACATTAGGTAGAAAACCCACTGATAGTAAAGAAGCGTTCAACTTCCACGATGTATTAGCTCATGTCTGTTACTGCCGTAACCAATATTTTACTAACATTTCATTTTAAGAGATGATTTATTGTTTTCCAGAAGAAATAGTGAACCTTGTCTGGTTTTCTGTGATACTTTGAAACAGTCTTTTTGTGAGTGATGGATATGAAAAGATGCAATTTTTTTTTTTTTTTTTGAGACATAGTCTCACTCTGTCACTGACTGGACTGCAGTGGCACCATCTCAGCTCACTGCAACCTCCACCTCCTGGGTTCAAGCAAATCTCTTGCCTCAGCCCCCCAAGTAGCTGGGATTACGGGTGCATACCACCATGCCTGGCTAATTTTTGTGTTTCTAGTAAAGAAGGTGCTTCACTATGTTGGCCAGGCTGGTCTCGAACTCTTGACCTCATAATCCTCCCGCCTTGGCCTCCCAAAGTCCTGGGATTACAGACGCGAGCCACCGCACCCAGCCAAGAAGCACTACTTAGGCCAAGAACTAAGCCTTACATTGTGTATTATATAAAGTACCTGATACAATACTTCCAAAGTAGTATGCATTTAGGAATTGTTACCCATTCTTTCATTCATTTGACAAGCATTACTGACTTTTCTACAAACCTTGGCAAGTCAGAGGAGTTGGTCAACTAGCATGGTTAAATGGCACCTGATGGTGCTCTAAAGACACTACAGAGGCCAGGCATGGTGGCTCACACCTGTAATCCCAACACTTTGGGAGGCCAAGTGAGGGGCGAATCACAAGGTCAGCAGTTCGAGGCCAGCTTGGCCGACATGGTGAAACCCCGTCTCTACTAAAAATACAAAAATTAGCCGGGTGTGGTGGCGGGCACCTGTAATCGCAGCTACTCGGGAAGCTGAGGCAGGAGAATCACCTGAACCTGAGAGGCGGAGGTTGCCGTGGGCCGAGATCACACCACTGCACTCCAGCCTGGGCGACAGAGCAAGACTCCATCTCAAAAAAAAAGAAAAAAAAAAAAAAAAGACACTACAGAGTCAGCTGTTTCTTCCAGCCATCCATCTTATTTTAGCTAATAGATATCATTGACTCTCACTCCCACTTAAGTCTTTCAAAGGGATACTAGGGGAGGATAGACCAGTTATAAGGCTGAGGTTTAATACAAATAAAAAGAGAAAGAGTCAGAGATAGAAGGGAACAACACAAAACAAACCCCAGAAGAATAAAGGGACAGAGACTGTACAATGAGCAAAGCAGCTTAAGTTGAGCCAGATATTCTTCCTCTTTGCTTGCTGGGTCTTTCCTCTTGCCAACCCCCACCCCCATCTGTGGTGGAGTCAAGCCCAGTATGGATGCCACAGAGATAGGTCAAAGCCAGGCAAGAGTCCTGGGATCGAAACTTGACTGAGTAGGGTCAAAACTTCTGCACAGACAGAAGGGGAAAGAGTCACCAGATAGATATAACCCACTTTTGAGGGATGCCAAAAATGAGAAGCAGGAAAGTCAAAATTAGTCATCAAGTCCAAAGGAGTGAGCAACAGAACCTGAGGCTGAGGAGAGAGGGTGAGTCAGGAAAGTCAAGTGCCAGGTGACATTTTCTTTTTGAGGGGGAAAAGAAGAAAAAAAAAAAAGGCAAGATCAAGAGAAATAAAAGGTCCAAGACAATAACTGGGAATCATCCCTTGAATTTTAATCCTGGATTTTGTTGAGTATGAGTTATCTTCGTTTAAAAGCATGAGATCTGAGCAGGTACCTTCCTTCCTTATAACTTGCCCTCCCACTTTATTGACAGTTCAAGGGATTAAAAATACCAAACAAGGCCGGGAGTGGTGACTCACACCTGTAATCCCAGCACTTTGGGTGGCCAAGGTGGGCAGATCACCTGAAGTCAGGAGTTCGAGACCAGCCTGGTCAATATGGCGAAACCCCATCTCTACTAAAAGTACAAAAATCAGCCGAGTGTGATGGCGAGCGCCTGTAATCCCTTCTACTCAGGAGGCTGAGGCAGGAGAATCACTTGAACCTGGGAGGTGGAGATTGCAGTAAGCTGAGATCACACCACTGTACTCCAGCATAGGTGACAGAGAGAGACTCCGTCTCAAAAAACAAACAAATAAACAAACAAAATCTGGAAGCCATGTAGGCATGCCTGCTAATGAAACAACCTAGTCTAGACTGATTTGGCCATAAAGATAACCACATCTCCTGAGGAAAATTTTCCCCAGATTCCTCCGTTGACTATTTTTGGAATAAAGCCTTTGAATAAAGGTTATGTGAGTTCAGTTATAAGCAGCTTGAGGCACTGGGAGATGGAAAGCAATACCACACCTTACGTACCAACCAAAATTTTACTGAGCACTTACTATATCCCACGTGGGTCCTCCCCCAGCGGGGGACCTGTACCAGTCCGTGGCCTGTTAGGAAGTGGGCCGCACAGCAGGAAGTGAGCAGCCGGCCAGCAAGCATTACAGCATGAACTCCGTCTCCTGACAGATCAGTGGTGGCCTCAGCAGAGAGGCCAAAGCCAGCCCCAGATCAGTGGCTATTTATTTTGTGTCCTCTGTCAGTATGTCTAAAACCGCTCCAGGACCCCTGATTTATTACCTCTACAATGGGCACTGCTAATTGTAGAATTTGAGACTAGATTCTCACAACAGCACGAACCCTACCATGAACTGTTCATGTGAGAGATCGAGGTTGCAGCTCTATGAGAATCTAACAAATGCCTGATAATCTGAGGTGGAACAGCTTCATCCCAAAATCATCCTCCCCACCCCCTGATCCATGGAAAAATTGTCTTCCACAAAACTGGTCCCGGGTGCCAAAAATGTCGGGGACCACTGCATATAGCATACTGGCCCCAAGTACTTTAAATACAGTATCACAGAATATCTAACATTTGAATATTATCCTATTTGGTTAAAGTCAATTAGACTTTTTCAAGGATCTTGATCCTGCCTCACTCAAATTTAAACCATAACTTCCTATAGACTAAGATTATCTTGCCATATTCTTTTTTACCCCCCTCATTTCTAGCCAAGCCTCAAAAGGTTAAATATGCACTGGGATATCATAGCACCTCAGAGAGCGTATGCAGTCTACCTGTCCCACCATGGAAAACTGACTGTCAGTCACTATGGAACATCAGTCACTATGGAGCATCAGTCAATATGCAGCAAAATATTCAGTGTCAGATATTAGCCTTAAAATAAATATCTGCTTTTTTTTTTTTTTTTTTTTTTTTGAGATGGAGTCTCACTCTGTTGCCCAGGCTCGAGCTGGAGTGCAGTGGTGCCATCTCAGCTCACTGCAACCTCCACCTCCCAGGTTCACACGATTCTCCCGCCTCCTGTAGCTGGGACTACAGGCACCCACCACCACACCTGGCTAATTTTTGTATTTTTGGTAGAGATGGGGTTTCACCATATTGGCCAGGCTGGTCTTGAACTCCTGACCTTGTGATCTGCCCACCTCACCCTCCCAAAGTGCTGGGATTACAGGCGTGAGCCACCGAGCCTGGCCAATATCTGCTTTTTCAATTGTTATCTTTCTTTCTGCTTTTCAGACAAGAAGCAACTATAATTTAAATTTTTCTGCTATATGGCCTATACTCCACAAGCATTCTGTAATAACTGAGCCAGGGTTTAACAAAGGAGGGCTGTGCGTGTCTGCATGTACGTGTGAGTGCACGTGTATGTGCCCCTATATGGCCGCTGATGTGGGGTGGGAGTCAGGAAAGAATGTTCAGGCACATCAATATTTATGTCAAAGAGATAGTATGACACACAAAAATTATAATTTTATAGTGTTAATATAATGTTGGGGGGAGGAGAGATTTAGAGAAAAGGAAGGAAGGGGGGTTTCAGGGAAAGGAGGAACAACTAGAAGGATGGATTCCTATCTGCAATTGTGTAGGGAAGCTCTGCTATGAAGACTGCAGAAGCCTCTCCAGGCATTGGGATATTTCAGATATTCTGTTCTAGAAAAGAAAAAATGCAATGCTCATTCCCCCCTCCCCTCCCCTCCCTCCCTCCCTCCTTCCCTCCTTGGTGCCCTTCCAAGGGAGGGCCCTTGGTACCAGCTTCTTAGTTCTCCCCCCAGGGAGGTTTACCAAGGCCAAGAGGGCCAGATGGGGCTGCTGGCAAAGATGTTGCTGATCCGGCTCTTTCTCATCCCACTTTCTGTCTGCCAGTGCTTTTGGTGGTGGCAGCGCCTGTCCTGATGAGGGTAAAATACCCATCCTGGAGCGGGCAGCGTGTGCCCCAGCGAGCATCCAGTTGCATTTCCCAGTTATCCTCTAGCTGCTCTGTGCTGCAATGTGCCATTATGTTGCTACTCCCATTTTATACTTCACACACCAGCTTTCTCTCAAGACAGTTATTTGATCACTAACCACTTTGAATATCATGATCATCGGCTCATTTATTTTTTCTATTTTAAAGGATGGTGCTGGTGTGCTCAGGGAGCAGCCGTATCGATTTCCACATTTGCCAAAGCATCCGAGTGTGAGCTGCCTATCACAGTACTGACTTGAATAAAAGGTTATTACTGTGATCATTATTTAGCATTTATATAGCTCCTCACAATTGTTTACCTATTATTCCTCAGAGCACCCCTGTCAAGGTGATCTGTATTAGCAACGCCCATTGTAGAGGCAATAAATCAGGGGTCCTGGAGAGGTTTTAGGAATATTGACAGAAGGACACAAAATGAATAACCACAGACCTGGGGCCGGCTTTGTACTCCCTATAGCATATGTGGCCAGCAAATTCATTCCATGGTTCTGGTTAGTAAACCTTCTCAGGCCGGCTCCTTCTCCCCTTGTAGGTTGCAGCTCAAATATCACCTCCTTGGAGGGGCCTTCCCTGGTTCCCTATCTAAAATAGCATCCCCTCCCCTAGGCACTATCGCTGTGCTGTATGGACATCACAGTGCTTAGAGTCACCTGGAATTATCTTGTTTGTGTATTAATGTTCTTGTTTATTATTTGTTTTCACCATTTAAGAAGATCATCTAGGGCTGAGCATGGCGGCTTATGCCTGTAATCCCAGCAGGCGGATCACAAGCATGGCGGCTCACGCCTGTAATCACAGCAGGCGGATCACAAGGTCAAGAGATGGAGACCAGCCTGGCCAACATGGTGAAACCCTGTCTCTACTAAAAATACAAAAATTAACTGGGCATGGTGGCACGAGCCTGTAATCCCAGCTACTTGGGAAGCTGAGGCAGGAGAATCACTGTAATCTGGGAGGCAGAGGTTCCAATGAGCTGAGATCACACCACTGCACTTCAGCCCTGCAACAGAGCAAGACTCCGTCTCAAAAAAAAAAAAAAAGATCATCTCAGTGATGGTGGCATCCTTGCCTGAATTGTTCACTTCTGCACCTGTCTTCTTTGTTGAGAGCTATGTCTGGCATACAGTAGGTGCTCAATAATGCTTGTTGAATGAATGACAATAAGAGTCCTGTAAATACTGTTATTTACACAGCATTTCCTATGCCCTTTTGTCTCTTTCTGGCTTTTCTGGATAGAGTCACACCTACAGTCAATTACTCTTAATTACCCTGGAGCTAATGATCTAGTTCATGGATGGCTCAGGTCCTTGGCTTTCCTTTCCTTCTTGCTCCAGATCTTTAGGTAATTTCTTGCCTTTAATTGAGAGGGCTGAAGAAGAGAGTAGGGCAATGAAAGTCCTATTAGACAATTTCACTAACTCTAATAGCTTAGAAAAGGTACAAAGTTGAAATTATTGATTCCAAGATTTTTTTGCCTTATTTGTGAATTTCCAAAAAAAAAACCCCATCTGTTTTATATATGCAATTCAGTGAAAAGTGCTTTGAAGAAGTTAAAAGCACTGTATAAATGTAAGATATAATTATGTATGCATGTAGTCCCATTAACCTTGGTAATTGAGAGTTGGTTATACATTTAAGGTTTAATTAGTTTCGATAGAACAGTAGCTCACACTTTCTAATGGGTAGGGCCAGACAAGGGCTTAGAAAACGTGCCTTTGGTTACTTTTTTTTTTTTTAACCATCAAATCAAGATAAAGTTTAAAATCCCTTCAAAGCCTGAAAGGTTGGCAGTAATGCTGATTTCTCATCAACAAGTAAGAATAGGCAAACGAGACTAAATGTTTGAATTTTCTTGCTTCAAATTTCAGACAATGAGAATACAATTTCACCCAAAAACTCTTAAGCTGATCTTGGAAGAAAGAACCTCTAGATAATCTAAAAATGAACTTTTCTGTTTAAAAGTTATTGTTAATGTTTTTTGTACCCTTATGTGCAACAACAAAAAATGGTTTGTCTTTTTGTTTTAAATATAAGGAATCAACATAAGCTTTATAACATGTGTTGTTGCAATTGTTCCTCACTACAGCCCATCTTTTTTTGTTGTTTTTTTGTTTTGTTTTGTTTTTTGAGATGGAGTCTTGCTCTGTTACCCAGGCTGGAGTGCAATCATGCGATCTCGGCTCACTGCAATCTCTGCCTCTCGGGTTCAAGCGATTCTCCTACCTCAAACTCCCGAGTAGGTGGGATTACAGGTGTGCGCCACCATGTCCAGCTAATTTTTTGTATTTTTAGTAGAGACAGGGTTTCGCCATGTTGGCCAGGCTGGTCTTGAACTCCTGACCTCAGGGGATCTGCCTGCCTTGGCCTCCCAAAGTGCTGGGATTACAGGTGTGAGCCACCATGCCCAGCCTAACCCATCATTTTATTGATGAAAAAAATGAGTCAAGCACCGTGGCTCACCCCTGTAATCCCAGCACTTTGAGAGGTCGAGGCAGATGGATCCCCTGAGATCAGGAGTTCGAGACCATTCTGGTCAACATGGCGAAACCCGTCTCTACTAAAAACACAAAAATTAGCTGGGGGTGGTGGTGGAAGCCTGTAAACCCAGCTACTTGGGAGGCTGAGG
>NW_012102499.1:3327559-3329344 GCF_000951045.1 Mandrillus leucophaeus
ACGGTGAAACCCCGTGTCTACTAAAAATACAAAAAAACTAGCGGGGCGCGGTGGTGGGTGCCTGTAGTCCCAGCTACTCGGGAGGCTGAGGCAGGAGAACAGCGTGAACCTGGGAGGCGGAGCTTGCAGGGAGCCAAGATCGCACCACTGCACTCAAGCCTGGGTGACAGAGCGAGACTCCGTCTCAAAAAAAAAAAAAAAAAAAAATTTAAAAGTTCACAAAGTTAAAAAAGTTATAGTAAGCTAAGGTTTATTTATTATTGAAGAAAAAATATTTTAATAAGTTTACTGTAGCCTAAGTGTACAGTGTTTAAGAAGTCCACAGTAGTGTACACGAGTGAATATCCTAGGCCCTCACATTCCCTCACCACTCACCCCACTCACTCACCCAAAGCCACTTCCAGCCGTATAAGCTCTATTCAAGGTATCATTTGTGCCCTATACAAATGTATCATTTTTGTCTTTCATACTATATTTTTACTGCACCTTTTTAATGTTTGGATATGTTTAGATACGCAAATACCATCATGCTACACTTGCCTACAGTATTCAGTACAGTAATGTGCTGTACAGGTTTGTAGCTTAGAAGCAATAGACTGTCCCATATAGCCTAGGTGTGTAGTACGCTCTACCCCTAGGTTTGAGCAAATACACTCTATGATGTTTGCACAATACTGAAACTGTCTAAGGATGCACTTCTCAGAGCATACCCCCATCATTATGCAACACGTGACTATACTATGTCCCAGGTCCTGTGTTTGGCCTTGGGAGGATACAGAGAAAATGAAACACAAGTTAGATTTCCTTAGCTCTTCTAAACTAGCTGGGGTAGGAAATGCACATTTTCAAACACTGCTGTAATACAAGATAGGACTGTCGTGCATTAAAAGAGAGAAGCAAAGCACTATCATGGCAGGGAAGAGAGCAGTATCTGAAAACACTTCCTGAAAAGGATAAACTTGGCACAAGATCAAGATTTAACAGAAGATATATTGGGAAGAGTCAAGAGGAGAAATAAAGTGTCTATCAGATTTTATCTACCTAAAATTTTATTTTTTCAAATTGTATAGAGCTCTGTCCCTTTAGAAAACTGTGACTAATACACTACCATAGCAAAAATCAGTCGATAAACATAAAAGTTAGTAGATAAAATGCTTAATTATTTTTAATTAGAGGTGTTTGCAGGTTAGTTATATAAATAAAGGTCATTGTAGGAAAAACTGAAAATAGCAAAGAGCAAAGTTACTTTCCCTGGCGAATAAAAAAGCGTGGTTCAGAGGTCAGGTAAGGCCTGCTGTGTTTCTTCATAGACCCTTTAATATCAGTTGATTTTAAAACCACATGTATGAATTACTTAGATAAATGTTAAGCTTTTAATGAGCTCTCAAGAATGAGTATGGTTTCTACAAGAAGAAATAAGAGAGGGAAAACAAGTATTCTATTTTAATTGTGCAGTGAGAGATACACTTATATGTTTAGGGAGACATCAGCTGGTGTTCTATAGTAGAAAGCATTGAATAGAGGGATATAAAAACAACACTCAGACAGGTTTTGGGGAAAAAAAAGACAAAAGTTGTTGAACAGAGCTGATAGACTTAGAATGAGCTTTATATATGCTAGTAGTTCTCAAATTTGAAAGTGCATCAAAATCACTCACTTATTAAAAACAAAACTGCTAAGGCCTCCTAGTGTCTTCTCTAGTAGGTCCAGGGTAGGGTTCAGGAATTTGCATTTCTTTTTATTTATTTTATTTTATTTATTAATTATATTATATTATATTATATT
>NW_012102499.1:3333879-3335597 GCF_000951045.1 Mandrillus leucophaeus
CAACATGGTGAAACACTGTCCCTACTAAAAATACAAAATGAGCCAGGTGCGATGGCGCATGCCGGTAATTCCAGCTACTTGGGAGGCTGAGGCAGAAGAATCGTTGAATTTGGGAGGCGGAAGTTGCAGTGAGCAGAGATCGCACCACTGCACTCCAGCCTGGGCGATAAAAGCGAAACTCGGTCTCAACATAAAAAGAAAAGAAAAGAAAAAATGAGCCAGGTGCGATGGCTCACGCCTGTCATTCCAGCACTTTGGGAGGCTGAGGCAGGCGGATCACAAGGTCAGGAGATTGAGACCATCCTGGCTAACTCGGTAAAACCCCATCTGTACTAAAAATACAAAAAATTAGCTGGGCATGGTGGTGGGCTCCTATAGTCCCAGCTACTCGGGAGGCTGAGGCAGGAGAATTGCATTAACCTGGGAAGCGGAGCTTGCAGTGAGCCGAGATTGCACCACTACACTCCAGCCTGGGCGATAGAGTGAGACTCCGTCTCAAAAAGAAAAAGAAAAAATGGACAAAGCCATCAGGCACCTCACGGAAGGTCTTAGAAGAAGTCACCAAGAAGACTGGTGTGTCTCAAGTCTCCTGACTCCAGGTTTACTATTCCCTGCACTAGTGTTGGAAAACCACATTGGAAAGAAAAGCCATATTCTTAGTACTGATGTAACAGCACCAAGCTTCAAAGTTGGACAAATGTATTTTACTGTGTTGTGAAATCTGCCACATTTACTTAGCGTGTACACTCATACACTGCATAACAATGTTTCAGGCAATGACAGACCACATATACATTGGTGGTCTCATGAGGTTATAATGGAGATGAAAAATTCCTATCACCTCCTAATGTCATAGCTATTGTAACATCATCATAGCACAACTCATTACTCACGATGCTGGTATAAACACACCTACTGTGCTGCCAGTGGTTTAAAAGTCTAGCACATACAATTATGTACAGTATATAATACTTGATAACAATAATAAATGACTGTGTTACCGCTTTATGTATTTACTATACTATACTTTTATTGTTATTTTTAAACTGTACTTTTCTACTTATTAAAAAATGGTGCCAGTGATGCAGTTTCAAAAAAAGAAAAAAAAAAGAGAGAAAAAGAGCTAACTGTAAAACAGCCTCAGGCAGATCCTTCAGGAGGTATCCCAGCAGAAGGCACTGTTATCATAGGAGATGACAGCTTCATGTGTGCTATTGCCCCTGAAGACCTTCCAAGTGGGGCAAGATGTGGAGGTGGAAGACAGTGATATTGATGATCCTGACCCTCTGTAGGCCTAGGCTAATGTGTGAGTTTCTGTCTTAGTTTTTAAGAAAAAAGTTTAAGAAGTTAAAAAAAATTAAATTTTTTAAAATAGAGAAAGCTTACAGGATAAGAACATAAAGAAGATATTTGTTGTCTAGCTGTACAATGTGTTTGTTTTAAGCTAAGAGTTATTACAAGAGTCAAAAGGTTTTTTAAAAATTTAAAAGTTCAGCTAGGCGCAGTGGCTCACGCCTGTAATCCCAGCACTTTGGGAGGCCAAGGCGGGCGGATCAAGAGGTCAGGAGATCAAGACCATCCTGGCTAACACGGTGAAACCCCGTGTCTACTAAAAATACAAAAAAACTAGCGGGGCGCGGTGGTGGGTGCCTGTAGTCCCAGCTACTCGGGAGGCTGAGGCAGGAGAACAGCGTGAACCTGGGAGGCGGAGCTTGCAG
>NW_012102499.1:3337335-3347739 GCF_000951045.1 Mandrillus leucophaeus
CAGTGGCATGATCTTGTCTCACTGCCACCTCTGCCTCCCAGGTTCAAGTGATTCTCCTGCCTCAGCCTCACAAGTAGCTGAGACTACAGGCGCACGCCACCACGCCTGGCTAATTTTTTTGTGTTTTTAGTAGAGACGGGGTTTCACCGTGTTGACCAGGCTGCTCTCGAACTCTGACCTCAGGTGAGCTGCCCGCCTCGGCCTCCCAAAGTGCTGGGATTACAGGCATGAGCCACCGTGCCCAGCCAGGAATTCGCATTTCTAATACATTTCCAGGTGATACTAATGTGCTGGTCTGGGGACCACAATTTGAGAGGCACTAACATACAGTAATCCAGCAACAAGGAGAAATTAAGAATGAAGTGGAAAGAGACTGTTCCAACAGACAGACCAGAAGGAATGGGGCCCTGACGAGAGAGCTGAGAGTGGGAAAGTACAGAGCAGCGGTCAAGAGAACGGGCCAATTGCTTCAAAGAACAAGGGACCATTGGACCATATTCTGGGTAATTACAAATCACAAATCACCAGTAAATCCCCCAGTGCCTATGCTGGGTATGCAAGAAGCACTTAAAATTTATTTTTTAAATAGCAATCCTGTCTAGAAATTGAGTTGTGAGTTTTGTCTTACTTTCCCTTCCTCCCACATCACTAACCTCATTTCAGTGCAATTAAGTTGCAAAAGCATCTTCCAGGCAGATCATCTCTGTCTGCACCTGGTCAGCGAGTGTATGTATCTGTACATGCAAAATGGCACTCACAATGATTTATTATTTCATTTTAGAACATCACTGTAGCTAAACAATGGTCAAAATAAAGAGCACAGGAAGTGATTGTCTCTACCAAGTAGAACAAAAGACGCTCAACTCTGACCCAGTGCGGTGGCTCACACCTGTAATCCCAGCAGTTTGGGAGGCCAAGGTGGGTGGATCACCTGAGGTCAGGAGTTCAAGACCAACCTGGCCAACATGGTGAAACACTGTCCCTACTAAAAATACAAAAAATTAGCTGGGCGTGGTGGCGCCTGTAGTCCCAGCTACTCAGGCAGCTGAGGCAGGAGCATCACTTGAACCCGGGAGGTGGAGGTTACAGTGAGCCACGATCATGCCACTGCACTCCAGCCTGGGCAACAAGAGTGAAACTCCATTTCAAAAAAAAAAAACAAAAAAAACAAAAACGCTCAACTCACCACACCATAGAAATAATACTCCATGAAAGCATTAACGAGCGGCCGGGCACAGTGGCTCACGCCTGTAATCCCAATACTTTGGGAGACCAAGGCTGGTGGATCACCTGAGGTCAGGAGTTCAAGACCAGCCTGGCCAACAAAGTGAAACCCCTCTCTACTAAGAATACAAAAATTAGCCAAGCGTGGTGGCATGTGCCTGTAATCCCAGCTACTCAGGAGGCTGAGGCAGGAGAATTGCTTGAACCCTGAAGGCAGAGGTTGCAGTGAGCTAAGATCGGGCCATTGCACTCTAGCCTGGATGACAAAGCAAGACTCCGTCTCAAAAAAAGAAAAAAGAAAAAAAGAAAAGAAAAGAAAACGTCAACGAATCTTTTATCCAACCAATATTTTGGGGGCACCTACTAAATGAGAAGCACCGTGGTATGCTTGGGATACAAAAAATAATAAAACATAGGTTCTGTTCACAGTCAAAATCTAGCAGTCTTTTTCCTATGCTCTTAAATCTGCCCAAGGATTGTGTTTTGTTTGTAATAAAAATCCTAAAACACATACAGAAGAAGAGAGCTAGCTTTTCTAAACTGACCACTTACGTTGTCTAATTATTCAACAGAAGAGAACGCTTTGGTCCTGGGTTATTTCAGTGAGCTCAGCGGTATTTTGCAGGCACAAATAGAGACACTAGAGAGCCTCCAGCACCTGTGTGCTCCCCTACTCCTCCAGCAGAGTGAGCGTTTTATCACTTACACACCTTTCAGTGTCCAAAGAGAGTGCCACTTGAGGTTTTAAAAATATCATTTCCTTTACTACCTCCCAAAATAACAGGGTCACTTCAGGACCAGCAAGTGGTTGGCACTGCGACATGATTCCTAGGAGTACTAATAGTTCTGAAGAGGAGCAAGTATTTTCACAGCTGTAGGTCTTGGTGCCGAACTTTCTACTGTCAGTGAGAATCACGTCCAAGTGAAAATATAGAAGTGGAACCAGCCATCAAAGGGATAAGGCAACAGGAATTGTTGTTTACTGGAGTCAGAGAACAACTGAAAATGACTTCTGCAGCTGGAAAAAAAATAAAGACAAGGGTTGAAGGTCAACTTCCTTCTTTTATTTTGGCTAATTAGCATGCCCAAGCAGTGTTGCTCAAACGTTCTGTGTAACACTGATTATTTCAGCTCTGTAAGAGATTCCACACGTCAGCTTATGGACCTAGGAGGTAAGGGCACTCAAGGGGAACAAAAGGAAAGACATTCAACCTCACTAGAATTAATGAAGTCACTCATGGCACCCAGCCCTCTCTGCCCCATTCCCAACTTCATCCATCTCCAAACGGTATGAATTTTATTTGCTAAATGCCATTCGCCTCCATCCTCACCACTCTACCTTGGCCACTGCCAGCGCGGCCATGCTGTCAACATGTCTCCGGTAGATTACTGCAACAGCTTTCTCATCAGTCTCTCAGCATCCTGATTAGCTCTTCTGAACCATTCTTCACACTGCAGCCACAGTAGTCTTTCGGAAACTCACGTAAAGCTACTAAAATCTGAATACCACTGCCACCCCTACCACACACACACACACACACACACACACACACACACAAAACCTAACTTAAGGCCAGGCGCAGTGGCTCACGCCTGTAATCCCAGCACTTTGGGAGGCCAGGGCGGCAGGATCACCTGAAGTCAGGAGTTCAAGACCAGCCTGGACAACATGGTGAAACCTCATCTCTACTAAAAATACAAAAATCAGCTGGGCACAGTGGCCCACGCCTGTAATCCCAGCTACTTGGGAGGCTGAGGCAGGAGAATCACTTGAACCTGGGAAGCAGAGGTTGCAGTAAGCCAACTGCACTCCAGCCTGGGTGACAGAGCAAAACTCTATCTCAAAAAATAAAAATAAAAATAAAACCTAGCTTAAAATTGTTTGCAGACTCCCATTGCTATGAAGAGTTTATTTTTATTATTTATTATTATTATTTTTTTTGAGACGGAGTTTCACTCTGTTGCCCAGGCTGGAGTGCAATGGCACAATCTCGGCTCACTGCAACCTCCGCCTACTGGGTTCAAGAGATTCTCCTGCCTCAGCCTCCCAAGAAGCTGGGATTACAGGCATGTGCCACAACGTCCGGCTAATTTTGTTTGTGTTTAGTAGAGACCGGTTTTCACCATGTTGGTCAGGCTGGTCTTGAACTTCTGACTTCAGGTGATTCTCCTTCCTCGGCCTCCACAAATGCTGGGATTACAGGCATAAGTCACCACACCCGGCTGCTCTGATGACTTTAACTAGTTGAATTGGCCCAGAGAGCTCTGCGTTATCTGTGTGGCCGCTCTTTCCCTATTCCTTTTGCATCTCACTGCTCAGATTCCCCCACCTGGAGCACTCTTCCCTCCTCACTTTGCCGGCTCATCTTCTCCTCACCCCTAAGCTCTTAACTTATATCAGCTCCTCAGGAGCACTTGAGGAAGAACCTCTGCTTCCTGCTTAATCCAGAACCCCATGTTGTAAACTCCTTTGCACCATCAGCCAGCTCATGAATTCTTCATGGAAATGCTTCACAGGGTATTTACATGATCTCACGTGATCATTTGACTTCTGCTTGGTCTCCCCACTAGACTGTGAGCTCCATGAAGGCAAGGATTCTATTTTTGCTTACCACCGCATCCCAGAGCCCAGCACAGTGCCTGGCACATATTAGGTACTAAATAAATACATTTGGAAGGAAGGAGGGACAGAAGGAATGATATATGAATAAATAAGAGTGGCAAACTGATACTGCTAAAATAAGAATAACGGCTAGAATTTGAAGTGAATGATAACAGTAGGTAACACATATTTCACTTCCAATGTTAGGTACTGTTCTAATATATATATACCATACATACATATACTAATTTCTTTCTTATGACAACCCTATAGTTATTTTTATTCTCCCCACTTCATAGATGAGGAAACTGAGCCACATAGAGGTTACTCAAAATCACACAGCCAGCAAATGCAATATATTATACTTTATAATGGAAGAGATATTATGACCATACATAACACAAGAATATAATCTGCTCTGGGACCGTTCTTGCCTAACCACTTTAAAGGGTTTCAGCGATCGCTGCTTTTAAGGGTTAAGGATTTATCTTATTTGGAATTGGATTGTGAAAGTGAAAAACTGTGTCAATCACCCCAGTGGATGAAGATCAGAGAATCTCTTTTCTGTACTTGGGCTGCCTCTGTGTCACATTTTGGGGTGAGATATTTCCACTTCAAAGTAAGAGTGGTCTGATTAAAACAAGCTCAACATAAAGTAATAGGCTGTTCTCACCTCAGTTTTGACCACATTGTTTTAACATCAGCAGGACAGAAATTGAAGCAGCTAAACGCAGAAAACAAAGAGAAAAAAGAGCTCAGAGTATGGGAAGAAAAAGGAAAGACTATTTCCCTAGGAAAAAAAGATTGAAATCGAGATATATTTGTTTAGAAAAGAGAAGATGAAAAGGAATGTGCTGCCCTCAGATATCTACAGGAAACCACTCACTGAGCATGCCCACCATAGATTGGTTTATTTTTGGCTTAACCTGGAATAGAAAGCCGAATGTTTAGACAAGGCAAAGTCATCTTGGAAAGGGAGGAAGAGAGGAAGAGCACTAAGTGGAAACAACAAATAACTTATTTGCAAAATGAAACTCTAGATGGAGCAGTTCCCTATATTTGAATTTTCTGTGGTGACTGATACTGATTTTGCTGGATTAGCAACTATTGGAAAAAGGACTGTTTGGAATACATTAGCTCTGTGATAGGAAATAAGATTGGATGATGCACCACTTACAAAATAGAACCTGAATCTCTGGGCAGGATCCATGTAAAGAGAGGAAGGCAGAAGAGAAAAAGGAGGAGGATGACAGAGAGGAAGAAGAGGAGCGGGAGCAAGAGGAGCTGTAGTAAGAAGAATTTTGAAAAGGTGTCCAAAAACTTGGTGTGTCCTGTGGAATATGATAGAGGGCACAAGCTCTGGAGTCCAACTGCTACAGTTTGAATCCAGCCTCAGTCAACTACTAGCTGGAACCTCCCTAAACTCAGGTTTCCTATCTTTGAAATTGGGATGGTAAAGAAACTAATCCTTGTTAACTTCATAGCACATAGTAAATGCTTAATAAATATTTGTGCCACTGCTGTTGTTGAAGATGATCTATCCCCTGATAACATAAATCTGAACTACCAGCTGTATTGAAGAATGTTGGAATTGACCAGAAATAACCAGGGATAATGTTATATTAGATTCTCTTCTGGACGGGGTCATCACCTAACAGTGAGCTTTACACTTAGATGCAGAAACCCAAGATAAGATACAATCTTACAGAAATTGTCCATTCCAGACTGGTTCTATGAAATCATTTTCTCTCTCTCTCTTTTAGTTTTCAGTCACCATCCTTTTTCCCTCTGCTTACATTTCTACTTTGTACTCTGTTTTCCACTCCTTTGAAATCTCTGCTCTTCTCCCCCTGTGAGGATCCTGTCCAGACAGACTAACCAGACCTGTTTCCTCCATGCTTTAAACACTGGGGGCCTAACGGGGAAAATATTTTCTTTGGGTGGGTGCCAAGTAACGTTGGGGAGTGGGAGAGAGTTTTTAATGACACAGTAAGAAAGAAAATATTTATGTTTCATTTTAATTGAACTTTTCAAGCTCACTATTTTTTAGTAGATGAAAAAGATCAACATATGAGAACACTGGAAATGAAAATACACATAGCTCTGGTTTCATGCACAGAAGTGGAAAAAGCAAATGGGGCAAAGGGAAGTCTGTTGGAGGCATCTTATGGGAAGAACTACCCCAGCAAAAAAAAAAAAAAAAAAAAAAATGGGCACTGCCTTTATCACTGCATTTCTATGATTGGGGCAGATCCTGTTGGACTGGCCCATAAAATTGGCAAGATAATGAACAAGTTCATTACTTTAAATATCTTTCTATTTGTTGGGTCTACTGCAGTGCCTTGGGGAGCAAGTTTATAGAGTGTCACACCTGTTAAACCTGGCAAAGGGAGCTCCGTGAAAGGACGCGGTTTACCTTGTTGAGTGACTCCAGAAATCTCGCTGTTTTTGTCACTGTTTATTAAGCGTTTACCATGTGTTAGGTACTGTACTAACTGCTTTAGACATATGATCTCATTTAAATCTCCCAGCAGCTCTGTGAAGTAGGTATCGTTAAAGTTACTAGGCAATTTACTTGGGTCACACGGCTGATGAATACAGGAGCTGGGGTCTTAACTCAGGTCAGTAAAACACCAAACCCTGCATGTGAACCGCAATATCAGGTGCAGCCCAATCGGACCAGTTCTCTATCTCTAACAATACTTGGAAAGACTCGTTATCTTAGGATTTATGAAGGCAACAAACAGAATAGCTGAGAATGAACTACTTGTGTGTATAATATATTTAATTAACTAATATATAGTAATATTTTTCTATTAAGTAAATCATAGTGGGATTATGCACTATTTCCAATTAAAAGAATCCTAACAGGCGTGGTGGCTCATGCCTGTAATTCCAGCACTTTGGGAGGTGAGGCCGGCAGATCACTTGAAACCAGGAGTTGAAGACCAGCCTGGCCAACATGGTAAAACCCTATTACTACTAAAAATACAAAAATTAGCTGGACATGGTGGTGCACGCCTGTAGTCTCATCTTTTTAGGAGGCTGAGGCAGGACAATCACTTGAACCCAGGAGGCAGAGGTTGTAGTGTGAGCCGAGATTGTGCCACTACACTACAGCCTGGGTGACAGAGTGAGACTGTCTCAAAAAAAAACAAAAACCTTGGGTTCCTTGGTAGGTTTCTCTTCTCCCTGTGATACCCAGCTTTTCCTAATCCATTTCTGTGTGGACCTACAACCTTTAAATCTCCACTGTGCCTCAGTTTTATCATCTGTTGTAAGAGGTACTGAACTCAGAGCATTTTCAGGATTAACACACTTAATGCATTTAGAACCGCCGGAGGAGTATTACTGGTATTTTGAAAATGTTACCAGTTGGCATCATGTCTCTTCCTTGAATGGGAATCGTATTACCATTTGAAGAACTGACTTTAGTCCTTGTTGATGCATTCTGCTTGAGAATATAGACATGGCCATGACAATGCCACAGAGACTTTGCTTCTCTCCAATGCTTTCTGCAAAATGCTCTTACCTGACTTGCTTAGTAACTGCTCAGAAAATGTTCTCCCTCCATCCACAACCCCCTGTAGCTCCTTGGCGTCCTCTGAGGAGGGTGATGGTGTACGCCAAAGTCCCCTTTACACACCACAAGGAGAAAGATATTTTCAAGGCTGATGGTAAAAAGAATCACCTCCTGTTTCTGGTCCAAGCTACAAATTGATTTTATTTTTTTCTACTGGGTAGAAACATGAAGGGCATGAAACATCCTGTGTATGTTCACTAAAATCCCCTGGGATGCAGAAACTCAGGAATGTTTCTGTTTAATGCTAAGCTTAAACAGGCCTTAGAGAAATATGTAAGATACCTGTCTCAAATTGAGGGTCTTCTCCATAGATCCTCAAAAAAGATTATCTATCTAGTTTGGAACATCTCGCGGTGGCTCTCGCCGGTAATCCCAGCACTTTGGGAGGCCAAGGTGGGCGGATCACCTGAGATCGGGGGTTTGAGACAAGCATGACCAACATGGAGAAACCCCGTCTCTACTAAAAATACAAAATTAGCCAGGCGTGATAGTGAATGCCTGTAATCCCAGCTACTCGGGAGGCTGAGGCAGGAGAATTGCTTGAACCCTGGAGGCGGAGGTTGCGGTGAATATTTTCTTTTCTCACCTAATTTTAACTCCACTGTTGCCCAAGAGATAGTCTGTTCTTATAGGTCAAAAATATTAAAGATTCTCAGTTTTATGTGTTTCAACTTAATACCTAGAAGTCAAATACAGTCTGTTTCTAGGTTTATGTAGTCATTGATACTGTGAGTTTTGCTTGTTGCTTCTTTGTTTTTTTGGTATACAGTGTGGTTTTTTATTTTTTAGTAGAGACAGAGTTTCACCATATTGGCCAGGCTAGTCTCAAACTCTTGACCTCAGGTGATCCACCCGCCTCAGCCTCCCAAAGTGCTGGGATTGCAGGCGTAAGCCACCGTGCCTGGCCTACAGTGTATGTTAAAGTAAATATTACAAAGCCAAAAGATCTACTGTAGGCCGGGCACAGTGGCTTACGCCTGCAATCCCAGCACTTTGGGAGGCTGAGGCGGGTGGATCCCCTGAGGTCAGGAGTTTGAGACCAGCCTGGCCAACAAGGCAAAACTCCGTCTCTACTAAAAATAACAAACAAACAAAAAAGGTAGCCAAGCATGGTGGCAGGTGCCTGTAGACCCAGCTACTTGGGAGGCTGAGGCAGAATCACTTGAACCCAGGAGGCAGAGGCTGCAGTGAACCAAGATAGCGCCACTGCACTCCAGCCTGCGCAATAGAGTGAAACTCAGTCTCAAAAAAAAAAAAATTTACAGTGCAAATAGCAGTAAAACATGCACAGATATGAACTACTCACCTATTAATATGCTCTTTGACTTTCAGTCTCTCACAACACATTGAGGGCAACTATTTTGGGGTCTGAAATACTGCCCTGTCTCGTCTGGAATGTCTGCTATAACACACCAGGAAGGGAAATCAATTTGCTAAAGAAGTTCAAACCTGTCGTGTGACTAAACAGAAAACAGCAACTTAAATTTGCAGCCACATGAGGTTGAATGGTGTACCTGGGAATGACAATGACAGCAACCTAGCCGTGAGACTGTCCTCCGGGCCAGAGGGCAGAGAGGTCAGAGTTCATAGTGGACCCTGACATATGTTCCCTCTCTGCTGACCTGGACCAGCTGTCCCTTCCTATGTGCACCATGAGCAGAGGCCCTAGCTTCTGATGTCAGTGTGTTGGTGACAGCACAGCTGAAGGTGTGAGAGGTGTCAGGGAATGTGACTGCTCGTCTACATGTATTCCCTAAAAGGAAGTCTCAGATGTTACTCAAAGCACTTATCAATCACTCACGTGGGCAGAAAATGACAAGCAAATTGCAGGCCCCATCAAACATTCCTTATGCTGATGCATCCGTAAGACAACCTATGGGGAGGACTCCCACTGAGCAGTGAACGTTTATGAGCAAAGTGATTAAAAGCTGCTTCAAATCCAGCTTTAAAACTGGTGAACAAAGCAGTAACTCAGTAGCGGTTTCCCCAGGACCCCGTACACAATTATTGCAATCCAGTGGGGGTGCACGTCTGCCTGCGGGAGAGGGGAGAGCAGTGCTGCCGAGCCGCAGGCTCAGGCCCACCTCTGCTAAAGCCTGGCTGAGCCCTTCTCTGCTCGAGTCACCTTGGGCCAGTGAACACCCCTGCGAAACAGGAGATACCTAAGTCATAGAGTTGTTGTGAGAAATAGGGGTAGGTGGTCATTACTGTTCTGAAAGCTTATAGAATGGTGCCACGTGTGCAGCAGGAGGTCAATACAAGAAAAACTAACACTTATCTAGAGCTTGCTTTGCATGCCACACATTGCTTTAAGAATTTTAAGTGTATTGTTTATTTAATCCTCTCAATACCACCAAGGACTAATGTTGTCTGCATTTTATAAGAGAGGAAAATGAGGAAAAGCAGTAAGTTCCCACATCTAATAAGTGAAAGAATTGGGACTCAGACTCAAGCTTTTGTCTGACCCGGAAGGCCATGCTCTTCACCCATAAATGGTGATGACGCTTTGTCCTGAGAATGACTCATAGAAGACAAGATGGTGTCAACCAACTGTGTCTTCTTTTTTTCTCGCCCCTAATTCCCTCCACCCTGGGAAACTTGCTCTGCATGCACTCTGAGGGGGACTCAAGCCTTGTAGGAGCCCCCGAAACCTGCAGGGACTGCTGAGTCCAAGCTAAACTGCTCTGGGCTGAGGGGAAATCACTCCAGAGCCTTTTCTAGCTTTGCTATGGGCACTCAGCCTAACCTTTATTTTGTAACTCATTTACCCTGCCCAGAAGTCAGCCTCAGCTACTTTCTGTGAGAACTGGGTAGACCCAGGAAATACTCTGCTGGCCAACCAGAAAATTAAATAAGAAAGTCATCGGGCCCTGACGCTTAATACTCAAATGCCAAACAACTTAGAACAATGAGTCACTCTTTCAAAATAGAAATAGTTGTCTTCCAATGTCTTAGTTCTTGCAGAATAACATAGCGTCATAGTTAAAAACATAGC
>NW_012102499.1:3348379-3351447 GCF_000951045.1 Mandrillus leucophaeus
AGACTCCGTCTCAAAAAAATAAATAATAAATAAAATAAAATAAAAACCACAGCCTGCAAGCCAGAGCTCTAGTACCAGCTCTAGCTGCGTGACCTTTAGCAAGTTTCTTAACCTCTCTGTGCTACAGTTTCCTTATTTTTTAACACGAGAATAATAGGTTCTACCTCAGAAGTGGTTGTGGGGATTAATGAATTGTGTTTCTATAAGTCATGTCTTTCTTGCCTTTCCCTATAAAGATCAAACAAATTCCCCTATGTTAAATTACTCATTTTGACAACTATGTGAGAAGATGATGCACAGATGGCTTTTAAGAACACTAATGACCATGTTCCTAAATACTTTGGAACATGCCTGGCACATAATAAGAGCTATATAAATATTAGCTTGTATAACTATTATTATTCTATTGTGTTTCAGTCCAGGCATATAGGCTTTGCAGCAATGTCTTTAAAGAATTTTTCTTGAAAATCTTTTTCCTATTTTTACCCTCTCACTACTAACCACCCATCCCCTCTAAATCCCCTCCCCACCATCTCATCTTTTCCTTAAAAGCAAAGGAAATTACATTTAAAAGCCTCGTGGAATTACAACACTCAACATGCTCATAAAAGTCAGGAAATGCAAAAGTTAGTATTCTCTGAAGACATTAAGTCAGTATAGTGGCTCTAACGTAAACATTTCACATTTCGGAGGGCTCAGTGTAGCCTCTTGAAGATTCTGGTGGTGAGCTTTGAGGTCTTCACAACTGCCCCCGCCTCACCAACTGCTTTTGTCTTGTAGAATGCCTCCTATGGGCATCAGGTGACCTCTGGACCTGTCCTTTCAAAGGAATACTGCCCCTGCTCCAGACTCACAGCCATCTCATAGAGCAGCGCTTCTCACACTTAAGCATCAGAATCCCCTGGCAGGTCTGCCAAAACACAGATCGCCAGGCCCCACTCCTGGAGTTTCAGACTCAGTAGATCTGAGGTGGGGCCTGATAATCTGCATTTCCATCAAGCGCCCAGAGGATGCTGATGCCACTGGTATGGACCACATTTTGGGAACCACTGCATGGACACTTCTCTCCACTAGAAATATACTTCCCTCACTTCAAATCCCATAGAGCTCCTCCAGCTGCACCAAAAATTGAATGAAAAATTCCGTTCGTGGCGGGGCGCGGTAGCTCACGCCTGTAATCCCAGCACTTTGGGAGGCCAAGGTGGGCGGATCACAAGGTCAGGAGATCGAGACCATCCTGGCTAATACGGTGCAACTCCATCTCTACTAAAAATACAAAAAAATTAGCCGGGCATTGTGACGGGCGCCTGTAGTCTCAGCTACTCCAGAGGCTGAGGCAGGAGAATGGTGTGAACCCGGGAGACGGAGCTTGCAGTGAGCTGAGATCTCGCCACTGCACTCCAGCCTGGGCAACACAGCGAGACTCTGTCTCAAAAAAAAAAAAAAAAAATCTGTTCGTGAATGTATATGATTCCTCAATTTTTTAAGAAATGGAAAACAAATTCTGTTCCAACTCCAACACAGCCTAGACAAAAGAAGACTCACCTCACCTCAGCTGCTTCCTCACTCTACACACGCACCCTTTGTCTTTTCCGCCTGTATCTTTGCACAGATGCTCAGGATGGTGTGTGTGTTTAGACATCTCCAACCCTGCTTGTTTACATGTACACATTTGTGTTTTTTCTTCTCCCCCATTAAACTATAAAGTCCTTGAATGTCTTTCTCGCCAAGGCTCCAAAGCACCTGATGCTGAACACACGGTGGGTGTTGAATAAATGCAGCTCACTGATAAAAATGTCGACTCTATTATTGTACCTGGTAAGCAAAGTGAACAGATATTGCCATGAGAACTTAAAACTCTGCATCAGAGACCAAAGTGTGTTTATTTTTGCAGCATTAATATAGTCAAAAGATGACTTTCCACTCATATATAAATATGCGATATGTTGCCAATCAGCATTTTAAATGCTTTGATGCCATTCTCAGAAATACCATCTGTGCATCATCTTCTCACATAGTTATCAAAATGAGTAATTTAACATAGGGGAATTTGTTTTATCCTTATAGGGAATTGCAAGAAAGACATGAGTTATGGAAATATTAGTGTCATTGTAATCAACTTTGATTGTATGGGACATTCAAGGATGTGCAGCACCCATATCTCAATCTTTCCATAATTAAATAAAGGAATGATATTAGCCCTGAAGGTTATTGATGAGAGTATTTTCTGAGAGTTAATAATTAACCCAAAGTTGTTATTATTATTATGTACTGATTTACAAATCACATTTAATTACATGATCAAAAGGATGAGATCATTATTGTTTTATCTATTGAACAGCTAGGATTTGAACTGCACCAAGTTAAGGATACAGTATATTACCAGTTGTTGCCAAGCAAACAAAGACTTTTAGAGAGACAATCAGAAAGCTTGTCTTCTGTCCTAATGTCCTGTGAGGTCTAGAATATACATTAACCATAATGACATTGGAGGTCAAATATTTACCCAATACTGTTGAAAGAAGTCAGCGTTATACCTAGTCCCATGCGATATGAAAATATGTGGTCTTGGCCGGGCGCGGTGGCTCAAGCCTGTAATCCCAGCACTTTGGGAGGCCGAGACGGGCAGATCACAAGGTCAGGAGATCGAGACCATTCTGGCGAACACGGTGAAACCCCGTCTCTACTAAAAATACATAAAAAACTAGCCGGGCGAGGTGGCGGGCGCCTGTAGTCCCAGCTACTCGGGAGGCCGAGGCAGGAGAATGGAGTAAACCCGGGAGGCGGAGCTTGCAGTGAGCTGAGATCCGGCCACTGCACCCCAGCCTGGGCTACAGAGCGAGACTCCATCTCAAAAAAAAAAAAAGAAAATATGTGGTCTTTGAGCAGATTTTTTTTTTTTTTAAGATTTGGTGTTTAGCGGGGAGTGGTGGCTCACGCCTGTAATCCCAGCACTTTGGGAGGCTGAGGCCACCTGAGGTCAGGAGTTCAAGACCAGCCTGGCCAACATGGTGAAACCCCATCTCTACTAAAAATACAAAAATTAGCCAGGCATGGTGGTGGGTACC
>NW_012102499.1:3351497-3355339 GCF_000951045.1 Mandrillus leucophaeus
AAAAAAAAAAAAAAAAAGAGTTAAGGAAATAGCAGACAAATGAATCTTTCTAAAAGAGGACATCTTTTTTTTATTTTTGTTATTTTTTCTCCTTTTGAGACAGAGTCTTACTCTGTTGCCCAGGCTAGAGTGCAGTAGTGTGGTCAAGGCTCACTGCAAGCCCTGACCTCCTGGGCTCAACTGATCCTCTTACCTCAGCCTCCTGAGTAGCTGGGACCACAGGTACATACCACCACACCTAGCAAATTTAAAAAAAAAAAAAAATTTTTGTAGAGACAAGGTCTTGCCATGTTGTCCAGGCTAGTCTCGGACTCCTGGACTCAAGCGATCCTCTTGCTTCAGCTTCCCAAAGTGCTGGGATTACCGGTGTGAGCCACCGTGCCCAGCAAAGAGGACATCTTAAAGGATGAATAGGAGTTGATTAGGGGGAAAGGACAGTGGCTGAAGGAGGTTTCAGGCAAAAGTATTGGGAAAGATGAGTTACCTTAATCAGAAGTTGACTAATGATCACAAAATCAGAACAAGGGAAAGAAGATCAATGGTGGTGGGGAAAGCACTCTTGCACCTACGGATTGAGGGGGACCCTGAGCTGTCTCTGGCTGACTACAGAGAACAGCTCTCGGAGTGCAGATTTTGTCTGATACCCAGATCTTACATCTTTCTGCTTGGTGAGCAACAAGCATTGCCTCTATGATCTCCATTTACTATGCTGGCCACCTATGCTTTAATGAGATACTGCTTCTCGTCTTCCAAATGTATTCTCTTTATTTTCTAAATAATTTGCCTATAAATGTAAATAATAAAATGTAGGTGACTTTGGCAAAGAAACAAACAAGCAAAAACAAAAAACCCTGGCCCTTATCATTTGAGCATTTGAATATCTGTCTCTTATACACATCTAGATGTGTATAAGAGACAGGGGCTACAGAGCGAGACTCCATCTCAAAAAAAAAAAAAGAAAATATGTGGTCTTTGAGCAGATTTTTTTTTTTTTTAAGATTTGGTGTTTAGCGGGGAGTGGTGGCTCACGCCTGTAATCCCAGCACTTTGGGAGGCTGAGGCCACCTGAGGTCAGGAGTTCAAGACCAGCCTGGCCAACATGGTGAAACCCCATCTCTACTAAAAATACAAAAATTAGCCAGGCATGGTGGTGGGTACCCATAATCCCAGCTACTCTGGAGGCTGAGGCAGGAAAATTGCTTGAACCTGGGAGGAAGAGGTTGCAGTGAGCCAAGATCGTGCCACTGCACTCCAGCCTGGGTGACAGAGCGAGACTCCGTCTCAAAAAAAAAAGAGTTGATGCTACATCTAACCTTCTACTGATTATATTCTTTTCCCATCATTAAATTAAGGAGAATTTTGCTGGTGCATTCTGAACATTTAGTTTCTTTCAGCTTAAATCTTTCTGAAGTTCAACCAGGGACCAATAATGAGTTCTAACTGAGAATAAGTGTAGGTTGTTTCTGAATTTTTAAAAAAGTGATTTCATGCTATTGTTACTTTCATAATGAAACTTAGTGACATCTGGGTTGATATCTTTTTCTGGTCTGATTCCCAGTGTTGCTTTTATACACCCAAGTCAGATCTTGTTTTATAAAAGAAGCTGTATTCTTTCACTTGAGCTGGCCTTTTCTTACACATACCACATAATTACAGGCAACACACCTCCCCTTCTTGCAATTAATTCATCTTTCCCTCCAAAGAAATTAGGACAGTAGAGGATAAAGGGTACTCTTTTGTCTTTACAGGTTGAAATCACATGTTGCTGTATTACATACAGATTTTAAGCTAGTCAAACTTTTGGCTTATGGAGTAAATTTAGAACCGAAAGGGCAGATGCTACACATTAAGATATGCCAAGAGCAACCATGGTCAAGAAAACCTGGAAAATAATCTTGATTCTCTTCTGCTATTCCAAAAGCAGAGTTAGAACTGACTTCAAAGGAAACTGATCAATACTTGGGCTAATTCCGAGAAGATGAGAATTCAGTTTAGTTTAACTGGTGCTAAAAACTGTAGATATGTATGAAAGCAATAGTCCACACAAACCCAGTGTTCAAGAAAGTTAGAGAACACTAAAGGAATGATAAGGGGTCAAAAGCTTTTGTGGCAAAGTATTTTATTTTCCAGGATTGTGTCGCGGTTTATTTTCTGAATTGTATTGAGTTTCCAGTTAATAGACTCCTCCTAGACTTTGGAATCAGTAAAAGACAGTAATCAGTGGTGTAACTAAGCAGCATATTTTCATTAATAAATACACATTTTTAAAAAGCCTTTTAAAATGCCTTTGGTGAGGAAATTCTTAGTGTGAAAAAAAATTTTTAAATCTTTTTATTTGTTTATTAAGTTTAACCCTGTGGCATAAAAGAACTAAGCCTTAAATGAAATGATCTAGAATCAAGCCCATTTTCTGCAATTCACTTATAGGAGAATGCTGGCAACTTAGCATCTCTGCAAATGGACACTGGTTTATTTGCTGAAGAGTCATACACAGCTTGAGCTCATCGCATACAAATTAATTGGGAATGTTTTAGGCTGAATCTTTTACAATTTTTTGGCAAGTCTCACATTTGTACCTGTTTGCTTTACTCAGTTATTGCCTACTGCAAAATCAATTTTGTCTCCATAAAAAATTCTTTGCAAGTTCCCAAATATGTAATTTCATCTATCAGCAAACTTTCAGAATCTTCTCAGCTATAATATTTCCATGTATCTCTGAAGACATGTTCCTTTGAAGCTTAATGCTTTTGAGAAAACATGCCTCAGAGGCCAGTCAAATTCTATGATGCTGTTCGGGACTGCTCCCTGTGATGGATGTAATTTGGCAATATGGCGGAATATGCACATGAGCTTTGGAATCAGACCTGTATTCAGGTCCCAGCCCACTACTCAGTGCCTGTGAGATCTGTGAGATTTTACTCAGCCCACCCAAACCTCACTTTCCTCCTCATTTATAAAATAGAGATGATAATAACTACCTCATGGAATTATTGTAAAAATTAAATAATGTACTTCAGCCACTTTGAAGAATGTCAGCAGATAGTAGCCACTCAATAATGGTGACTTCTTATTATTGCTGTTTAGTTAATATTAAGTAGCTTCCTCTTAAGTCTTCCTTTCACATTCTGTTTTTTCTTTTTTTTTCTTTGAGACAGCATCTCGCTCTGTTGCCCAAGCTGGAGTTCAGTTGTGTAATATCTGCTCACTGCAACCTCCACCTCCCAGGTTAAAGCCATTCTCCTGCACCAGCCTCCCAAATAAATGGGATTACAGGCGTGCACCACCACGCCAGACTAATTTTTTGTGTTTTCAGCAGTAACGGGGTTTTACCATGTTAGCCAGGCTGGTCTTGAACTCCTGACCTCAAGTGATGCACCTGCCTCAGCCACGCAAACTGCTGGGATTACAGGCGTGAGCCACCACTCCCAGCTCACATTAGCTTTAAAATACATTGACGTTTCGCTCAGAAATAGCTCATTCACATTATTCTGTATTAGTTTGCTAGGGCTATCATAACAAAATGCCACAAACAGGGTGGCTTAAATAACCGAAATTTATTTTCTCACAGTGATGGCGGCTAGTAGTCCAAGATCAAGGTGTGGGCAGGTATGATTTCTCCTGAGACTTCTCTCCTTGGCTTGAAGATGGCCACCATCCACCTGTGTCCTCACAGGGCTTGTTCCCTGGGCCTGCGATTCCCTGGTGCCTCTTTGTGTGCTTGAATCTTTTTTTTTTTTGAGACCTAGTCTCGCTCTGTCGCCCAGGCTGGAGTGCGGTGGCGCCATCTTAGCTCACTGCAAGCTCCGCCTCCCGGGTTCCCGCCATTCTCCTGCCTCAGCCTC
>NW_012102499.1:3355789-3357271 GCF_000951045.1 Mandrillus leucophaeus
GAGGCCGAGACGGGCGGATCACGAGGTCAGGAGATCGAGACCATCCTGGCTAACACGGTGAAACCCCGTCTCTACTAAAAAAATACAAAAAAAACTAGCCGGGCGAGGTGGCGGGCTCCTGTTGTCCTAGCTACTCGGGAGGCTGAGGCAGGAGAATGGCGTAAACCCGGGAGGCTGAGCTTACAGTGAGCCGAGATCCGGCCACTGCACTCCAGCCTGGGCGACAGAGCAAGACTCTGTCTCAAAAAAAAAAAAAGAAGTGTGTGTGGCATCTTTCCCCCACAACACTCTCTGTCTTGCCCCTGTTTTTACCATGTAACCTGTAAGCTCCCAAGTTGCCTTCTACCATGAGTAAAAGCTTCTTGAGGTCTTACCAGAAGCCATGCTTCTCCTACAGCCTGCAGAACCGTAAATCAATTAAACCTCTTTTCTTTATGAATTATCCAGCCTCGCCGTGTGCGGTGGCACAGTCCTGTAATCCCAGCACTTTGGGAGGCCGAGGCGGATGGATCACCTGAGGTCGTGAGTTGGAGACCAGCCTGACCAACATGGTGAAACCCTGTCTCTACTAAATACAAAAAAAAAAAAATTAGCCGGGTGCAGTGGCACATGCTTGTACTCCCAGCTACTTGGGAGGCTGAGGCAGGAGAACTACTTGAACTCGGGAGGCGGAGTTTGCAGTGAGCTGAGATCAGTCCTCTGCACTCCAGCCTGGGCGACAGAGTGAGATTCCATCTCAAAATAATAATAATAATAAATAAATAAACTATCCAGTCTCAGATATTCCTTTATAGGAATGCAAGAATGGGCAAACATATGGTATCTCTTCTTATTAGGACGGCAGTGAGACTAGATGAAGGCCCACCTTAACAATGACCTCATTTTAACTTCATCACCTCTTTAAAGACCCTGTCTCCAAAAACACTCACATTCTGAGGTACTTGGGGGTTAGGACTGTAATACATGAATTTTGAGGGACACAATTTGGCCCATAATACTCTACTCCAACACACTGTCTAACACTGATTGACCCACAAATTGCTCTTCACTCACTCGATGTATTTATTCAATATCCAGTCCTCAAGGATGTATTCAGTGCTTCCTTCAGACTAGATGTGACACCTGGGGAAGAAGGAACTCTTCATAGTGAGACTATAACACCATCACTCTTGTCAAGCTCACAATTTCATGAAAAAGCCAGGTAATTTTCTCAAATTATGATTTAGTATAAAAGAGTTAAGAAAGGAGGCCTGGTACAGTGGCTCACGCCTGTAAACTTAGCACTTTGGGAGGCCGATGCGGGCAGATTACGTGTCAGGAGTTTGAGACCAGCCTGACCAACATGGTGAAACCCCATCTTTCCTAAAAATACAAAACATTAGCCAGGTGTGGTGGCGTACGCCTGTAATCCCAGCTACTCAGGAGGTTGAGGCAGGAGAATCACTTGAACCCAGGAAGCAGACGTTGCAGTGAGCTGAGATC
>NW_012102499.1:3358151-3363146 GCF_000951045.1 Mandrillus leucophaeus
ACATGTGGCCTCATCCTATGAACGATGTCACCAAGCCACAAGAATCCATACAGGCAACACTGATGGATGCACCTGCTTTTCTTTTTTCCTTTCTTTTCTTTCTTTCTTTTTTTTTTTTGAGATGGAGTTTCGCTTTTGTTGCGCAGGCTGGACTATGATGGCATGATCTTGGCTCACGGCAACCTCCACCTCCTGGGTTCAAGCAATTCCCAGCCTCAGCCTCCCGAGTAGCTGGGATTACAGGCACGTGCCACCACGCCCAGCTAATTTTGTATTTTTAGTAGAGACGGGGTTTCTCCACGTTGGTCAGCGTGGTCTCGAACTCCCAACCTCAGGTTATCCATCTGCCTTGGCCTCCCAAAGTGCTGGGATTACAAGGCGTGAGCCACCACGCCCAGCCCAAATATTTCTGTTTTAAGAGGTGCGTGCTTGGTGCTCTGATGGCAAGAGCTTCCCAGGGCTGCATGCCCATTATATCCCAGTTACACGTTTCCTTTACCTCACTTAGTCCTCTAGAAGAGCCTTTTTTTCTTGTTTTTGAGACAGGATCTCACTCTGTCATGCAGGCTGGAGTGCAGTGGATCATGGTTCACTATGGCCTCAAACTCCTGGACATAGAGATCCTCCCACTTCAGCCTCCCGAGTAGCTGGAACTACAGGCACATGCCACCACATCCAGCTAATTTTTAACTTTTTTGTAGAAATGGGGTCTGGCTGTGTTTGCCAGGCTGAACTCAAACTCCTGGACACAAGCGATCCTTCCACCTCGATCCCCTAAAGTGCTGAGATTATAGGCATGAGCCACCATGCCTGGCCTTCAGCAGCCTTATGAAGGGAAGGTTTCAGTCTTATTCACTTTGTATAGATGCAGAAACAGAAAGTTGAGCAAATAGCTTGCCCAAGGCCACACAGTCATCCAGCGGCAAGGCACAGGCTTGACCCCAGGTCATCTGACTTCAAAGCCAAAGCACTAACACCAGGATTTGAACTGGGGCCAAGCAGTAAGGACACGCTCGCTGACCCGCTGTGAAATGAAAACAGCAAAAACCAAAAGACTAAGGACCTTTCACATGGGGATAGGTTTGTTAAATAGATCTTCCTCCTTGTGAGGCACATGTTTATCTTCTGCTGTCCACATGGTAACCATTGTGATCCTGAACTTTCCATTTTTCTTTTTCTTTTTTTTTTCTTTTTTGAGACTGAGTTTCACTCTTGTTGCCCAGGCTGGAGTATAGTGGTGCTATCTCGGCTCACTGCAACCTCCATCTCCCAGGTTCAAGTGATTCTTCTGCCTCAGTCTCCTGAGTAGCTGGAATTACAGGCATGCACCACTACACCCAGCTAATTTTGTATGTTCAGTAGAGACAGAGTTTCTCCATGTTAGTCAGGCTGGTCTCAAACTCCTAACCTCAGGTGAGCCGCCCGCCTCGGCCTCCCAAAGTGCTGAGATTACAGGCGTGAGCCACCGCATCCGGGCAAACTTTCCATTTTTCATTGCCTGACTTTTAAGTGCTGCCACCTCACCTCCCCCAATGAGGACCCATTTCTTAAATGCATTTATATTTACAGGAGAGTAAGTGAATAGATCATATAATGGCTTTCTTCTGCTGTGGTTTCCACAAGAGTAAAAAGTCCAGCCCTTTCTTATCATAACTGGCTGGAAACATTCCACATCGGAGATGTCAAGTCATAACAATGTGGGGGGAAATAACCCACTTTGCTCTCAGAACTACACAGTGCTATAGAAAAGACATTCTTAAAAGCTGTCTGCAGTGTCCTACATTAATTTCCTCTGGTAAGGCATCTCAGACAAAGGGGTCTTATAAATGGATTAAATGTGGCTGGGTGCAAAAGTACAGTAAGCCCTCTGTGAGATGCTTTTGAGGGTGGACACCAAAACAGGGGCTTCCTTCACGAGGGTTCCCAGCAAACAGCTGACTTGAAGTTTTGTGGCCAGTAATAACCTCCTTCAAAATAAACCACTTATACTGTTGGCTTGACAGTGCCCCATCAATTATACCAAGAATGTGTGGCTTTTCTACCCTGGCAAACATCGTCCACGTTGACAAAAGTATAAACAGAGGGAGGAGGATGGAGTGCTCCTTCAGTGCTGTCGCTGAGCTCTGCCGTTGTTTGGCCCGTGCCTGGGCTCAGCATCTTCCACAGCTGGAAGAAGTCTGGGATGGGGCCAGCATGGTGGCTCATGCCTGTAATCCCAGCACTTTGGGAGGCTGAGGCGGGTGGATCACGTGAGGTCAGGAGTTCGAGACCAGCCTGACCAATATGGTGAAACCCCATCTCTACTAAAAATACAAAAATTAGCCAGGTATGGGTGGCGTGCACCTCAGCTACTCCGGAGGCTGAGACAGGAGAATTGCTTGAACCTGGGAGGCGGAGGTTGCAATGAGCCGAGATCGCACCACTGCTGCACTCCAACCTGAGCAATAGAGCAAGACTCCGTCTAAAAAAAAAAAAAAAAAAGTAGACGTCTGGGATGGGGAAGAGCAGAACCCATCCCAGCATTTCCAAGACCAAATGGATCAAGGTTGGGTCATAGAGAAGTTTGGAAACTGCAGGACAAGATTAGGTTACAACAAGCCATCTGGGGAGCTAGAATGAGCCCACGGAGCAGCAGCACTCACTAGGGTATGGGATAAGGTCCGGGCTTGGATTGCTCAGCCAGTGGAGACATGGGTGCCAGAGTGGGAGAGGCATCAAGATATTGTTTCTCATATCTGGCACATATGCTGAGCAATCACACTTGGACCAGAGGTCAACATAAGTTTTTATTCCTTCCCTCAAAATGTAGTCTTTGATAAGCCTGTAAGGAAGGAGAGAGGTTTGCAGAGCAATAGTCATTGATCCTAACTCACATCCATGGAGATACAGCATGACTCAGATCCACTGAGAATCAAAGAGAGAAACCGGCCACGTGTGATCATCAATTTCATCAACTCACTCACTCAGCTGAACTTTGTGCACTGGTAGCCCTGGAGCATTCATCATCTCAGAGTCAGAAAAGTCATGCCCCTCTCGTTGGGGACAGCCCCAGACTCAGGGAGAGGAGACGGCCATTTCTACCCAACACACCTCAGAAAAGAACATTTCCTGGGAAGGGTGAGGCAGGCATGTGGAGAAAGGGACAAGTAAGAAATTACAGATAAGGCCAAGCACAGCGGCTCACGCCTGTAATCCCGGCACTTTGGGGGCCAAGGCGGGCGGATCACCTGAGGTCAGGCGTTTGAGACCAGCCTGGCCAACATGGTGAAACCCTGTCTCTAGTAAAAATACAAAAAATCAGCTGGGCGTGGTGGCACATGCCTGTAATCCCAGGGAGGCTGAGCCATGAGAATTGCTTGAACCCAGGAGGTGGAGGTTGGAGTGAGCAGAGATTGCGCCACTGCACTCCAGCCTGGGTGACAAGAGTGAAACTCCATCTCAAAAAAAAAAAAAAGAAAAGAAAAGAAAAAAAGAAAAGAAATTACAGAATGTGGAGCCTGGAGGATCTCTTCAGAAAGATCATAATTTGCATAAAACAACAACTTCAAAATTCCTCCAAACTCAAAACAACTTTCGTAGGCCACTCCCCAGATCATAACAAGAAACAATGTTGTCTGACGCTTATTCTGAAGTGCTGTGCCTTGAAATCATAGCTCTATAGTTTTATTTGGGTTTTCTTTAGTTAAGTAACACAAGTAATCACTAAACTAATATCCCTATAAAACTTAATTGAGCCTTTCTCCTAAATAATTTTTTGCTCTTAAAAATGAAACCAAATATGACAACAACAGTGGAAAGAAAAAAAAAAATCTCAAAAAAAGGCCCTATGTTCAGGAAATGAGAAAATTAAAATGAAGAGAAAAATTCTTGCACTTACACTAAATAAATCATATCATACTGAGTGTCATCCAAACCAAGATTTTTTTCTCAAGGAAACTGCAAACAAGATGGTTTGAAATTAAAGTCTTCATTCTCCACCCAGCCAAGCAATCTCCCAGAAAGTCAGTCTCTATTATGTCCTGAGGTATCCGGAGACGGATGTTCCACTGCTGGTTTCAGCTGGCTGCATTCTGTCTGAGATTGGAGTTTTTCAGAGGAGTGCATTACACATACATACACAGTGTGTGTGTTTGTGTGTGTGTGTGTGTGTGTGTGTGGTTGCAGGAGCCTGCAGCAGCATTCAGATGTACCAAGAAAGCATTGTCCTGAAGGGTAGAATAAGTACCACACCAAACACTGTGTGGACAAGCTGCTGTGGCTATACCAGCAGATGGGCTGCTCACCTGTCTTCAACACCCCTCTTTCCTCCCAGGCATGTTCAGCCCTCCTTTAGACAAGAAAGGGAAAGAAACTTGAGGAGAGGCTGGGCACGGTGGTTCCTGCCTGTAATCCCAGCACTTTGGGAGACCGACGTGGGTGGATCGCCTGAGGTCAGGAGTTCAAGACCAGGCTGGGCAACATGGTGAAACCCTGTTTCTACAAAAATACAAAAAAGTAGCCAGGCATGACGGCAGGTGCCTGTAATCCCAGCTACTCTGGAGGCTGAGGCAGGAGAATCACTTGAACCCGGGAGACAGAGGTTGCAGTGAGCTGAGATCACATCACTGCACTCCAGCCTGGGTGACAGAGCGAGACACTGTCTCAAAATTAAAAAAGAAAAGAAAAGAAGGAAGGAAGGAAGGAAGGAAGGAAGGAAGGAAGGAAGGAAGGAAGGAAGGAAGGAAAGAAGGAAAGAAACTTGAGGTGGCACTGAGCTAGGCAAGAGGGGCACATGCATCAAATAAGGAAGGCCAACTTCCAGCTACTCAAAAATCCAGAGGATGTTGTTTTACCTTCCAGATTATTCATGGCAATTTCTGGAACTGACGAGGAGAAAATGTGACTGTTAGGATGTTGAGAAAAAGAGATGCATGACTTCACAGTGCATACATATTTCAAAACATGATGTTGTACACCATTACACAAATTGTATAAACATACCCAATTTTTTTTTCT
>NW_012102499.1:3363941-3371640 GCF_000951045.1 Mandrillus leucophaeus
GAAGGCTGAGGTGGGAAGATTGCTTGAACCCAAAAGTTCCAGGCTGCAGTAAGTTAGGATCACAGCACGGCACTCCAGCCTGGGTGATAAAGCGAGACTCTGACTAAAAAAAAAAAAAAAAAAAAAAAAAAAAAAAAAAACTCCCTTATTTTATAAGTTGGAGAAACTGCAGGAAAACTCAAAGAGTGGAGAAGCCTAATAGACAGTTTCCTTCAAACTTACCATGTTTTCCCTTCTTCCTTTCATTCTGTGTTCCTCCAACCCCCACCCTTTTTGTCGTTTTCCTGTAACTTATTCAGTCGTCTTTTCCCTGGAACCTACAGTGAATACATCCCTTTTAAACCGAGAAATTACTCTTGAAAATTTCTCAAGGCAAAATTCCTTCAATTCCAGCAATCATATAATAAACTCCTATTATGAGCAAAGCATCCCATTATGAGCTTTAGAGAATACAAAAACATGCAAGCCCTGTGTATTTAGTTATCTATTGGCGCATAACAAATTACCCCCAAATTTAGCAACTTAGAGCAATAAAGATTTATCATCTCACAGTTTCTGTGGCTCAGGAATGGAGACGCAGCTTAACTGAGTGGTTCTAGCTCAGGGTCATTCTTAAGGCTTCAAATCAAGGCGCCTCTCCTCGCAGCCTCACCCCAGAACCTCTCTAGCAGGACGGCTGGGCTTGTTCACGTGGTGGCTGGGCTGAGAGGGAGAAGAATTCAGTAAGTCTGGGGCGGAGCCTGAGAATTTGCATTTCAGGTGATGCTGATGGCTGGGTCCAGGGACTGCACTCTGAGAAACACAGACTTGAGCAACGGTTCAGAAGTACAGCATATTTGGAAAGTAGCAAAAAGATCTTTTTATTTGTCAATTTGGACTGATTCAGTTAGTTTCCTGATCCTCTTAGAAACAGTGGAAATGAAAGGCATTAGTCTATACTTAATGAATCTTTAAAATTTAGAAACTTTTGGTGCTGGGGGGCATTCAGAGAATATAAACCCATCATTCTACAAATGAGCAAAGTGAGGGTAAGAAAACAGGCTGAAACAGATCGTAGTTTTCTTTAAAGTTAAATGGGTTTGTGTGGGTCCCTCACTCAGGAGCTCCTGCAAGAAAGAAAGAGCCTCTTTGCCTTTGGCGTCTTAGTGCTTTCTGTTTGAAATGAGATAGTTTGTGATGGATTCTCCCAATAGAATACTCTCCCGTTATAAAATGCATATGCCCATACTTTGGCATAGAAGCGAGGCTGAAAGAACTCTCAGAAAATCTCTGAGTCCATTAGACAAGTTTCCCTGTGCAAATGGATCTATGTAGCGCCTTCCTGGCTTCTCTGTGATGAGAAGCCTTAGTCACACTTCCGCCAACTCCACAGAAACTGTTGTCCTTTTTCTTTCACAGTGTCTCAGGTGTATAAATTTGGCTGCCTAACCTTGTCTGCAAAACTTGGATTTGGGACACCATTCCTTTTTAAAACCCAAATAATTTGTAAAACAAAATCTAAATGCAAACTGGGGATGAACCCATCTTGACTCCTGAAATATGCTTTCTTTAGAAAGAGGGTAGTGAAGCTCTGCAGTTTACTGCTTGCAATGTGTGCACAAAATTAGCTTGGTTCTTTTGTTCTGTTGTCAGTTTCTGTCACCTTTTATTTGACTGTACTTAGGAAACAGTATGAAGGCATTTAAAAGAAGCCCAAGGGAATCTCATTTGCACATGCAAATACAAGTGTTTTTATCATGATTAAGCCAGCTACCCCAACTTCCTTTACCTTCACTCTTCCCCCTAATTTACCACCCTCTGCCCCACTCTGACACATAGTCCTGTAGCCAAGAATATATATGTGCATGCATATTCTTATATAGAAGCAAAGATTCTAAAGGCAACTGACCCGTAACCCCCTTGTGGTTTCCACTTGTGGTTTCTGCGTAAACTTACTTAAGTACAGGTGTCTCTTTAATTATGACATTCAGCGAAGTCCTAGAGTTCACAGCTCCCATTTCCTCCCAAGGGTAAGAACTGTCCCAAGCTTTAACCTTGAGTAAGAAGGTAAACTACAGATGGAGAGAGGGTAGCTGAAACCTCACTGCTGCTTCTTTCATACTCAAACCTGGTTTCTGAGCCTACATTTGTTAACTCCTATGAAAGGATGCCACATAGCTAATGTCTTCCTTCGAGAAAGCTAAGAGGTCAGAGTGGCAGACTGTAAATTCATTTGATTCATTGCCTTTACCAGTTCAACCACAAATTGTTTTCTCCCACTGAGCACCATTTAATAAGCCATATCAGGTGCACAATAGAAACAGCAAACCACAGATAGAAAGGGATCACATCTTGTAAGGAAGTGCACGGGTCAGACCTGCCTTCCCACTTCCCAGCTCTTTGGTTTGGGCTTGGCCAAGTCACTTAACATTGCCCTAACTCAGGCTCCTCATTTGGGCCTTGGTTTCCTCACTTGTGAAATGGAGTTGTCCTGCAGGTCAGGCACACTATGTGAATATCCAAATCACCTGGTACTATCACCTATCGCTCACCGCACTCAGCAGGTGTTCAATAAATGGTAGTCGTGATGGACCGGGCAGTAAATGAAACACATGATTTTTCTCCCAAAAAGCTCAGAATCTTTGTCTATGTTTTACCAGCTTAATTTTGTTTTTTTCCTGGCTGAGAACCACTTCGTGTATCCTACTCTCAATTCCTGCTAAACTAGAGAAATGAAAAGTTACGTGGACACGAATCTAGAGTCAGCTTCTGACTGAAAACCTCTGCTATTGCACTGATGAGCTCTGGAATACTTTTCCCAACCCAGATGAAGTTATTAACAATAACATTATGTTCTAAGTCATTAGTAAGGACCTGTCAGAAAGGAATCAGTCCCTGCATCTTCTGGGGTTTGATAGGAAAAAAAAAAAAAGAAGAATTAAAAAATGTTGGAGGCTGAAGCATCAGCAACTGACATATATTCATTTGAAACAAAGACAACTTTTTTATAAAGGAATCTGTGGTGCACACAGACATGGAAAGAAAGACACTTTGGCTGCGAAATCCCCCCATCTTCTCTGGGGAGACTCCTGCCTCCGCCTGCTGTTCATCAGTCCTGATTTTGATGGGGTGAGTTTTAGTCAGCTGCCTCGATCATTTTGGCACAGACAAAAATCCTTTAAAAAATGTTACACTTCATCAAAGTGTATCATGAGACTTCACGGTCATTATCTCAATGGCCGCTCTGACGTGCCACAATTGGCAGAGACACAAACGGTAGGGGGTGTATGAGAAGAAAGCCAGCGTTTCATGTGGAAAGCTGGCAGGCCTCGCCAAGCTTCTGTCAACAACTCCGTGGTCTGATCCGATGCACTGAGCGCGCTGATGATGCTCTTGTTTCGGGAGGAAGTAAACAAGAAAATGAATTCCACCGCGCAACACAGCCTCTTTGTATCTTCAAAATGGTGTGACTGGACTCGGGCCAGCTGCGTTGAAAGTTGGGCCATTTATGTCATCAGGGCCCCAGTACTGATGGAGGCTTTGATTACGACTTGGACCCAGCTGTAAGACCCTTCGGGAGCAGCCACTCAGCAAATAAAGGCATTGATTGGTTGTTGGGTCAATTTAGCCATAAGGGGACAGAGCATGGCTCTTTTGAAAAGCCTAATGGATTAGCTACACAACCAGTCCCACTGTAGGCCTTATTTTTCAAGTAACTTCATGACGGTTTTGCAGCTTGGCAGGGAACCCTCCTCCAGAGCAAGCTTCAGAGCTGTTCTTGTTATCAATAGTGAGGCTCAAAGGATTAGACGCAGCGGGCTTTACAATTTAATGAAAACAGCTGTTGAAACAACAATTACGGCAAACAATAGTTTGCATGGAAAACTATTAATTATGTAAAGTTATGCAGAAAGTGGAATACTCTTTTATTCAGGGCCTTCTAAAGCCGACTGATGAGGACAACGTGGAGCCACCTTCCATTCCGTGCCTCTCAAGTGCCAGGAAGTGGGGGTGCTTGTAGGAAGGGGCTCCATGGCGTGTGAGCTGCATGTAAGTAGAGCTCCAGGCTGCCACTTCACTGCAAAGGGAGTCAGAGGTAAAATATGGAGGAAAAGCACGTTCATTCAACTTACATTACCTTGGGCACCTCAGGTCTTCTCATACCAACTCAGGACTGCGTTTTCACAAGAATCTGAAATTCCATTTGAGTCTTAGTGGCTGGGGTCTCAACTTTAGCTTTTTTGAATAAAACCACTTCTATACTATGCTCTCCTTTAGGCCTCGCTCATTCTAAGAAGACAGCGCTGAAAAAATGGTGGAGCTCCTTGTTCTCTCGACTAAATCGGCTTTAATTACTTTATGACGGTCCACTGTGGACTCGCAACCATTCCCCTTCCACCTTCATTCCCTCCTCCCCCAAATGCACAGTTCATCTTCTCCCTCCACTCGCTCGGCTTGCTGGGGCTTTTAAATTCATTGCTTCTCTCTTTGCAATTTCCATCCTTGACTAACAGTGCTGGGAATTGACTGATGGCCCTTTGCCTACCCTGTGCTCCACATCTCACTTTCCTCCCCATCCAGGAATCACCAAGCCAAGAAGTCCCATTAAGAAGGTTATTAACTGTATACATAAACATTGCCTCCTGCCTACAGTTAGATTTATTTCTCATCACTTCCAAGTAACTGGTTTTAACACTCTTTCCAGCACGCCCAACACCTTTTATTTGACTATATTGTTTTAGAAAGGCCTTTGGGAATTTAGCTAATTTCATGCTGGAACTTATTAAGTGGGATTTGACACTCTTTGATAATTCCAATAAACCATTAGTCAAGTCTCACTCCCTTCAGGGAAGGAATGAAAGCTTTATTAGTCATAGGGTCTCTGTTCTAAACATGTCACCTGAATGTAGTAGCGCATCTGTGCTGAAATGCAATTGACTTTGTGATTGAATAGAACTTTCCCTGAAACTACGAGAAAGCTGTCACTGGCTATCAACAGCAAGAGAGCATCTGCCTTTTTCTGAAAATTTTCATTGGGTTCACATGTGCATTTTGAAATAATTCAGTGAATTTAACTTATCAACCTCTGAATGTTAAAATGAGAAGCATACACCCACACACCCACACCAACACTCAAATTCTCTCTGAGGACTTAGTTCAGTCTTTTCTTCACCCAGGATACAAGAATAGAGAATAATTTCCTTCCCCTCTTCTGACAGTTTAAAAAACCTTTTTTTTTTGAAATGGAGTCTGTCGCCCAGGCTGGAATGCAGTGGTGTGATCTCGGCTCACTGCAAGCTCCACCTCCCTGGTTCACGCCATTCTCCTGCCTCAGCCTCCTGAGTAGCTGGGACTATAGGCGCCCACCACCACGCTCGGCTAATTTTTTGTATTTTTAGTAGAGACGGGGTTTCACCGTGTTAGCCAGGATGGTCTCGATCTCCTGACCTCGTGATCCGCCCACCTCGGCCTCCCAAAGTGCTGGAATTACAGGCGTGAGCCATCGCGCTCGGCCAGTTTAAAAAATCTTGAAAGGTCATACCTCCAGAAAGCCCCAGAGCATAATTGAGTGTGCAAATGAAATTCATTACCATGGTCACAAACAATAATCCAATTAACATGTATTGTGTAATACCTTTAAAATCATTCTAAACTCAATACCACGTTGAAGTACAACGCCAGCTCAGTGCCATGTCCCAGCATACTCCAGTTCACACTTTGCACTGGAGATTACAAAACAGCATCAAGATTGCAAAAGCAATTATTCCAGTTATCCAGATGTGATTTTTCAATCATTGGAGGATTTTTTTTTTTTTTTTTTTAGCAGTTCTTATTTCGTGGCACAGATCGCAGCGCTCACGCTGGCTCAGTTCTTACATCTCTTCATTATTAATTCAGCTCATGGAGCTTAATTGGACAAGGCTAGAGCGAATTTGACAAACATCACAGCAGCAGAAAAAGCAATCACTCTTTCAAGATGAAAATTTGTTTGATGTCTTACTGTGTAACTCATTTACTCTCCTCGGGAGTCATGTGACCTGAATGTTAATCAGCCATTGATTGGTTTCGCTCCTTGGACAGTCACGTGATCCGAATATTAATGGGCTGGCACTCTGTAGCTGTACTGTTAGGCAACCTTGTGATTGGCTGCCAGGTTAAGATACGGAGATAAGTGGGTGCTTGATGAGCACTTGACAGAACTTCACAGAAAATTAAGGCCCTAAAATAGCATGAGAAAGTCTTGTCAAATCAAGCATGATTATCATTGAATGCTTAAGGAATTCATCATCTGCATGAAATTGATACACTTCAGCACCAACAGGCCCTGCAGTCAGCAGGGACTCATCAGATTTTTATTTATATGTGTTCACCAAATCACATTAATTCTGAGAGCTAAAACATGCTAAGGATGAAGGTTATTTTCTGTTCAATCTAATTTATCTATGACAATAATCATCACTAATAATGTGTCAAATTGGATTGCAGTCATTTTATGCATGCATGCTGATTTGGAAAATAGTGTTAAACCATCCCGCAGTAATTAACAACCGGTAAAGGTATGCCGAGCCCGAAGTAATCAGCATATCTAGATGGAAAATTAAGTTTTATAGAATGGATTTATAGATACATATCCTTATTTAATTCAGAATATAAATTATTCCTGGTAAAAGCCGACATCATTTTTATAACACCATTAAGGCCAATAACCATTGAGGGACTCGCATCCTTAATTTGCTCTATCCTTCATTTTTTCTCTCATTTTCCGTGGTTAACTTTCTAATGGGTGTCACTTCCTTATTGGCAAGTCCTCATTTTAGCAGGGTTTGGTAGGGCTAAGAGATGAATGAATATGCATTGGTGTAAGTGTTAATCATGGATGAAGGAAGCCACATCATACCTGTTAATACACAATGCTTTATAATTACTGGCGGGGGCTGGGAGGTGGGCAGTGAGGAGAATACAAAGAGCTGGGTGGAGCTAGACTTTGGCCTTTTGGTGGTTCTTTATTATTTCTCCTCACAAAAGGACAATAGGAAATTTTGCAGATTGACTCATAAGGGATTAATGTTTCTTGGGAAATCACTTAAGCCTAAATTGCTTTTGTTGAAATACCTTTTATGGAACAGAAGTTCTTTTTTTTTTTTTCTAACTTCCTGACTTATAGGGCATTTTTGTAGCAATGGAGGATTGGAGTCATGAAATCTTAAAGAAATGTTTATACCCTTTGGTGAGTGTGGCTAAAATATTTGAGAAGAGAATTACACCTCTAAAAAAAGGAGGAAATATCTATGTATAAAATGTTGTTTCTTTCCCACAACTCCCCGAACCCGGTCTTAATCCGGGAGCCACCAGCGCTGCCCATTCTCTCCCTGTCTCTCAGGAGGTCTCTTTATTGATTAAATGAATCTGCTCCAAAGGCTGGCTCCCAGGCTCTTTGATCTAATCCGATCTGATTTTATCCTATCGCTTCAGCAGGACATCGGGGAATTAACAATAAGCAGCTTTACCACAAGTGTTTAATAACTCAACACAATCTCCTTATGGCTCCGAGCTGCTCAAGTTCCCATCCAGTCCACGGCAAACAGTGTAACAGATTGGCCGTCCCCCCCGAACCTGAGGAATTTTCATGCACTGTGAAACTAATCGCTTCAAGTTCCTTCATAAATCACACAAAGCAGATTTCAGCATCTTAACAAATTGAAAAAAAAAAAAAAAAAAA
>NW_012102499.1:3372320-3384433 GCF_000951045.1 Mandrillus leucophaeus
AAAAAAAAAAAAAAAAAACACTCAATTACAAAAAGCCATTCTTGAAATATTTTTACCCCCTATATATATTCCTATCTCTACATTGCAAAAACAGAACTTATTTAATATCTTCTTCCCCAACAGAAAAAAAAAAAAATGCACCATGTCCCTCTCGTCTAAATATAAAATGCATAATATATAAAGTTGCTCTTCTCCTTTTCAAAGGCAGAAATTTCAAAGCAATGGCTTACCCTTCTGCCAAAACAGTGCTGGGAGTCTATGAGAAACTGGGAGAGGAAACAGGCTTTAGAAAGCAGCTGGATTATTAGTGCCATGGGGGAAATATCACTCTAGCACTAATCTAAAATAAAACATCTTTTCGTTGCTCTATTTAATACCTACTGTACATCGGAATTACCTATAAAAACATGTTTCATAACAGAGAAACAGCCCTGTCTCCCCATCTCTGTCACTGTACTCTCCATTACCGTGGCAGTTCTGCGATTTCTCACTACATCAGCAGAGTAACAAAGTGCCCTCATACTGCACATCTGGGGGCAGAGAGAATTTTATGACTCAGGTTTAGGCCAGATGACTATGACTATGGTAGGATCTTTTTCCATATCCTCAGGGTCCAGGGTACGTGCAAATTCCCTCAGATACAGCTGGATGCCTTCTTATTGCTTTCCTAAGTAAAAAAAATTTACATGTATATCCTTCTCCACCCACATCCATGCATTAGTATTTATCTAGATTTAGCCACCACTGTCCATGAGTCCAAAATTTTGAAACTCCACCCCCGCCTCCAGAAAAAAATGTCTACTCCGATTTTGTGATCTACTTATTATGGAATGGAACGCTAGCATAAATAGTGTTATTAGTTCCTCTTTGGAAATGTCTTTTGCCTTACTTTTTTTTCTCCTGATAAACTATGTCATAACAGAAAAATCCCTATGAAGTTCTCCAAAGAACTTTGTGCTGTTTCCAGACCCTGGGACTATAATTATGCCGTGTGTAATTAAAACAGAAAGAGCATCCCCTGCCAACTGTGAATGCCCCTGTTTACATCACAAAGAGATAGCAAAATGTACTCAGGAAGGTTCCAGCCAAAGTAATTGAGAGGGCTGCCTGAACCCGCTCTGCTTTCTAAATATTGTCCCTGGGTTAAGAACAGCGAGAGGCAGAAGAAATGAGAGGAGTGGAGGGGACCCGGGCCAGAGGCCTGTTGACTTTCCCTGCCTGGGCATGATGTCATTGAGTTCAGTGACTTGGGGGGCTGGTGTGGACTGGTCTGGTTGCACGTTTAATCCAGGTGCTTCTGCTAAGGAGCTTCATTCCACCGCGTGGTGGCCTTCAGTGGTCCTGAAGTCCTGCACTCAGATGCAAAAGTTCAGACCATTAGGCCAGGGTGTAAACACATTCTTGACCTGGAGCAGTACAAAGAAGATTCTTCTGCCTGCAGCTCAGTCGGGTCACAGGCTCATCTTTCTCTGCTGCTTTCCTCCTAGGCTGCTGCAACTGGAACATTAAAAAGAGAGACAGAGACAAAGAGACAGGCAAGAGAGAAAAGAAAGGGCAGTGAGGAAAAGAAAAAGAAAAAAAAAAAAAAAAAACCAAAGCCACAAGTTGAAAAAAAATTCCCTATAAAATAAAAGCACGTTATGTTTTTGTATATTTTCAAAATGCAGCCAAACTAAACCATTAAATGAGGATTTTATTTCACAAAGTCTGCAAACTATTCAACCGCTAACCCACTATACCAAGAATGTGGTGCCAACCAAAATATGTCAAGATTAGTAGTACTCAATAACATCTCAAAACCAAATGACATGCAAGCTGTATTTCATGATTAGAGCACTTCCTTATGTCAAGGAACATACATGTTAACTTGTGTAAACACAGCGCTGGGCTGTCACTCTGTTTGTCATAAGCAGAGGAAAGGGAATCTAGTGCTTACCAAACCCATCCAGATGATACTTCACACTTTCTATCTTCCTGGCAGACAGCACGGACACCATCCAATTAATCCTTACAGCTTCTCTGAGAAGAAGAGTTGAAGGCGAGAGAGACCACTTCCCACTTTACAGAGCTGTACCCGACAAGCAGGGTTTTCCGAATGCCTCACATGCAATGACAGAGCCGTGCTGAGAATCAAAAATGCTCATTTTTTTCTAGTGAGGCGGCAAGTCACCAAAATTACAAAATGTGAACACCTTGTCTCTTTCTAGTAAGGTGAATCCTTTTTTTTTTTTTTAATCCCCAGGACTAACATTTGCATAGCGCTTCAATGACTGCAAAGGGCTCTTGGTGAATCCTCACCACTATCCTGATCATTTATACATGATTATCCCCATTGTGCAAAAGAGAAGCCCAAGTGGTAGAGGAAGTGACCTGCTCAAGGAGCCTTATCAGAAACGAGTAAAAGCAGAGCAGGGCGCCTCTGTCTCAGGCCTCCGAACCGAATGGAAGCCACACCAAACAAGGCTGTTCCTCCCAACGCGTGGTCTCTTTTTGCACCAAAATGCTTGAGTTTGAGCAGGAATCTAAAAATGGAGAAGGGTAATTATCTCATTCTCTGACTGTCAACAGCCAGGAGCTGCTGTGTGCTTCTACCTGGCAGGAGAACGAAAGGGAGGCTGTTCTCTCATTTACACAGTACAGTAGTAAGAGATGTGATTATGTTAGGAACATTTGAGGGGGCTTCTGGGCAAAAAGAAAACACCAGAGCTGGCTTCATCCCGTCATCGGGTGCTTCTTCACTTGCTTGAGCTGCAGTCCTTCCGCCTGGAAAGCCGTCCACTGATTTCACACGGCAACAGGGGCTGCTCCCGCAGGCAAACGATGAGCTGTTGCTGCCTCCATTGCCCCACCCACCTGCCCCCTACAACCACACACGTCCGTGTTCTTATGGACACTCTTGCTACTCGGGAATCCTTGCCTCCCCTAAACTGCTATGGAGACCCTGGGGTGTGGTGGAAGAGAACTCGAATTCAAATCCGTATCTCATCAGACAGAGTACAGGGTGGCTCCTTGTAGTCTGCCCCTCACACGGCAGCCTGTGGGGCCAGCAGAGCCTACATATGGTGGTGGTGTCCATTCTCCAATATCCTCCTCAGCCTGATGAGAGGCCAGGCCTTTCAAGATGCAGAATGCCGGCGTTCTGGCTTCATCCCAGAACATGCATCCACACGACCTGACCCTGGCCCTCCTTCACAGATGCTTCTGTTATGGGCTGAACTGTATCCCACAAAAACGTATGCCGAAATCCTCCACCTCCAGTACCTCAGAATGTATTTGGAGAAAGTCCCTTTAAAGAGTCCGCTGAGGTAAAATGAGATCACATAGGTGGGCCTAATTCAATCCGACTGCTGTCCTTACAAGAAGAGATTAAGACACCAGGGATGTGAGGCAAGAGCACGTGAGGACACAGCGAGAAGGTGGCCATCTAGAAGCCCAGGACAGAGCCTCAGAAAACCAATCCTGCCAACACCTTGTTCTCTGACTTCCAGCTTCCAGAACTGTGAGGAAATACATTTCTGTTTTCTTTTTTTTTTTTTTCCATTTTATTTATTTATTTATTTTTTTTTGTAGAGATGGAGTTGCACTCTGGCGCCAGGCTGGAGTGCGGTGGCATGATCTTGGCTCACTGTGACCTCTGCCTCCAGGGTTCGCGCCATTCTCCTGCCACAGCCTCCCGAGTAGCTGGGACTACAGGCGCCCGCCATTTTTAGTAGAGATGGGGTTTCACTATGTTAGCCAGGATGGTCTCGATTTCCTGACCTTGTGATCCGCCCACCTCGGCCTCCCAAAGTGCTGGGATTACAGACGTGAGCCACCATGCCTGACCTTTTTTTGTATTTTAGTAGAGATGGAGTTTCACCGTGTTGCCCAGGCTGGTCTTGAATTCCTGAGCTCAGGCAATCTGCCCTCCCCGGCCTCCCAAAGTGCTAGGATTACAGGCGTGAGCGACCGAACCCAGGCTCTTTTTTTTCTTTTTTAATTTTTTTTTTTAGGGGGGGCACAAAGTCTTGCTGTGTCGCCCAGGCTGGAGTGCAGTAGCACAACCTCAGCTCACTGCAACCTCCACCTCTTGGATTCAAGCGATTCTTTTGCCTGGGCCTCCCGAGTAGCTGGGAATACAGGGGCACACCGCCACTGGCTAACTTCTTTGTATTTTTAGTAGAGAGGGGGTTTCACTATGTTGGCCAGGCTGGTCTCGAACTCCTGACCTCAAGTGATCCGCCCACCTTGGTCTCCCAAAGTGCTGAAATTACAGGCATGAGCCACCACTCCCGGCCTTACGTTTCTGTTTTCTTTTTTTTTTTTTTTGAGACGGGGTGTTGCTCTGTCGCCCAGGCTGGAGTTCAGTGGTGCGATCTCGGCTCAATGCAAGCTCTGCCTCCTGGGTTACTCCATTCTCCTGCCTCAGCCTCCTGAGTAGCTGGGACTACAGGCGCCCACCACCACGCCTGGCTAATTTTTTGCATGTTTAGTAGAGACGGGGTTTCACCATATTAGCCAGGATGGTCTTGATCTCCTGACCTGGTGATCCGCCCACCTCAGCCTCCCAAAGTGCTGGGATTACAGGCGTGAGCCACCGCGCCTGGCCACGCTTCTGTTTTCTAAGCAATCCCATCTGTGGTCTTTTGTTATAGGCAACCAGAGAAAAATAATACAACTTCGCATTCCCCTCATTTCATGCATACTGATTACTCTGCCGATGTGCACATCCCTTGACTTTTGGCCTGGTAAACACTTCTTGATCTCCAGTGTTCAACTCCAATGCCTGGTCTCCTCCATGAGGCCTTCCCAGCTAACCATGGGCATCAAACTTATCATGTGGGATTATATGACACCATGACATCTCCTGTAGTTAGCTGATGGCCTATGCCTTCACAGACAGTGAGTTCCTGGGAACAGGGACATCTCTGACTCAGCCCTGAGGCTTAGCCTAATGCTCATCAGAGAGAAGATGATTAATATTTGATGAGGGAAGAATGGAAGGAAACAACAATAATAATAATGACTAAGACTTACTACATCTTTGCTACGTGCCAGATGCTGTTCTAACTATTAGAATTAGTATACTTGTATTATTATTATCTTCCCAATCACTGTATGAAGTAGATAATATTGTTATCCTCATTTTACCACTGAGGGCAGGCATACTAAGATAAGAAACTTGCCCAAGGTCATGCAGAACCAGTGAGATAACGTACCTGAAGGCACTTTAATTGCAGAGTACTGCAGCCTCTATTTTCAGTGGCCAGAAATCAGTCAAGTAACCACAGGCCTGTGACTTGAAGGCTGAATTAGTAGTGGGTGGTGGGCACATTTTGCATAGTGGGTAATTCTGAGGAGATAAATTTCAAGAAAGAGAAGAATGGGGTAGACAAGGATGAGTTGCAAAAAAGACTGGGTGCAGTGGCTCACGCCTGTAATCCCAACACTTTGGGAGGCTGAGGTGGGCGGATCATAAGGTCGAGAGATAGAGACCATCCTGGCCAACATGGTGAAACCCCGTCTCTACTGAAAATACAAATATTAGCTGGGCGTGGTGGTGCATGCCTGTAGTCCCAGCTACTCGGGAGGCTGAGGCAGGAGAATAGCTTGAACCCGGGAGGCAGAGGTTGCAGTGAGCTGAGATCGCGCCACTGCACTCCAACCTGGTGACAGAGCGAGACTCCATCTCAAAAGAAAAAAAAAAAAAGAGTTGCAAAGAAATGGTCTTCTACCCCCCACTAAGGAATGGAAGTAGTGCCACCTTCTTGCAGTAATCCAGTGGCACCACTCTCGTTACAATACATGTGAATTCTGCCTCTGGGATCGTGCATTCCAACTGCCCTGACCAGGAGAAGCTCTGAGGATGCCCTACATGTGTGTTGCCATTGGTTCAGAAACCACAGATTGATTACAGCCTTAGAGAATGCTATCAACCAATGTCATATTCAAATTTCATTTTACTAACGCAGCTTATTGGACCTAATACTTAGAGCTGGAGTCCCAGTGTTACCTGTAGGGTAGAAGGATTTCCTGTTCTGTTTTCAGCCTGGACTTTCCTGTTGTTCTTTGGTTTTGGTTTGTTTAATGAAGCACCACTTGGTGCTTTTGGTTCTTTGGTTTCCTGTTATTCTTTGGTTTTGGTGTTTTCAATGAAGCACCACTATATCTCTTTTTTCGATTCAGAAATGCATTGAGCATGAAACAATGTCTTAATGGGGGTTGGTCAAGAGACATGCCTCATTCTTTCACACCTGCAAAGACTCCTCTTCCTTGAAGGTTTTCGGATGACCTACTTACTTAAGCTGGGAGCAGAATGGTTAAAGCGCTGGGAGGAAATCAACTGTAAATAGAAAGGCTATGTTTAACATAATCCTCTCCAGAAGCCTCTCTCTTCTCTAGGCACTGTAATCAACCCTGTAGTGTCAGGCAAGGTTCTTGATTATCTCCCTGTAGCATTATGTCTCACCACATAGCTGATAATAAACTGATGGATTATCAAACAAGATTACAGCTTTAGCAAATAAAATCATGTTTTGTGTTAAGAGAGAAAATGCTTACTATCCCTATCTGCCTGGCTAAATATTTACATATCACAGGCTTTCTAGGGTCCCTGTTCTTTCAAATCTGATTTTGAAAAAACAACACAGAGGTTAAGTTAACAAAGAGGGAACACACTGTGCTTTTAACACTAAGCTAAATGCTCTTCTGGGAGAAAACAGGTACTGCCTAAAAGGGAGAACGAAGTCAATTCAAGGCCTCAGGTACCAGGGAGATCAATGGGTGCATGTGACAAATGACAGAGCTGGCTGTGCTTGGAGGGATTCAAATGCCTACTTTTAAAGGGAACACAGGTGAAAGATAAAAAGAAACCCAAAGAGCATACATGCAGCTGTGGCTGTGTGTGTGTGTGTGTGTGTGTGTGTGTGTGTGACTGTGTGTGCACAAGAAGAGGAGAAAGGGGCTTGTATGAAGTCTCATGCTGATCTGATGTTTTATGCCTTTCAAAACCCTTTCTTCTTTATCACCTACACCCACCTCCCCAATTTTCCCCATCCTCTCCATTTGACAGCTGACACAAAGTGAAGCCTAGAAGAGACTTGCAAAAGGTTCCGGAAGGCAGGCCTCAAACCTCAGTCTTCTGACTCCCAGTGCATCCCATTTTCTGTGTCACTTCTCTGCTCAAACTCAAGGATGCAGAGGGAAAGAATAGCAGAGAGGTGTTTTTTTAGAAGTTGCATGTATTCAAATTGTCAGGATCTGAAGTTAAATTCCTATTTAGTTTAAGACTGGGCTGCAGCCAGGCGCTTGGGTTCACTCCTATAGTCCCAACACTTTGGGAGGCCAAGGCAGATGGATCACATGAGGCCATGAGCTCTAGAGCAGCCTGGCCAACATGGCGAAACCCATCTCTACTAAAAACACAAAAATTAGCTGGGCATGGTGGTACACACCTGTAGTCCGAACTGCTCAGGAGGCTGAAGCAGGAGAATTGTTTGAACCTGGGAGGCAGAGGCTGCAGTAAGCCGAGATAGTGCCACTGCACTCCAGCCTGTGTGACAGAGGGAGAATCTCTCTCTCAAAAAAAAAAAAAAGGACTATGGGCAGTAAAGGATGTAACTGAAAATATAAAATGGGCATGTAAAATACCTATCTTTTAAGAGAGAGAGAAATAGGTTTGTACACTGGTCAGTTTACATTCGTTACTATTCCAGGGAAGAATATAAAGCACGAATAGCCACCAACACAGCTAGTTGCAGAGAAAGTTATTTCAGATAATTTGACTTTCTTCTGTGAAAAACAGATCTTGTAAACACGGAAGGGCAAATATTCCAAATGTGATCCCTTACATGTGAAATTCAGAGAAGTTCTTGGTCCCAGTGACTTTTTCCTCTGCCACACACAAAATAGCACTGGCCTAGCCACCATCACCAAGGAATCTCTGTTCAGTACACGAGGGAGATGCACAAAAGTACTGGAGGAAGATGCTCTATGCCTCTTCCTAGGCTTTGTCATGAGGCATGCAGGCCTTCAGGCAAATCAACCAAAGCAATGCTGGAATGAGAACATGCCCACTCTCAGCCATAGAGTGTTTAATGCACAAATTGAGCACCAATAAATATTACTGAGTGAAAAAATAATTAGCATAACACGTAATAAAAATACAGTGTTTCTCTTTTGTAATGGAACGTCATCTACAAAATATATCCATTATAAACTGGTGGAATCATGACTTTTCCCCTTTATAATTAGAAGTATGAAAGGAGATAGAGGCTTTTCAAAATACAACAAAGAATGCATTTCAAATTATTCACAAGTTTATATTAACATCAGTAATGAAAGTACCTCTTCCCTCCGTAACCATCCTTTTTTCCCAAATCCACAGGATAATCGATTTACAGTTTGGCATGTAATATGTAGTTTAGTTTTGTTTAACATATAATATAGTTGAGGTCAAACTTTAGGCCAGGCGCGGTGGCTCACTCCTGTAATCCCAGCACTTTGGGAGGCTGAGGCAGGTAGATCACCTGATGTCAGGAGTTCAAGACCAGCCTGACCAACATGGAGAAACCCTGTCTCTACTAAAAATACAAAATTAGCTGGGCGTAATGGCAGGCAACTGTAATCCCTGTTAGTTGGGAGGCTGAGGCAAGAGAATCGCTTGAACTCAGGAAGCGGAGGTTGCAGTGAGCTGAGATTGTGCCATTGCACTCCAGCCTAGACAACAAGAGTGAAACTCTGTCTAAAAAAACAAAAACAAAACAAGAAGAAGAACACAAAAAACCTTTACACATGGTTTTGCCCCTTTATTTTTTCCTCTAATATTATGTGTGTAGATGCTCCATAAATTATTATGAATTCTTCTAACCTCAGGACTCTGAGGTTATTTCCAGTTTGGGGCCATCATGGGCAACAATGCCATAAACATTCATGTGTGTATTACTTTGTTGAAAGTAATTCTGAGTTGAAAGAAATATCCAGCTTTAATTTTAATAGGTACTGCTATTAAGACTATTTATAGGCTGGGCGCAGTGGCTTGTGCCTGTAATCCCAGCACTTTAGGAGGCCGAGGCGGGCGGATCACAAGGTCAGGAGTTTGAGACCAGCCTGGCCAACATGGTGAAATCCCGTCTCTATTGAAAAAAAAAAAATTAGCGGGGTGTGATGGCACATGCCTGTAATCCCAGCTACTCAGGAGGCTGAGGTGGGAGGATCACTTGAGTTTGGGAGGCCGAGGCGGGCAGATCACAAGGTCAGGAGTTTGAGACCAGCCTGGCCAACATGGTGAAATCCCGTCTCTATTGAAAAAAAAAAAATTAGCGGGGTGTGATGGCGGGCACCTGTAACCCCAACCACTCGGGAGGCCGAGGCTAGAGAATCACTTGAAACCGGAAGGCAAAGGTTGCAGTGAGCCAATACTGTGCCGCTGCACTCCCATCTCCAGCCTAAGTGAAAGAGTGAAACTCTGTCTCAAAAAACAAAAACAAGAAAAAAAGGACTATGTATTGGCCAGACGCTGTGGTTCATGCCTGTAATCCCAGCATGTTGGGAGGCCAAGGTGGGCGGATGACTTGAGGTCCAGAGTTCAAGACCACCCTGGTCAACATAGCAAAACATCCATCTCTACTAGAAATACAAAAATTAGCCAGGTGTGGTGGCGCACACCTGTAATCCCAGTTACTTGGGAGTCTAAGGCAGGAGGATTTATTGAATCCAGGAGGTGGTGACAGAGCAAGATCCTGTCTCAGAAAAAAAACAAACAACAACTTTGGTTTCTCTTCAGATCAATAACTCTTTCACATTTTACCGAGTTAATAAAGTTTTCTTCTCTATGTTAGAAGTTATTTTATTATGATTACTTTAAATCACAAATGGGTGTTGATATATATCAACTGCTTTTAATACTATCAGGATGAACAAATGATTTTTCTCTTTTTTTTTTTTTTTTTGAGGTGGAGTCTCGCTCTGTCACCCAGGCTGGAGTATAGCTATTAGCATAATCTTGGCTCACTGCAAGCTCTGCCTCCTGGGTTCAAGCGATTCTCCTGCCTCAGCCTCCTGAGTATCTGGGATTACAGGCACCTGCCACCACGCCCAGCTAATTTTTGTATTTTTAGTAGAGATGGGGTTTCACCATGTTGGCCAGGCTGGTCTCCAACTCCTGACCTCGTGATCCGCCTACCTCGGCCTCCCAAAGTGCTAGGATTACAGGCGTAAGTCACCGTGCCCGGCCCTTTAACTTTATAATATAGTAAAATACATGAACAGATTTCCTAGTGTCCAAGCATCATTGCATTCCTGCATTTAATACTAGTTGGTAATAATGAATTCAATTTGATAATATTTTCCTTGGAGTTCTGTATTTATACTTACAAGGTAGATTGGCCTTTAGTGGCCATTTTGTGTGTATGTGAAGTCGTTGTCACTTCTGGTATCAATGAAGTGATACCAGAAACAGAAAAAACAAAAAACAATGAACTTTATCTATGAAACCCAAAGCTACTTTTCTGAAGTGGTGTATGAAGTAGGCAAAACCTTTGGTGAGACTGATCAAGAAAAAGTTGGACTGAATGATAGTTGATAGAATGATAGCTGAGTAGGGGTGATTTCCATCTATTTATTTGCAGCAGGGATTAACTAGTTCTTAAAGTTTGAAGATTTTTAAAGGCCATGAAACTGTCCAGGCCTTGTATCTTTTCAGAGTAGTTTTTATTATTATTACTATTACCGTGTAAATTTCTTCTTCTATGCTTATTTTTCTCTTTAGATTTTCCATCACCTCTTAAAATATTATTTGTAATTTATATTTTCCTAGAAAAATTACCCTTTTCAAACAAATTTTGAATTTGTTATTTTAAGGTAAAAGACCCTGTATTTAAATAATTTTTTTAACTTCCTCCAAATCTGTAGTTAAGTCCTCTATTTCCAAAGTGTATTTGCATATTTTTAGTTTTTTGTTTTGGTTTGGTTTTGAGACAGGGTCTCACTCTGTCATCCAGACCGGAGTGCAGTGGCACAAACATAGTTCACTGCAGCCTCAGCTTCCTGAGTTCAAGTGATCCTCCCACCTTAGCCTCCAGAGTAGCTGAAACCAGAGGTACGTGCCACCTCGCCTGGCTTAATCTTTTTTTTTTTGTACAGAACAGGGTTTCACCATGTTGCCCAGGCTGGTCTTGAACCCCTGGGTTCACACCATCCACCTGGTTTGGCCTCCCAGGTGCTAGGATTATGTGCATGAGCCACCAGCCCAACTTTCTCTTGATAAGTCTCACCAAAGGTTTTGCCTATTTCATACACCACTTTGGAAAAGTAGCTTTGGGTTTCGTAAAGTTCATTGCTGTGTTTTTTTCAGTTTCTCTATCCTTAATTCAGTTTATTATCTCCATTCTTGTTCTTTCTTTGGGCTTGTTTTACTGCTGCTTCTCTTATTAGTTTAAAAAAAAACCCAAACAACCTTTATTAAATTCTAATAAATGAACTGAGAGTATAAAATTTACTTGAAGTGCTGCTTTAGTCACAATCAAGTGTTGATTGGTAAAGTTTCCAATTTTTATTTATTTATTAATGGTTAATGGTTTCTTTCCTCTTTTTGTTTCTTTTTGAGACAGAGTCTTGCTCTGTCGCCTTGCTGGAGGATGGTGGTGTGATCTCGGCTCACTGCAACCTCCGCCTCCCTGGTTCAAGCTATTCTCCTGCCTCAGCCTCCCGAGTAGCTGGGATTACAGGCGTACGCCACTACACCTGGCTAATTTTTGTATTTTTAGTAGAGACGGGGTTTCACCATGTTGGCCAGGATGGTCTTGATCTCCTGACCTTGTGATTGGCCCGCCTCAGACTCCCAAAGTGCTGGGATTACAGGCGTGAGACTCTGTGCCTGGCCAGTTTCTTTCCTCTTTCATCTAAAAATTCTTTAGAATAGTATGGGGGTTTTTGTTTTTTGTTTTTTGTTTTTGAGGCAGAGTCTCACTCCATTGCCCAGGCTGGAATGCATTGGCACGATCTCGGCTCACTGCAACCTCTGCCTCCCAGGTTCAAGCTATTTTCCTGCCTCAGCCTCCCAAGTAGCTGGGACAACAGGCGCAAACCACCACACCCGGCTAATTTTTTGTATTTTTAGTAGAGATGGGGTTTTG
>NW_012102499.1:3388553-3389638 GCF_000951045.1 Mandrillus leucophaeus
CTCACCACAACCTCCGCCTCCCGGGTTCAAGAGATTCTCCTGCCTCAGCCTCCTGAGTAGCTGGGATTACAGGGAAGTGTCACCATGCCTGGTTAATTTTGTATTTTTAGTAGAGACGAGGTTTCTCCATGTTGGTCAGGTTTGTCTTGAACTCCTGACCCCAGGTGATCCGCCCACCTTGGCCTCGCAAAGTGCTGGGATTACAGGTGTGAGCCACTGTGGCCAGCCTTTCACCATTTATTTGTATGTTTTTATTTATCATCATTTTGCATTCTGTCTCTTTTTATTCTCTGTCTTTTGTTTGATTAATCTAGTTGTTGTTCTGTTTTTTCTTCTTTTCTAAATTTTAAAAAAAAACTGTATCCTTTTCTATTCTTCTTAAGAATTGCCTTTACATTTTAATACTCACATTTAAATATCTATATCTTATCAATGTCTAGAAATAATCAGAACCTCCATTGTCATCTTGATTAAGGCATGAATTTTAAAGATTTTAATTCTGACTCCACTTCTGTTTCCTATTCTCTAATCTCTGTACTCCCATATCTTCTACTTACAGGTTGAAATTCTAGTTCCATGTTAACAATTATTTCTATATTATGCATCAATAGTTCTTTAGACTCACCTATGTTTTTAACGTTTTTCGACCCACATCTCTCCCATTGCTTTATTCATAAAATACATGTGTCTGGGTGTGGTGGTTCACACCTGTAATCTTAGCACTTTGGGAGGCCGAAGCAGGCAGATCACCTGAGTTCAGGAGTTCGAGACCAGCCTGACCAACATGGTGAAACTCCATCTCTACTAAAATACAAAAATTAGCTGGACATTGTGGCGCACGCCTATAATCCCAGCTTACTTGAGAGGCTGATGCATGGGAATCCCTTGAACCTGGGAGGCAGAGGTTGTAGTGAGCCGAGATCGGGTCTCTGCACTCCAGCCTGAATGACAGAGCAAGAGTTCAGTCTCAGGTGGGAAAAAAAGAAAAAAAAAACTAAACAAACAAACAAAAAAACATAGTATATAAAACTTATAAAGTATATAAAACTTATAAAATTTATTTTTCTTGTTGTTTTACAGCAATG
>NW_012102499.1:3391348-3396345 GCF_000951045.1 Mandrillus leucophaeus
TTTTACATGGGGCAAAGAAAGGAAGAAACCGAAACTGAAAGTGGAATTCACCCTTATAAATATAAAATGAGTTCTAAGTATCACCTATTAACAGTGAAGAGATTAACAGTAGGAAGGAAACTGCAGGAGCTTCATGTGCCTGCTAATCATGTTCTCAAAGCCTGGGAACTATGTTCACTCTGGAAGGGCTCACGTCTGTAATCCCAGCACTTTGGGAGGCCAAAGTGGGTGGATCACCTGAGGTCAGGAGTTCTAGATCAGCCTGGCTGAAGTGGCAAAACCCGTCTCTACTAAAAATACAAAAATTATCCAGGCGTGGTGGCAGGCGCCTGTTGTCCCAGCTACTTGGGAGGCTGAGGCAGGAGAATTGTTTGAACCTGGGAGGCAGAGGTTGCAGTGAGCCAAGATCACGCCATTGCACTCCAGCCTGGGCAACAGAGTGAGACTCCATCTCAAAAAAAATTTAAAAAAAAACAATTGTTCTCTACAATAGTAGTGTTGTTCAAATAGTTAGCTATTGATAATAGGTAATGCTAGTAACAAAGGAACCAGATCATAAAAATGCATTTGTATTTCTTTAAATTTTGCTCTTAAGTACCCTGCTGTTAATACAATAATTTGGCAGTAGAAATTGTCATATTTTATCGTCTTAAGAGAGAACATTTTTCTAAAGAAATATTGTGTCTATCTATATAGAATGTAACCAAAATCTATGTCCTCAATTACTCTAGTCAATGGACAAATTACTCACTGAAGTCACAAAACAAAATCCCAAAAAAAATATTAACCACATAAGCTTCATGAGCTATAGTGAAGAAAGAAAATCTCTGAAAGACTAGTTTTACACACTGAAATCTATAAAATGACAGAGAACACTCTTTTTCTCCCTCACTCTTCTCACTACCACCTCCTTCCACTCCAATTTTCTTGTCATTCAAAAGGTAAAGAACTAACTTTACAGACTCTTATTCAAACCAAGGAGAATAATTCATTGTTCATGTTTCAGATCTTCTGCTGAAGGCTTTTGCTTTTGAGATCATCCACACCATTCCTCACAAGCCCAGCCTCTTAAATGACTAACAGCATCCAGAATAGAATGCACAAATCATAGCAGCTGAAAGGTCACAAAGAAGCAAGTTTGCATGACAAAATTTTATTACACAAATTAATCAAGGAATGTTCATGTAAGTAGTTATCTTTGGCTGTGGAAGGAGGGGTGGGAAAGACAGCGAAGCTGAAGGGTACAGCCACTTTCTGTACACTTGTATACTGGTGTGCTATTTAAAATTTTTACAGCCAAGTGCAGTGGCTCACGCCTGTAATCCCAACACTTTGGGAGTCTGAGGCGGGTGGATCATGAGGTCAGGAGTTCGAAACCAGCCTGGTCAATATGGTGAAACCCTGTTTCTACTAAAAATACAAAAATTAGCCGGGTGTGGTGGCGGGTGCCTGTAATCCCAGCTATTCAGGAGGCTGAGGCAGGAGAATTGCTTGAATCCGGGAGGCAGAGGTTGCAGTGACCTGAGATCATGCCATTGCACTCCAGCCTGGGCAATAGAGTGAGACTCTGACTTAAAAAAAAAAAAGAAAAACACCTTTTACAATGAGAATGTAATCATATATTAACTGTGTAATATTTAAGAATTAGGCAAAAATCATAAACAAAACAGAATGTTAACAATGAAAGGACTATTAGAGATGACCTAGTCCCAGATCTCCCAGTTGTAATACTATAGACTAAATGTGTAGGTCCCCCCAAAATTCATATGTTGAAATGAGATCCCCAATGTGATGGTATTTGAGGGTAAGGCCTTTGGGAGGTGATTAAGGTCATGAGGATGGACGGTGAGATTAGTGACATTATGAAAGGGACCCCCCAGAGAGTTCCCTGGCCCCTTCTGCCATGTCATAACAGTGAGAAGGCACTATCTATGAGCCAGAAAACAGACCATCATTAGACAACAAATCTATCAGTGCTTTCATCTAGGACTTCCCAGCCTCCAGAACTGTAAGAAGTAAATTTCTGCCACCCAGTTTATAGTATTTTGTTATAGCATCCTGAACTACCTAAGACATGTATAAATGGTGAAACTGAGACTAAGAGGATCTAACTGATTTACCCCAGGTCATAAAGTAACCCAATTCTGAACTCCTAAACTCCATTTAAAGGCAGAGTAGGGGACTGCACAGAGCTTCTCTGATAACAGCCAGTCCACCTTGGAGAAAACAAGAGATGCCAGGGTCTGACAGATGAGTTAATCCAGAAGCTATACAGAAATGCTTTTGTTTAAATACTGGAGGAAGTAAGGAAATATGCCAAAACCAGAGGATATGGGTTGTGGAAGAGGCAAGTATTCAAGTCGTAGATTCAATCCAAGGATTTAGGATCTAGGGTATGGGAACCAATCAAGACATTTGCGTCAAACTGAACCAACTGGTTGCCTCCAGCACTGCAAGAGATTAGGTCTTTCCTTTGGGAGTTTATTTAGTGGATCCATTCATTGCAAACAGCCAGTGGGATGGGGTGGCAGCTGATGGCAGAGAGCTGGCTAAAGTACAAATACTATATGACAAATTTTATTTTAAAGATCTTTGTGCCACTCTCTCATGTGTCAGACATCAGTAGAGCAAATTTCTTAGGCCTTCTGAGTGACGCAAGAGCAGATATAAAAAGTTACAGATCCGTGGGTAAAAGGAGCTAAAATCCTTCAACTAGAACAAGAAGCAATCACTAAGGGCTATATCTTTTATATTCCTTAACCTAGTAATATTATTTTCATGTGATTGGGACTGAGTCTTGGGAAACCTTTTGGGCCACTATTTGGCAGAATCTAAAAAGACTGTGAATTTCAGCAGACACAAAAGAGATGAATAACTTAAGGATCCGGGCACAAATGGTTTTGGTAACCATAATAACTTTTGCTAGTCATGTACCTGCAGCATATTCTTCTCAGAAAGAAAACCAAAATGGTGTCTTACAGGACAATAGAATAAGATTATAGAATTCTAAATACCAGAGTACATTGAAGTTCAAGTTAACTTTCACATTTATTAAACCTCTAAATAAAATTCTTGATAATTAATCCCTAAAATGTATAAATCTGCTGCAGACATGTGCACATAAATTATAATAAAGAACGTTGGTATGCAATTTGATTCAAAGTGCTTTTTAGTAAAGTACATAATGATGCATGCTGAGGAGATGCAGGTATATTTAATTGGATATAATTAAAATAATGATGTGTGTTTAAAATAATAATATATTAAAAATTTTTAAATGTAAGTGGCTGAAGAACCTATAATAAAAAGTCAAAGCAGTAACTAGTTTTTGATTACCTGATTATTCACAGAGTTAATGCCTTTCATTTACCAAGTAATGCAGGTAATGCTATAATAATGTCACACTGGAGGGATTTAGGAAGCCGTGCTGACAATGTAGGTTTCTGCTTCCCCCCTCTTCAAACTAGCTTTACCTTCTAGGTCTCTTCTCCTTATGCCAACTCTCTTCATCAAAAAAAGAAAAAATTGCTGGGCGCAGTGGCTCACACCTGGAATCCCAGCTCTGGGGGAGGCAGAGGTAGGAGGATAGCTTGAGCCCAGGAGTTTGAGACCTGCTTGGGCAATATAGCGAGACCATATTCTCAAAAAAAAAAAAAAGAAAAAAATCTTCCCAAGCACAGCTGTATTTAAGGAAGAAAAGGTAAATGTTGACAATCGTTGAAGCTGGGCAGTGGTAACATGAGGTTCAGTATGTTTTCCCTCTCTACTTCTTTGTATATTTGAAGTGTTCTTTTATTAATAGAAAAAAACTCCAGAAGTCTGTCTCTATATTTGAATGTAAGTTCTAGAATGTTTGATAACTTTGCTTTTTCCCTATGCAAAGGATGTAACTCATTAATGTGTGTGTGCATGCACTGGTACTACTATGTGAGGCCTCAGAAATTCCCTTCAAGTAAGTGGACAAATAGCAGATCAAGGCCCATTTCTAACTCTTAGCCCCGGTAAGACAATGCCCCTGTAAAGACTGCTTTTCATCTCGACATCTCCTACCATCTTGAGTTATTTTTTGGTCCTCTTCCTTGTCTTTCACTATTCTGCTTCAAGTTGAACCAATGAGTCATATCTGCCTCATTATTTTTCAGAGTCTGGTTCTCATCCATACACCAGGATTCCTCAGATGAGCAGCCAATGATCCAATGCCCTACTGCCCAGACATCTCATTACCTCTGTCCTCTGCTGCCCTGCTGTGACCTCCAACCGAGCTTAGTTCAACTCCCTGCAGGGCTGCATGGGCAATTAGTGTCCTTGAATCTCAGCTCTATAATTCATGATCAGATCTTGGGAGAGGTGAGTAGCTTGGTTGATTTTTTAAGAAAATTCCTGCTTAGATGACTAAGCTTCTGCACTCAAAAGGAGAAACCAGGCTGATGGTGCATTTGTAACCTTCCTACCTTCCTTCCTTCCTTCCTTCCTTCCTTCCTTCCTTCCTTCCTTCCTTTCTTTTTTCTTTCTTTTCTTTCCTTCTCTCTCTCTCTGTGCCCTGCCTCCCTCTCTTTCTTTCTTTTTTCTTTCTTTCTCTCTCTCTCCCCCTCCCTCCCCCTTCCCTTCCCTCTCCTCCTCTCCTCTCCTCTCCTCTTTCCTTCCTTCCTTCCTTCCTTCCTGTTTTCTTTCTTTCCCTTCCTCCCTCTTTCTTTCTTTCTTTCTCTCTCTCTCTCTTTCTTTCTTTCTTCTTTCGAAAGCATCTTGCTCTGTCACCCAGGCTGGAGTACAGTGGCGCGATCTCAGCTCACTACAACCTCCACCCCCAGGTTCAAGCAATTCTCCCGCCTCAGCCTCTGGAGCAGCTGGGATTACAGCTGGTCTCAACCTCTTGACTTCAGGTGACCCACCCACCTCAGCCTCCCAAAGTGCTGGGATTATAGGCGTGAGCAACGGCGCCCGGCCTGTAACATTTCTTAGGATGAAAACTGTACATACATGTCTTCTGTATTTCCCTT
>NW_012102499.1:3399745-3402732 GCF_000951045.1 Mandrillus leucophaeus
AATGAAGTTACTACTTTTGCAGTGGAGACAAAACATTAAAAGGCTAGCATTTTTAATAAAAAATAAGATTAGTTCTGGTAGTAGGGGTTGGAGTAAAGAAGGCTGGTGATAAGGTAGAAGATTGCTACAAAAGTCCTGGTAATAGCTGATGATAACCTGAAGAGAGCAGAGATAATGAAGAAATCTGAGAAATATTTAGGTGGTAGAAGAAGCAGGACATGGTGACCATCTGGGCTTCTGTAATTGGATTGTCATTTAGGATGCCTGTAACTTGAGTAAATCACTAATAAAGGTAGAGCATATGACTGAACCTTAGAGTAGGTGAGCAAGCAAATAGATCTGCCTTTAGACATGAATTTCAGGACATTGTGGAAGATCTTTCCAGCAGGAAATTGGAAATAGGCTGGAAATTCAGACTTGGAATTTATTTGCACGAAGGTATTGGTCAAAACCATAATTGTGGCTTTTAAAAGTACCTATAATTCTCAAAGGAAAATGGTCACCAGGTCTACACTGCTTCCAGAGCTTTTATCACACTAGACTCCATTTTCCCAATTACATGGGATTTTATTTTCAGAAACTCCAATCATCAAGTTCTCCTATATCATTAGGACTCTGACTCTACCATATTCTGGATTAAGTAACTGTCAGTCCCTGCTTTAAATCCTTCACTGGCTTCTCATTTCATTTTGGAAAAGAAAAAAAAAAAAAATTCCTGGCTAGGATCTACCAGCCAGGAAGATGATCTAGACCAGTGCTATCTCTGACCACATTTTCCTTCACTTTCTCCAAATAATGGGGAACAGATCTATTAGCTTATGTGATCTGAACATTCTGGCCTTCTTTCTGATCCTTGAGCACACTGAGTTCTCTATTTCCGGGCTTTGCACATGCTCTTCCCTTTGCTAGGAAGGTTCTTCCTTGGCTTGTCTCATGGGTGGTTCCTTCTCTTCATTCAGATCTCAGCTCAACTGCTACTTCCTCCAATGGACCCCATTTCTGAAGAACCACCTTCACCCATATTTGTCCACTCTGTCACATCACCTTATCCATACTTCTTTTATAGAACCTACCTCTACCCAAAATTATTTTGTTACTTGTCAGCCTTTGTTTATTGTCAATCTTTCCTTCAAGAATGTAAGCACTATAAGAATGTAAGCACTATAAGAAAGACCATGGAGTACCTATAAAAAAGCCTGACACAGAGCAAACTTTCAGGTAACTGTGGGATACTATAATGTGGAATGAATGAAAAATGGAGATATTTATCGTAAGTAGAACTAGATTTGCAATCAGAAGACCCAAATGCAATATATGCTTGGCTAAGTCAACCTCAATTCCCATATTTCTAAAACGTGGCCACAAAATGTCTACTCTGCCTATGTATTAGGGTTTTCACGAGACTTGTTACACATTCATTTATTCATTCATCAACAAATGTTTCCCAAGTACCTTCTCTGTGCTAGGCACTGTGTTAATGCTGGGGCACTGCTATGAATAAGGAGTTTTCCAGGTGCAGTGGCTCATGTCTGTAATCCCAGTGCTTTGGGAGGCCAAGGCGGGCAGATCGCCTGAGGCCGGGAGATCGAGACCAGCCTGGCCAGCATGGTGAAACCCTGTCTCTATTAAAAATACAAAAATTAGTCTGGTGCGATGGCAGGCACCTGTAATCCCAGCTACTTGGGAAGCTGAGGCAGGAGAATCACTTGAACCTGGGAGGCAGAGGTTGCAGTGAGCCGAGATCGCATCATTGCACTCCAGCCTGGGCAACAGAGTGAGACACTGTCTCAAAAATAAATAAATAAGTAAATAAATAAATAAGGAGTTTCATCTAGTATTTGAGACAGCCAGGTTTACAGGCAGTTACACATAGTACAACTGTTATCAAAAGAACCAAGCACAGAGAGCTATAAGAGCACATAGGAGCAGGGGCACCAAGTCTATCCTCATGGAATCAAAGAAGGGTGACAGTAGTAAGAAATCAACATGGTGAAGAAGGCTGGGGAAGTGGGTGGGCAGAGAAGGGGAAAATGGTACAGACAGAGGTAACAACATGTGCAAAGGCCCAAAGGCAAACAAAGACAAGGCATATTGAGGAACTGCATGTTATTCAGTATGGCTAAGACTAGGAAGAAGGGATGATGGCAAAATTGAAGACTGGAGCCCCAGCGAGAATCCAGGCCATAACGGGACTCTGCACAAGCATGGATATTTTGGAGAATTTTATTGGAACCAAAACAAAGGAGGCAGTGGAGAGGGGGCAAGGTTAACAAGGACATATCAGAGGTATATCTAGAAATAGGGAAAAACTGATTAGAGAGGGTTTTGGATGTCTTGTTAGGGGGTTATACTTCACTAGTGTGAATGAATAGGTACTCAAAGAATTTTAAGCTGGGCAATGACCATCCCAGCACAGAAAAAAACAAATTGGAAAGAGACAAAACAAGAGAACAAGAGAGTTGTTCATTAAGCCAAGAGAGGAAGAATGGGTGGCTTGAATTAAGAATAATGATGGTCATGGATCAGAGAGACAAGTTCAGGAGATACTTAGGACACAGTGTGTTGTGACTAGGGAACACAGGAGAGGGAGGTGGGAGGTCTGAAGGACAACTCCCAGGGTTGGGCCTGATCAGCTGAAATGATGTTGGTGTCATTCATGGGCACAGAAAGCCCAGCAAGGAGATCAGATTAGAGGGAAAGATGACATGTTAAATTCTGGTGGAGAACAGTCTCCTGAAAATCAAAATTGCCAGCTGTCAAGCCATGTTGCTGGGGAGACATCAGTGTGTTAAAGGCTTCCACTGATGAGTCTTTTTTTTTTTTTAGACAGAGTTTCACTCTTGTTGCCCAGGCTGGAGTGCAATGCCACAATCTCAGCTCACCACAACCTCTGCCTCCCGGGTTCAGACGATTCTCCTGCCTCATCCTCCCAAGTAGCTGGGATTACAGGCATGTGCCACCATGCTTAGTTAATTTTGTATTTTTAG
>NW_012102499.1:3403722-3407832 GCF_000951045.1 Mandrillus leucophaeus
AATTTTAAATAAATTTTTAATTTAAAGAAGTTAATTTTCTCAGCACGTTTTAACATTGCCAAGTTTAGTTTTCTTGACGTTTCTCCCTGTTCCCTCTCATTTCCTTCTTAAGCATTCACTATCACTGACCCAGATCTCCACCACCAGATTTGTACATGGCGGAGAAGAGGGAAACACGCGGAGAACAAGGAAGGGTGAGGAGGAATAAAAGAGCCAACAGAAACTTACTGGGGCCAGGGTTTGGAGATTATGCTGCAAACTAAACACAAAGCAGCCAAATTGTTTATTTTGCAGTTAGTGGAATTTTCTTCTTCAACGTCAAGAGGCAGGAGCCAGACTTTTAGAAAGTCACAGTTTTCCCAAGACTTAAAAGAAAGATAGCCTTGATCATGCACATATTCTTGGAATGCTTATAGGTTAGCACTGATGTTCTTCCACTTAGTGTATTTATAGGCCAAAATGCAATCAAGCCTAGGGCCCTTGGCTCCAGCTCCAGCTGCAAATGAGGTAAGTACAGATTTCCAAATCACATCTTCAATCTGCCAATGCATTCTCTACCACCCAACCCCCTTCCCCAAATTTGAAATTCTAATAATAATAATAATAATGACTCCGTATTATTTGAAGTATTGTAATCTAAGGAATTCACCTTATTTTCTAAGTCTTTGAAGGACAAAAAAAAAAAGGTATGCAGAGGTCAAAATATGTAAGGTGTTGAATGCCATGCCAAGAGACAGTTTTCCTTTAGTAGGAGTTAAACAGGTTTTTAAGCAGAATATAAATGAACTTGGTTTATTTTAGAAAGATAGTTCTGGGCCGGGTGCAGTGGCTCACGCCTGTAATCCCAGCACTTTGGGAGACCGAGGTGGGTGGATCACCTGAGGTCAGGAGTTTGAGACCAGCCTGGCCAACATGGTGAAACCCCGTCTCTACTAAAAAATACAAAAAATTAGCCGGGTGTGGTGGTGGGTGCCTGTAAGCCCAACTACTTGCGAGGCTGAGGCAGGAGAATCACTTGAACCCGGGGGCGGAGGTTTCAGTGAGCCGAGATCGTGCCATTGCACTCCAGCCTGGGCAACAAGAGCGAAACTCCGTCTCAAAAAAAAAAAAAAAAAAAAAAAGATGGTTCTGCTGATGCCGAACTCATCCAAAATAATGTATAAATTTATTACAATCAACATAAAAATCTCAGTATGTTTGTTTTCTTTTAAAAAAAATAAAATGATATAAATTATATTTGAAAATAAAATGTGGGGAAAGAAACATTGGAAATCCTCTGCCAGAAGATAAATAAATAAATAGATAAATTAAAGGGGAGGAGCAAAATAGGAGGACTTGGCCTACCAAATAAAGCTACTACATTTAAAACAACAAGGCATTTTTGTTTAAATTTGCAGCCAGGCTGATAGACTAGAATAGAAAGCCCAGAAAGAAGCCCAAGATATATGTAAGAATTTAGTGTATGACAGAGTCGGCACTTCAAAATCATTGGAAAAAGATTGCATTTAACTACAAATAACATTGAGAAAGCTGGTCAAACATGTTAGGAAAAACGAAGTTCAGACCATGAATTAATACCTCATGCCAAGGATTTCTAAATAAAAAATTTAAAACTTAATTATAAATCACAAAACTACAAAAATATTAAAAGAAGTTGTATGTGATCAAGAATTCCATTTTACATTGAGAGATTAGTAAACAGATATGAAATATTTTCTTATTAAAGTTGTATTTATGTGCCAAAAAATTGCATTTTAAGTAAATTTTTCCTAAGAAACAGAAAGACGGAGATATATGTAGGTAAATCTAGAAAAATATTGAACACATCATTCATAAAAGCAAAATAACCTGAATGGCTATTGTATTAGTCCGTGTTCACACAGCTGATAAAGACATACCCAAGACTGGATAATTTATAAAGAAAAAGAGGTTTAATGGATTCACAGTTCCATGTGGCTGAGGCGTCCTCACAATCATGGCGGAAGGCGAAAGATACATGGTGACAGGCAAAAGAGAGAATGAGAACCAAGAGAAAGGAGAAACCCTTTATAAAATCATTAGATCTCGTGAGAATTATTCACTACCACAAGAACAGTATGGGGGAAACCGCCCCCATAATTCCATTATCTCCCACCAGGTCCCTCCCACAGCACATGGGAATTATGGGAGCTACAAATCAAGATGAGATTTGGGTGGAGACACAGCCAAACCATATCATCTATCAAAATAAAATCATATACATAACTTACAGTACACTCATATAATGAAATAATTTCAAGCCACCAAAATTGATGTAGCATGTTTACTCATTTAGAAAAATACCCATGCTCTATTAAATAAAAATGCAGATTACCAAACAGAATTATATTAAAATCCAATTTTTGCTAAAATAAAAATAGAACAAAGTTGTGTATATCTGTATAATCATAGAAGAAAGTTCTAGGAGAATGCACATTGGGTTTTCATTGGGTGACAGAATTTTGGCTATTTAACAATAATGAAGTTACTACTTTTGCAGTGGAGACAAAACATTAAAAGGCTAGCATTTTTAATAAAAAATAAGATTAGTTCTGGTAGTAGGGGTTGGAGTAAAGAAGGCTGGTGATAAGGTAGAAGATTGCTACAAAAGTCCTGGTAATAGCTGATGATAACCTGAAGAGAGCAGAGATAATGAAGAAATCTGAGAAATATTTAGGTGGTAGAAGAAGCAGGACATGGTGACCATCTGGGCTTCTGTAATTGGATTGTCATTTAGGATGCCTGTAACTTGAGTAAATCACTAATAAAGGTAGAGCATATGACTGAACCTTAGAGTAGGTGAGCAAGCAAATAGATCTGCCTTTAGACATGAATTTCAGGACATTGTGGAAGATCTTTCCAGCAGGAAATTGGAAATAGGCTGGAAATTCAGACTTGGAATTTATTTGCACGAAGGTATTGGTCAAAACCATAATTGTGGCTTTTAAAAGTACCTATAATTCTCAAAGGAAAATGGTCACCAGGTCTACACTGCTTCCAGAGCTTTTATCACACTAGACTCCATTTTCCCAATTACATGGGATTTTATTTTCAGAAACTCCAATCATCAAGTTCTCCTATATCATTAGGACTCTGACTCTACCATATTCTGGATTAAGTAACTGTCAGTCCCTGCTTTAAATCCTTCACTGGCTTCTCATTTCATTTTGGAAAAGAAAAAAAAAAAAAATTCCTGGCTAGGATCTACCAGCCAGGAAGATGATCTAGACCAGTGCTATCTCTGACCACATTTTCCTTCACTTTCTCCAAATAATGGGGAACAGATCTATTAGCTTATGTGATCTGAACATTCTGGCCTTCTTTCTGATCCTTGAGCACACTGAGTTCTCTATTTCCGGGCTTTGCACATGCTCTTCCCTTTGCTAGGAAGGTTCTTCCTTGGCTTGTCTCATGGGTGGTTCCTTCTCTTCATTCAGATCTCAGCTCAACTGCTACTTCCTCCAATGGACCCCATTTCTGAAGAACCACCTTCACCCATATTTGTCCACTCTGTCACATCACCTTATCCATACTTCTTTTATAGAACCTACCTCTACCCAAAATTATTTTGTTACTTGTCAGCCTTTGTTTATTGTCAATCTTTCCTTCAAGAATGTAAGCACTATAAGAATGTAAGCACTATAAGAAAGACCATGGAGTACCTATAAAAAAGCCTGACACAGAGCAAACTTTCAGGTAACTGTGGGATACTATAATGTGGAATGAATGAAAAATGGAGATATTTATCGTAAGTAGAACTAGATTTGCAATCAGAAGACCCAAATGCAATATATGCTTGGCTAAGTCAACCTCAATTCCCATATTTCTAAAACGTGGCCACAAAATGTCTACTCTGCCTATGTATTAGGGTTTTCACGAGACTTGTTACACATTCATTTATTCATTCATCAACAAATGTTTCCCAAGTACCTTCTCTGTGCTAGGCACTGTGTTAATGCTGGGGCACTGCTATGAATAAGGAGTTTTCCAGGTGCAGTGGCTCATGTCTGTAATCCCAGTGCTTTGGGAGGCCAAGGCGGGCAGATCGCCTGAGGCCGGGAGATCGAGACCAGCCTGGCCAGCATGGTGAAA
>NW_012102499.1:3409018-3411045 GCF_000951045.1 Mandrillus leucophaeus
GTGCCACCATGCTTAGTTAATTTTGTATTTTTAGAGTAGAGGCAGATTTTCTCCATGTTGGTCAGGCTGGTCTCAAACTCCTGACCTCAGGTAATCCACCTGCTTCGACCTCCCAAAGTGCTGGGATTACAGGCATGAGCCACCATGCCCCGCGATGTCTTTAATGATAGCTGTCTTTTTCCACATCAGTGAAATTATAATAATTAATGGATAGGATTTCCTTAATCTTAAACTCTTCCATGCATGTTTCTTAAGCTTTGTATTCTGTTTCTGCTTGTTTACAATTATCTAGCTCAAGATAAAATTCTATGCTTAGTGAGTGTTCAAGATTGGGGTCTGTAGGAAGCAGACTCTAAGACAGAGTTTAATGTGCAGGATATTTATTAAGGAGAGTCCTTGGGATCAACATCTATGGAAAGGCAGTGGAAGCAGTACTGGGTGAGGCAGAGGTCAAAGGCAGTGTGGGCCAATGACAGCCTTGGACAACCCCACAAGGAGCTCTGGAGCTAAAAACAGTCTGTCAGGGTTGTCCCATGCTAGACTGAAATGGCCAGGCCTCTATACCCACCCCAACCACCCACTGTGTGTGGGCTACCCCGAGAATGGTGTACTTGGGCAAGGCAGTTTTCTGCAGTTGAGATAATCCCTGATAACTAAAGACTGTCTGCGGACCACGCTTCCAGCAGCTGAGCCAATACATTCCTCAATGAAGGGGAATCGGAGCAGTGCACCTCCGTGCCACAAATCCATGCCACAGGGTAATTATAGGTCTGTATTTCTTTCCTTTTTTGTTTTTTTTGGAGATGGAGTCTCACTCTGTCACAAAGGCTGGAGTGCAGTGGTGTGATCTCAGCTCACTGCAACCTCCATCTCCTGGTTTCAAGCAACTCTCCTGCCTCAGCCTCCCAAGTAGCTGGGACTACAGGCACATGCCGCCACGCCTGGCTGATTTTTGTGTATTTCTAGTAGAGATGGGGTTTCACCGTGTTGTCCAGGCTGGTTTCGCACTCCTGAGCTCAGGCAATCCGCCTGCCCCAGTCTCACAAAGTGATAGGATTAGAGGCGTGAGCCACCGCATAAGTCTGTATTTCGATATCTCAACATCCTCAGAGGACACCCTGACAGCCAGGAAATATGCCACCCTGAGCAAGTTTGAGAACTTCTTCCCTTCCTGTATTTTTTTAGTAAACATTTATTGAGCACATTTTTTTATGTCAGGCACTGGGTCAAAGGCAGACAATACAGAAATAGCCTTCTTCGAAATTATAATCTAACGAGGGAAACTTTAAAACATAATAATCAACATCATCATCATACAATTAAACAAAGTAGTTTCCCATAGAGATAAGCACTCTAAAGGAAGTGAGGCTGGGTGTGGTGGTTCATGCCTGTACTCCCAGAACTTTGGGAGGAGAAGGTTGGGGGAATCACCTGAGGTCAGGCGTTCGAGACCAGCCTGGCCAACATGGTGAAACCCCATCTCTACTAAAAATACAAAAATTAGCCAGGCGTGGTGGCGTGTGCCTGTAATCCCAGCTACTTGGGAGGCTGAGGCACCAGAACGGTTGAGTCCGGGCAGCGGAGGTTGCAGTGAGCTAAAATTGCATCACTGCACTCCAGCCTGGGCAACTGAGGGAAACTCTGAAAAAAAAAAAAAAAAAAAGAAAGAAGAAATGAAGGAAGGAAGAAAGAAAAGAAAAGAGAAAAGAAAAGAAAGAAGACAAGAAAAGAAAAGAAAGGAAGGGAGAGAAAGTGAACAGGGTAACTGGGATGAGTCTCATTACACAAAGTGTCCAGGGAAAGCCCCTCTAGAAGCTACCTCATTCCTGGGCTCAAGGCCCCTTCATCTTCAAAGCCAGCTGTGTGGCATCTTCTCTCCTCTCTGATCTCTGCTTTTGTCCTTATATAGTCTCGCTCTCACACCGATCCTCCTGCCGCCTCATATAGAGGCCCTATGATTACATCAGGCACACAGGAATAATATCCTTGTCTCAGAATTCTTTTTTATTTTTATGAGAGGGGGTCTC
>NW_012102499.1:3412199-3421151 GCF_000951045.1 Mandrillus leucophaeus
TAAGGTTTCTTAGTTCTGCCCCTGATGATTTCAAATGTTTTCACAATCATCTCTTTGTCTTCAGTTTTGGTCTTCTTATACACATATCCCTACAACCCCCACTCACCACCCTCTATACCACCATCGGATAGAAACAAAATAATCACGTTTCATTAATTCATCCACTCAATCAATATGTAGCAGGCATCTACCAATGCCAAACACATGCAATTACTGTCCTCATGTCCAATTCCTGTGCCAGCTGGACTCCTTGAGCCAGGTGTGGAATCCTGTTTATCTCTTTCCACCAGCAGTTTACAGTCCCTGGACTAAACTAGAAGCTCAATAATGCCTAATGAATGAGTTAATGAATGGATGAATCTAGTTATAACATTCTATAGTTCTCTGATTCTATAAGGGCAGGAGCCCTATTAAATTCTCATCAGCGGAACGTATTTGCATTATTTGTAAGGCAGTTGAAATGCTGTAAATATTCACCACTGTAGTCTGGTGCCTCCCCAAGAAGCGTAACTTAAGCCATCTTACCCAGACTCCACAGAGACACTGTTGCAGAGCGAGCAACTGGGTAAGCTGACAAAGAGGCAGAATCAAGGAATGTCGCGACCATTTTGGTTAAGATATATTTTCTCTCTTTCAGCATAATCTCATTTCCTCTTCACCACAAAAATTTAAAAAAATGAAAAGTAAGATACTGAGAAGGGCCTTTCTCAGTGCTCCCCATTCAAGAGTGCCTGCCAAACCAATTAATACCTCCTGAATGTTATCTCCCTGCTATGTTAATGTTATGTTAATAAATGCAATTAAGATAACATTCAGGAGGTGTTAATTGGTTTGGCAGATGTACATGAATAAGAAGCACAGATATTTTGCTTTCCCTATTTATGGAGGCAGGAAGTGACACAAAGTTGGACAAAAGGAAACTTAATTTGCCTCCAGTCTCTTTTGATACCACTTAGGCCTTTTCTGTTAAGTAATATATGGGATTTTTTAAAATGCTAATTTAGATGGTATTACAAAGATGAAGCGATTGTCAAATGTTGCAAAAACACTGAAATTGTCTTTTGCCACAGGAATTAGCATGATGTTTACTCTCTTGAAAATGCTATATATGCCATATATGCTATATATACACATACACACACTCTCTCTTTTAAATGTGTCTATAGCATATATGCAAATGAGCTCTCATGCTAATCTATGAAGCAGATTGTTCCAGAAGACTAACTTCTAGACTATTCTTGATGTAATTAGTCTTTAATGTATTCCAGTGATTTAAGAGCTAATGGTTCTTTTATTCTAACTTACCATAAGATGGTGGCTTTTACTTTTTGTGTTGGAGATTACACACACACACACACACACACACACACACACACAACAGTACCTTACTTTGCAAAACAGAGGTTTTCTCTGAAATGAAGCCTAAATTTGCATAGACTTGGAGCAAAGAGAGATTACATCGCCTTGCCATCAAAGACATTGTGTTCATTTCTGGAAGGTGGCACTTGCCTGAGCGTCACGTGGCCTTGGTCAGGCTTAGCCCTCCCAGGGCTTTATCAGGACACAGCTCTGGTAGGAGTCCCACTAAGATCTGAGATAGAAGAGGACGTCAGTGCACAGACCCATGGAGGTGCCTTCCAGTTTTGGAGGGCAAATTATTAATGTCTACTCTGCAACCCAATGGGGAAAACTAAACGGAGACACTATTAAAGACTTATTCAACCTAGACTTCAAACAAATTGGAAGTGCATTACCTCAATTCCAAGACGCCAACTGTAAAATGCAGCTGCTCTTTAATAAGGGTTTTCCAGGAGGAGAAAAAAAGAAGGGAAAAGAGGATGAAGAGAAGGAAGAGAAAGAACACATTACATTTTATATTTATTGCGAGACTGAAGTCCAACGGCAGACATGCTAAAATGTGCATCTCAAATTAAAGAATAAGCTGGGCATGGTGGTATGTGTTTCTAATCCCAGCTACTTGGGAGGCTAAAGTGGAAGGGTCACTTGAGCCTAGGAGTTTGAAACCAGCCTGGGCAACATATCAAGACCCTGTCATACCCCCACCCACCAAAAAGGAAAAAAAGAATATTATGTATTACCTAGAAAAAAGTAAGAGTAAGTAGCCAGAGCATAGTCACTGCTCCGGTCCAGGAACAGTGTTTTCAGCCAGTATCTGTTGTGTAATCCGCAGAGAATGCACCAATCCTGAGAAACATATGTAAGTTTGTTTGCTGAATGCCCATCTGTAACCCTTGCATGTCCGTTCCTCACTTTTCTCAGTGAAATTTCCTTGACTCTTACATATCGAATATTGGGAGTGTTCCTAGCTTTCAACCTGTGGGTATTGGTCTTAAGTGATAAGGAATTACTGTTGCTCTCCAGTGACAATGTTAGAAGAAGATTGTTGCGAAATACCTTTTTAATCTATGAGCATGTGTGTGCAAATGTAACTGCAATATTTTCCAGTAACATAGAATCATTGTGTCTCAGATTCTTTCGGTTTTACAGTCCTGGCTTTCCTCCAGGCTAAGGAGGTAGAAGAACCCTCCCAAGTGCAGTGACGCTGACTCAGTGTTTAGGGGCAGTCCCCACTTGGCTGTTGGCCTTGGTTGTCTCAGGTGGCAGCAATGCCTGGACACCAATTCCAGTGAGAACCTCTTTCTAGACTATCCTGCTGTATCCTTTAGGGGAGTGTTGCTTACACTGGATACCTCCCCCTGCACTGCCCTAAAAGCTTAGGAGGCTGCCTGAAGATGACATTATGCAATGAACTCTCATGCTCAAAGCAATGAACTTTAGTCAGGAGGTTGACAAACATTTTCAGGCTATTTCCTTTTAAGTAGGGTATCTTCGCTTATGGCAGAGATAGCAAATAGATTATATCTGAGTGCTAGGGACTGAATTGTGACACTCCAAAACTCGTATGATAAAGCCCTAACCCCTCATACCCAAGAATGTGACTGTATTTGGAAAAAAGGTCTTTTAAAAAGATGATTTAAGTAAAAGAGGCAATTAGGGTGGGCCCTAATCCAATCTAACTGGTGTCCCTTGTAAGAAGAGGAAGAGAGACACCAGGGATATGTGAGCCCAGAGAAATGGCTGTGTGAAGACAAAGCCAGAAAGCAGCCATCTAAAAGCCAAGGAGAGGCCTTAGGAGAAATCAAAACTGCCAACATCTTGCGCTTGGACTTCCAGCCTCCAGAGCTGCGAAAAATAAATCTCTGTTGTTTAAGCCTCCCAGTCTATGGTATCTCGTTATGGCAGCCCTGGAAAACTAATACACTGAGTGGTTGCTGTTGGCTGCCTGCAGCACTACATTTAAAAGGATTCTGGCAGTGGGGAGTAAAGGCATGAAAGCAGAGGGGTGGAGCACACAGCAGATATCAGCCACCCTTACTCCATGAGGTGAATGGGGAAGGTTGGACCACCTATAAATGCACCTGTGTATAAAAACAAACATGAAAGTACTGCATTAGAAAAAGCTGGGTCATACTCAACGCTGTTTACACATTCCACTCTCTAGTTAAAAACATGGCCAGGTGCAGTGGCTCATGTCTGTAATCCCAATGCTTTGAGAGCCCAAGGTAGAAGGATCATTAGAAGCCAGGAGTTCAAGACCAGCGTGGGCAACAAAGCAAGACTTGGTCTTTATAAAACAATTTAAAAAAATTAGTTAGTCATGATAACACATGCCTGTAGTCCCAGCTACTCAGGAGGCTGAGGCAGCAGGATTGCTTGAGTGCAGGAGTTTGAGGTTACAGCAAGCTATAACCTCAAAGCTCTATTGGCCAGGCTGGAGTATATCACAGTACTATACTCCAGCCTGGGCAATAGAGTGAGATCTTCTTTTTTAAAAAAAGATAAAATGTGTGTGTCAACATCAGGTTCCTTAACTTTCACAAAAGAATGTCCATCTTACCACCAACTTTGCCAATTACTAAGCACTGCACTGCAAAGGAATTGCATCAACAACCCAGAATAGCTGCTTTTCCTGTCAGGAAGAAAAACTGGAAACTTAACTAATAATATTAGGTGGGAAATCAATAAATATTCTTTATAAATACATGAATTTCACTTGATGATTTCATTTTTTCTTTTTTTGAGCTGGAGAATCACTCTGTCGCCCAAGCTGGAGTGCAGTGGGGTGATCTCGGCTCACTGCAAGCTCCGCCTCCTGGGTTCACACTATTCTCCTGCCTCAGCCTCCAAGTAGCGGGGACTACAGGTGCTCACCACCACACTCAGCCAATTTTTTGCATTTTTTAGTACAGATGGGGTTTCACCGTGTTAGCCAGGATTGTCTTGATCTCCTGACCTCATGATCTGCCTGCCTTGGCCTCCCAAAGTGCTGGGATTACAGGCGTGAGCCACCGTGCCTGGCCGTATTTGTTATTTTTTGAGAACACTCATTTTTAGCTTCATTTCTCCCTCCATAGGATTTTGGAAAACCAGTATTCCTTCCTTAAAGGATTTGTGATCAAAAGTCGTAAGTTGTATGTTTATGAAGGAGGGCCTATATGAGAGCCTAGTAAGGTTGCTTGATTTTTATTTCATTTATCTTTTAATACTTGCATTCATAAGTTGGGGTGTGTTTTTAAAATTTAACATATACTTTTGGTTCTAACTAATCTTAACTGAAAAAGTGGATAACTGGGTTTGGGGTTTTTTGTTTATTTGTTTGCTATAGTTTAATGTGCCCCTAATGAATAAGTGTATTAATTTGCAAACGTTCCAATGGGGTGCACAGTATTAAAAGTGGCTAAAAGTCCAAAAGGGATCTTGGTATAAAAATACCAGAGACTTGGACCGGATGCGGTGGCTCAAGACTGTAATCCCAGCACTTTGGGACGCTGAGGCAAGTAGATCACAAGGTCAGGAGATCGAGACCATCCTGGCTAACACGGTTAAACCCCGTCTCTACTAAAAATGCAAAAAAAAAAAAAAAAAAAAATTAGCCAGGCATGGTGGCAGGCACCTGTAGTCCCAGCTACTTGGGAGACTGAGGCAGGAGAATGGCATGCACCCAGGAGGCAGAGCTTTCAGCCAGCAGAGATCGCACCACTGTACTCCAGCCTGTGTGACAGAGCTAGACTCTGTCTCAAAAACAAAACAAAACAAAACAAAACAAAATACCAGAGACTCACAGGGCACAATGGCTCACGCCTGTAACCCCAACTCTTTGGGAGGCTGAGGCCAGTGGATGACCTGAGGTCGGGAGTTCGAGACCAGCCTGACCAACATGGAGAAACCCCGTCACTACTAAAAATACAAAGAATTAGCCGGGTGTGGTGGCGAGTGCCTGTAATCCCAGCTACTCGGGAGTCTGAGGCAGGAGAATCGCTTGAACCTGGGAGGTGGAGGTTGCGGTGAGCTGAGATTATGGCATTGCACTCCAGCCTGGGCAACAAGAGCGAAACTCCATCTCAAAAAAACAAAACAAAACAAAAAAAAACCGGAGACTCTTGCCTGATGGACCCATCCTCCGTTACTCATGAACAAGGAAGAGGGGACAAGGGTGTGGTTATGCAACGTTAGAACTTCAGAGAAACTTTTATTCCACTTAGTCTATTATTTGTTTTGTTGTTGTTGTTATTGTTGTTTTTGTTTGTTTGTTTTTTTGAGATGGAGTCTTGTACTGTCACCCAGGCTGGAGGGAAGTGGTGCGATCTCGGCTCACTGCAAGCTCCACCTCCTGGGTTCACACTATTCTCCTGTGTCAGCCTCCCAAGTAGCTGGGACTACAGGCGCCCGCCACCACGCCCAGCTAATTTTTTTTTTTTTTTTTTTTTGAGACAGGGTCTCACTCTGTTGCCAGACTGGAGTGCAGTGATGCAATCTCGGCTCACTGCAACCTCTGCCCCCTGGACTCAAACGATTTTCCTGCCTCAGCCTCCTAAGTAGCTGGGACTACAGGCGCCCGCCACCACGCCCGGTTAATTTTTTGTATTTTTAGTAGAGACGAGGTTTTACCACGTTAGCCAGGATGGTCTCAATCTTCTGACCTCGTGATCTGCCCATCTTGGCCTCCCAAAGTGCTGGAATTACAGGCATGAGCCACCACGCCTGGCCTCCACTTACTCTATTCTTGACCAAGAGAACTAGCCACATATCACCAATACAAGTAAACCCAATTTGGGCAATTCAAGAAGAACTCAAGAACTCAAGCAGGCCACTTGTATCCCTTTCACACATTTGAATCTTCCTTAACTGTCCTCTCTAACTATTCATTGCTTTCTCCAGCCCAGACCCTTTCATGTTCCCCTACTATATAGTCCTGCCAACACCATGCACTTGATTAGGTATCTACATTCTTTTCTAAAAGAATTGTAGTTTCCACTAGGTCAAGCGGCACAGGGATTAGATCCTCTCCTCCAAGCTTACTGCATTTGTGTGATTTTCAACCTAAAGCCATCTTTTTACTATTTACAACTCTATTTTTAATTTAGATACAATAAAATTTACTTTTTTGATACATAGTTCTAAGAGTTCTGACAAACGCATAGGGACTGTGAAAATAAGTAATTCAAAAATCTAAGCTGGTAATATTTTGAACCTAAAGGGAATGTGTTTATGGGACCAGAGTCATGTAAACAGACAGCTATAACTTGGGCAGCTGTAACCCTTGTTTCTTTGATTATAGATGAGCCTTTTTCCTTACATACATTGTTTTGTAAAATGTTGTGAATGACTTAAGTGCACCAGGGGATACCTCATTTCTCTTCACTGTTGATCTTTATTATAGACTAATTTTCTTCTTTCCTTTCTTACATAAAGACTTCGTGACTGTCACGTTGTCTAGGATGGAATGTTAAATATGTGCTTTTCAATACGAAAGAAAAAAAGCCATATTAAAAAAAAACTGTAACTAAATTGTTGTCACTCATAAACCAGCCTTATATAAAAAAATTGTAATCCTACTAAATTTCTTTGCTTTTGGCCTATATGTGAAAGACGTTAAGTTTTATTTATTAACATAATTTTTTTTTTTTTGCGATGGAGTCTTGCTCTGTCACCCAGGTTAGAGTGCAGTGGTGCGATCCCAGCTCATTGCAACCTTCGCCTCCCAGGTTCAAGCGATTCTCCTGTCTCAGCCTCCCAAGTAGCTGGGATTACAGGTGCCTGCCACCATGCCTGGCTAATTTTTGTATTTTTAGTAGAGATGGGGTTTCACCATGTTGGTCAGGCTGGTCTCGAACTTCTGACCTCATGATCCACCAGCCTCGGCCTCCCAAAGTGCTGGGATTACAGGCGTGAGCCATTGTGCCTGGCCGATGTTAAGTTTTAATTCTGGGGCACTGACCCCCACTTCTCTGATGTCCATATCTCCTGGAGGGCCATTCCCAGCTTTTCTCTCCAATAAACTTTTAAAAACTGGATTCTGATCCTTTTGATTATTTCAGGTTGACAAGACATATAACAAAAACCATAATCAAGGCACAAAAGAGTTCCATTACTTCCCCAAATTTCCTCAGACTGTTTTTAGTCAAACACCCCTCCACGTCCACACACACGCACACAACCGACCACGGAAAACAACTGGTCTGTTCTCCATCTCCGTATCTTCAGCTTATACAGAATGACATATAAATGGAATCACACGGTATGCAAACTCTGGAATTTGGCTTTTTTCACTTAGCATAATGACTTTGAAATTCATCCATGTTGTTGCATGTATCAAAGTTTGTTCTTTCTATCGCTGAGTAATATTCTACTGCATGAAGGTACCAAAGTTTGGCTATCCATTTGCTCATTAGAGAACATTTGGGCCGGGCATGGTGACTCATGCCTGTAATCCCAGTAGGATTTTGGGGGGCTGAGGCTGGTGGATCACCTGAGGTCGGGAGTTCGAGACAAGCCTGCCAACATGGAGAAACCCAGTCTCTACTGAAAATACAAAATTAGCCAGGTGTGGTGGCGCATTCCTGTAATCCCAGCTACTCAGGAAGCTGAAGCAGGAGAATCGCTTGAACCGGGGAGGTGGAAGTTGTGGTAAGGGGAGATTGCGCCATTGCACTCCAGCTTGGGCAATAAGAGTGAAACTCCGTCTTAAAAAAAAAAAAGAACATTTGGGTTGTTTCACTTCACTTTGGGGCAAATACAAATAAAGCTGCTATAAACATTCTTGTACAACTTTTTATGTGAACATAAGCTTATAATTCTCTAGGATAAACAGCCAAGAGTGGTATGGCTGAATCATATGGTAAATATATGTTTAATTTTATAAGAAACTGTAAAACTTTTTCGGAATGGCTGTACCATTTTGCATTCCCATAGCAATAAGAGAATTCCAGTTGTTATGCAACTTCATCAAGACTTGGTATTGTCACTTGTCTGTTTTTTATTTTAGTTATTCTAATACATGTAGAGTATATCTCACTGTGATTATAATTTGCCTTTTCCTAACAGCGACTGCCTAATGATGTTGAGAATTTTTCGAGGCACTTACTTGCCATCTGATATGGTTTGGCTCTGTGTCCCCACCCAAATCTCATCTCGAATTGTAATCCCACATGTCAGGAGAGAGACCTGATGGGAGGTGATTGGATCATGGGGATGGTTTCCTCTGCACTGTTCTCATGATAGTGAGGGAGTTGTCACGAGAGCTGATGGTTTTAAAAATGTTTGGCAGTTCTTTGTTTGCCTCTCTCCTGCCACCGTGTAAGACATGCCTTGCTTCCCCTTCACCTTTCACCATGATTGTAAATTTCCTGAGGCCTCCCCAGCCACGTGGAACAGTGAGTCAATTAAGCCTCTTTTCTTCACAAATTACCCAGTCTCAGGTAGCATCCTTATAGCAGTGTGAAAATGAACTAATATAGCATCTATGTGTTTCCTTTGGTAAAGTAATTGTTGAAATTTGCCTGTCTCTTCTTTCTTTCTCTTTCTTTCTTTCTTTCTTTCTTTCTTTCTTTCTTTCTTTCTTTCTTTCTTTCTTTCTTTCTTTCTTTCTTT
>NW_012102499.1:3421616-3432218 GCF_000951045.1 Mandrillus leucophaeus
GCTAATTTTTGTATTTTTAGTAAATATGGGGTTTCACCATGTTGACCACCCTGGTCTTGAACTCCTGACCTCAGGTGATCCACCCGCCTCGGCCTCCCAAAGTGCTGGGATTACAGGCGTGAGCCACTGCGCCCAATTGTCTTTTTTTTTGGCTTATAGTTGAGTTTTGAGAGTTCTTCATATGTTTTAAGTTCAAACCCTTTGTCAAATATATGATGTGTGGATATTTTTTCCCACCCTGTGACTTGTCTTTTTATCCTCTTAACAGCAACTTGGACAAAGTCAAAAATTTTAATTATGGTAGTCTAATTTATCCATTTTTCTCATATAAATCTTGCTTATGGTAGCATATGTAGAAAATCTTTGCCAACTCAAGGCCATTAAGATTTTTTTCCTAGATTTTTTTCAAAACCTTTACGTTTTACGTTGAAGTCTATTATCCATTGTGGGGTAATTTTGTCTAAACTGTGAAGTATAGGTCAAGGTTCATTCTTTTCTTTCTTTTTTTTGCACATGGATGCCCATTTGTTCAAACACGAGTTTTTGAAGACAGTATTCATTCTCTATTGAATTGGCTTTGTACCTTTTCCAAAAATCAACTGACCATATTTTTGTGAATCTATATGAAGTCTCTACTCCATTTTCTTGAACTGTGTGTCTGTCTGCTCATCCGTATTTCATTGTCTTGATGACTGTAGCTTTATTCCAAGGCCTGAGATCAGGTAGTATGAGTCCCTCAACTTTGCTCATTTTCAAAATTGTATTGGATATTCCACATTTTTGCCTTTCCATTATACTTTTTTTTTTTTTTTTTTTTGAGACAGGGTCTGAGTATATTGCTCAGGCTGGAGTGTAATGGCTCAATCTCGGCTCACTGCAACCTCCGCCTCCTGGGTTCAAGAGATTCTCCTGCCTCAGCCTCCTGAATAGCTGAGATTTCAGGCAAGCACCACCATGCTTGGCTAATTTTTTGTATTTTTAGAAGAGACAGGGTTTCACCATGTTGGCCAGGCTGGTCTCAAACTCCTGGCCTCAAGTGATCTGCCCACCTTGGCAACCAAAGTGCTAGAATTACAGGCATGAACCACCACGTCCAGCTATCCATATAAATTTTAAAATCAGTTTGTCAATAGATACAAAACCCCTGCTGGGATTTTGGTTGGAACAGCATCAAATCTATACATCAAACTGGAGGGAACTGACATCTTAACTATATTGAATTTTTCAATTATGAAAATAATATTTCTTTTCCTTTCTTCCTCTTTTTTTTTTTTTTTTTTTTGAGACAGAGTCTAGCTCTGTCACCCAGGCTGGAGTGCAGTGGTGTGATCTCGGCTCACTGCAACTTCCGCTTCCCAGGCTCAAGCAATTCTCCTGCCTCAGCCTCCAGAGTAGCTGGGATTACAGGCACACACCACCACGCCCAGCTAATTTTTGTATTTTAGTAGAGATAGGGTTTCACCAGGTTGCCCAGGTTGGTCTTGAACTCCTGACCTCAAGTGATCCGCCTGCCTCAGCCTCCCAAAATGCAGGGATTACAGGCATGAGCCACCATGCCCAGTGAAAATAATATTTCTTTATTTCATCACTGTTTTGTAGTTTTCCACATACAGATCCTGGTAACTTTATATCCAAATATTTTTTTCTTTCCATTTTTTAGGTATTGTAAATGGTACTAATTTTGATTTTTGTTTCCTGTTGTTTATTGCTATTATGTGAGAGTACAGTGGCCTTTCTTAGTTTTTTTAGGTGAAAACAGATTACTGACTTGAGACCTTTCTTCTTTTTTTTTAGAGATGGGACTTCACTATGTCACCCAGGCTGGAGTGCAGTGGTGCAATCATAGCTCACTGCAGCCTTCAACTCCTGGGCTCAAGCAATCCTCCTGCCTCAGCCTCCCAAGTAGCTGGGAACACAGGCACATGCCACCACATCCAGCTAATTTTTTGGTTTTTGTAGATGGGGTCTCACTATGCTGCCCAGATTGGTCTCGAACTCCTGGCCTCAAGTGATCTTCCTGCCTCAGTCTCTCAAGTAGCTGGGATCACAGGTGCAAGCAACCATGCCTGGCTCAGTTAAAAATATTGTATAACTTCCTAGTAGGTGTCTTCTTTGACACATAAATTATTTAGTATATTTTTATTTGCAAATATTTGATGGTTTTCCAGGTATCTTTATTATTAGTTTCTAGTTTAATTCTGTTATGAACAGAAAACATACATTTATAGTATATCTTGGTGAATACTCAAGGTGCAATTGAAAAGAGTGTGTTTTGCTGTTGTGTGAGGTGTTCTATAAATGGGAACTGGTTGCTCAGGTGTTCTGTATATTTGTTGGTTTTCTGTCCACATTTTCTGTTAATTAGTTAAAGAGATGTTTCAAGTTCTCTATATTAAATGGATTTGTCTATTACTCCTCTGAATTTATAATATATTTTGGAACTGTGTTGTTAGGTGCAGAGATATTTAGGATTTATTTTATTTATTTATTTATTTATTTATTTATTTTTTTGACAGTGTCTCACTCTGTCATCCAATCTAGAGTGCAGTGGCATGATTTTGGCTTACTATAACCTCCACCTCGCAGGCTCAAGCAATCCTCCTGACTCAGCCTCCCAAGTAGCTGGGACTCCAGGCATGTGCCACCACACCCAACTAATTTTTGCATTTTTTGTGGAGATGGAATTTCTCCATGTTGCCCAGGCTGGGTTTTTGTTTGTTTGTTTGTTGTTTTTGTTTGTTTTGGTTTTTGTGCCCAGGCTGGAGTGCAGTGACACGATCTCTGCTCACTGCAAGCTCCGCCTCTCGCCTCCCGGGTTCACGCCATTCTCAGGCCTCAGCCTCCCGAGTAGCTGGGACTACAGGCACCCGCCACCATGCCCAGTTAATTTTTTTGTATTTTTGGTAGAGACGGGGTTTCACTGTGTTAGCCAGGATGGTCTTGATCTCCTGACCTCGTGATCCGCCCGCCTCAGTCTCCCAAGGTGTTGGGATTACAGGCGTGAGCCATCGCGCCTGCCCCCAGGCTGTGTTTTATAATGAATGTCATCGTTGATTCATTGGTATATGTTGTATTTCTGTCTCTGACCCCTCCACTGGTGTCTGAACTTGTATATCAAACTACAAACTTAGTATATCAACCGAGTGGCCTCATAGGCATTTTAAACTTCAGAGCAAACCAGAACTCTTTCTATCATAGTTTTCTGCTTTCAAAATACCATTCAACCAATTGTGCAGGCCCCAAACTTTAGTGTCATCCTTTATTCTTCTCTTATCCTCACACTCCACGTCCAATCCATCAGCATCCCAACTCTACCTGCAAAATATATCTTGAATGTGTTTACTTTTCACCTCTGAATTCTTGGCACCCTAGTCCAGGCTACCATAATATCTCACCTGCACTAAGGTGACCATCTCCTTACTGGTTTCTCCTTGCACTGGGTCCCTGTTCATACTATTTCCATTTTGAGGGGAGGGGGGGTTTGGTTTTGTTTTGTTTTGTTGTTGTTTTGAGATGGAGTCTTGCTCTGTCGCACAGGCTGAAATGCAGTGGCATGATCTCGGCTCACTGCAACCTCTGCCTCCTGGGTTCAACCGATTCTTCTGCCTCAGCTTCCCAAGTAACTGGGACTACAGGCGCCTGCCACCATGCCCGGCTAATTTTTGTATTTTTAGTAGAAACGGGGTTTTATCACATTGGCCAGGCTGGTCTCGAACTCCTGACCTCGTGATCCACCTACCTAAGCCTCTCAAAGTGCTGGGATAACAGGTGTGAGCCACTGCACCTGGCCTCATACTATTTCTCATATAGGAGCCGAAGTATACTTTGGTTGTTTTGATTAAAGAAGAATTTTAAGGCCAGATGTGGTGGCTCATGCCTGTAACCCCAGCACTTTGGAAGGCTGAGGCGGGTGGATTGCTTAAGGTCAGGAGTTTGAGACCAGCCTGGCCAACATGGCAAAACCCCATCTCTACAAAAATACAAAAAATAGCCAGGTGTGGTGGCACACGCCTGTAATCCCAGCTACTCAGGAGGCTGAGGAAGGAGAATCGCTCAAACCTGGGAGGTAGAGGTTGCAGTGAGCCGAGATTGCACCACTGTACCCCAGCCTGGGCAACAGAGTGAGATCCTGTCTGCACCCCCCTACCAAAAAAAAGAAGAATTTTAGTAGGAACTGGATCATGTTTAGCTTTAAAACTCTGCAATGTTTTGGGTCCCCATGCTTACCTGTCTTCTGTTTCATTCCCACTCTTGGCCCTAGAGTTAGGCCCTATCTTAACGTGGTATTTATCACCCCGATGCATGTCTTCCCACCTCTGCTATATATGTCTGCTCAGGTCGCCATCACAAAATACCACATAGTGGGTAGCTGAAACAACAGCTCTGGAGGCTAGAAGCCGAAGATCAAGATGCCAGGAGGGTGGTTTGGGTTAAGGCCTCTCCTTCTGGCTTTTAGACAGCTGCCTTCCTGCTATGTTCTCTCATGGCCTTTCCTCTGTGGGCATTGAGGAAGACAGAAAGAGAGCACTCTGGTAGCTCTCCCTGTTTTTATAAGGACCCCAGTCCTGTGAGATTAGGGATTCACCTTATGACCTCATTTAGCCTTAATCACCTCCATATAGGCCTTATCTCCAATACAGTTACTTTGGGGGTTTGGGCCTCAGTGTATGAATCTGGTGGGGAACACAATTCAGTCCATAAGAGTATGTATCCCTAAAATATAGGCAGGCAAATAAATAGGCAGGTAGGCAGGTAGGCAGGTAGATAGATAGAGTTACACTGTGGTAAAAGATTATCGGCCGGGCGCGGTGGCTCAACCCTGTAATCCCAGCACTTTGGGAGGCCGAGGCGGGTGGATCACTTAAGGACAGAAGTTTGAGACCAGCCTGGGCAACATGGTGAAACTTTGTCTCTACAAAAACTTAGCCGGGTGTGGTGCACACTTGAAGTCCCAGCTACTCAAGAGGCTGAGGTGGAAGGATTGGTTGAGCCCAGGAGGTAGAGGCTGCAGTAAGCCAAGATCGTGCCACTGCACTCCAGCCTGGGTGACACAGCGAGACTCCGTCTCAAAAAAAAAAAAAAAAGATTATCTAACTATATTATATTTACATCATCTAATGAAACCTAAGGAAATTGCTATTAGTAATTTTCCACTTAATAGTTGTGCTATCCTACACCAAAAACTCATATTAATCATGTTTTCAAGAACTGTTTCCAAGCTCTAGTTTTAAAAAATCTATATGTGAATTCAAATTACAAAGTAGTAAAGTCACCTCTGAGACTTCATTATATGATTTACACAACATGATGGAAATTATGATTATACAATTTTATATTCTCCATCTTTATATCCATATACTTGAAATCTCTCCCATCTGAAATAAGTATTCTGTGATCATACGAATTAAACTTTGAAATGTTTCTTAGTCCAGGCACAGTGGATTACACAGCTGTAATTCCAGCACTTTGGGAGGCCAAGGAGAGCGGATCACTTAAGCCCAGAAGTTTGAGACCAGCCTGGGCAACATGGTGAAACTTTGTCTCTACAAAAACTTAGCCGGGTGTGGTGCACACTTGAAGTCCCAGCTACTCAAGAGGCTGAGGTGGAAGGATTGGTTGAGCCCAGGAGGTAGAGGCTGCAGTAAGCCAAGATCGTGCCACTGCACTCCAGCCTGGGCAACATAGTGAGACCCTGTCCAAAAAAAAACCATGTTTTTTAGAGGTGTAAGGATGGGATAAAGAGAAGTTGGTAAATGTGTACAGAAATAGTTATATAGAGAGAATACATTCTAGTATTCAATAGCACAGCAGGATGACTATAGTTATCAATAATGTATTATATATTTCAAAATAGCTGGAACATTTGGAATGTTCCCAACACAAAGAAATGATATCTATTTGAGGTAAGAGCTATCCCAATTATCCCAATTTGATCATTACACATTGAATGCATATATCAAAATATCACCGGTACCCCATAAATAGGTACAATTATATATCTGTAAAAAAAATTTTTTTTTAGGAATGAAGCCAAGAACTTTATTTCTAATAAAAAGGAAATGTCTTTTTAAAAAACAAAATCCTTTATTTAAAATTAGGTGGATTGAGCACACCTGCAATCCAAGCGCTTTGAAAGGCCGAGGCAGGAGCACTGCTTTAAGCACAGGAGCTGGAGACCAGCCTGGGTAACAGAGTGAGACCCCATCTCCACAAAATAAAATAATAAAAAAATCAGCCAGGCATGGTAACATGCACCTGTAGTCCCAACTACTTCGGAGGCTGAGTCGGGAGGATTGCTTGAGCCCAGGAGATAGAGGCTGCAGTGAGCTGTGACTGTGCTGCTGCATTCCAGCCTGGGCAACAGAACAAGACCCTGTCTCAAAAAGAAAAAAGAAAGAAAGAAGAAGAAAAAGAAAGAAAGAAAGAAAGAAAGAAAGAAAGAAAGAAAGAAAGAAAGAAAGAAAGAAAGAAAGAAAGAAAGAAAACAAAGAAACAAAGAAAGAGAAAGAGAGGGAGGGAAGGAAGGAGGGAAAAGAAAAGAAAAGGAAAGGAAAGAAAAGAGATAAAATTATGTAGAGAAGAAAAATGTTATTTTCAAAGTCTTTTAACTATTCAAGTTTAGTGTAATGAAAAAAGTATAATCCATATCTGGCACTGGAGTCATCATATTTCTAGTAAATTGGTTAAGTTTTCTTTCATTACACCTCTCAGAATTTTGTCCTTTTGAGGAAGGCAAACAACTCAGCCTCGGCAATACTGTGTCTCATTTAACAATCTATTTCAGTCTTATTCTTGGCAGTTACCAATGACCTGGCGCTGTTGACAACATTTTCAGTGTGTGTGGCTATGTGTGAAATGCTGCCATGTTGCTATTTTCCTACACAGTTCTCCCCTTTGATCACCAACCTTGTCTTGTCTCCCACTCTCCCTTCAGCTCTAATTGTTTTTTATTCCTTTGAAACCATCTGGAAAAAAAGAAGGTCCTTAAAGAATAGTCTCCTTTCCAGTCATTGCTGCCAACTTAGAAATATTTCAATTTCTTTCTTGCTGAGTATTTTTAGTTTGTTAAGAAGATTTTTTCTTCCCACCTAGCCAAGATTAGTTAAAACCTAGGTCTACCCAATTGTCCTCCAGCAGTAACAGCCCAGGGCCCCCAGGTGTCACAATGGGAGGATTACAGGATTTAAATCAAAACATTTTATTTTATTTTATTTCAAGTCATAATCCTACCACTTTCCCAGCTAGAGACCTTGGGCAATCACAGCCACTCTGGGATTCAGTGTCCTCATCTGTAAAATGCGAGTGATCAGACCACCTAGTTTTCAGGGTTGTTTTAAGGATTAAATAAGTGTGTACATGAATATCCCTTGAGAAGTGTAATGCAGTGATGTTAATGTTTGCTCAGTTCAATAAACATTTCTTTAATAACTAATAGGGGTGGCAAACTCAAAGGACTACAGGTAACAGGTAACGTAAATGCATGCAGCAGGCAGGGTTCCATGCCTCAAGGAGTGGGTAAGGTGCGTGTCTGAGGACAATCTTGGCTCAGCTCCAGTCTGCAGTTTCCATCTCAGAAAAAGATCTAGTTTTGGCCAGATGTTTTGATTTTTCAAGAAAAGCTAGAAAATATGATCATTTCAATGTGAAATCTTTTTATTTTTAAATGTTGACAACTAATTTTTAGAAATCCCTTTGTGGGTGAAAACACAATACTCATCTACCAGCTGAATTTGCCCCACAGACCTCCAGTTTTGCCTACTATGTGCCATATACCATGGGAGGCCCTAGGAATGCAAAGAAAAAATATATAGTCCGTGGTGGACATGGAGATGCAACTGCCTTGATCCCCTTTTGAGAAAGGATGTGCTGCCCAGCTGCAGGGAGCGCTGTCAGCAGATGGCCCTCAGCTGTCAGCCTCTTCAGGTACTGCTTCAGCTGCAGAGCTGCATCACTCATGGTCATGCCCCTTCCTGGTTGGCCCATACCTAATAATGGGTGGTGGCAGGGGTGTAAAGACCTAGCTACCTCACACCAATTCAGAACAACGAAAGGCCATTCCAGCTCCAGAGCTCTTCACGGTGTCAGGTGAGACAGTTGTCAGGTTTGCATCAGAGCTTCACTTCACCTTAGGTCCATTCCTGTTTCCTTGTCTTCCTTTCCACAGGTGATGACCCAAAGGCCCACATACATATTTTGGTCACTAAACTCCATCTCAGAAGCAGCTTCCTGGGGAATCCAGCATGCAGCATGATCCTTGAACTCAGGGAACAATTTGTATGATGAGCCAGGTGGATAGATGAATTCAATACTGTGTGAGAAGTGCTAGGATAGACACATAAAGAAAAAGCGATAGGAAGGGAGGAGAAGTACACCAATTCAATCAATGAGGCTCAAGTTCTTCCTGGAGTGAATAATCTTGAGATAATTTTGAAGGTTTTTAAGCATATAAAGAAGGAAGAACAGGCCAGGCTCAGTGGCTCACACGTGGGATTTGGCTCAGTGCTGCCAAATCCCAGCACTTTGGCAGTCCAAGGTGAGAGGATCACTTCAGGCCAGGAGTTCAAGACCAGCCTAGGCAACATAGTGAGACCTTGTCGCTACAAAAAAAAAGAAGAGAGAAGAAAGGAAAGTAGAAAGGAGAGGAAGAAGGAGGAGGAGGAAGAGGAGGAGGAGGAAGAGGAGGAGGAGGAGGAGAAGGAAGAGGAGAAGAGAGAAGGAGGAGGAGGAGGAGAAGGAAGAGGAGAACAGAGAAGGAGGAGGAGGAGGAGGAGGAACAGGTATTTCAGGCAAAGCAAACACTGAAAGCAAGCAGTAAATAGACATCCAAGAAACAGACGCCATATACATGGAGGATCAGCAGCAGTTTGGTACTAACAGAGCTTAAAATGTTAAGTTGGGAATGGGCCTGAGATGAAGTTGAAGAGAAAGTTTTAACTTAAGAACTTGGCCTTGATTCGGTAGATAAAGTGAACTGAAAATTTTTACTCCTAGTTTACTAAACACTTATTCTTTCTTTCCTCCAATAAGCTTTATATGTTGGTCCTTCCTGGAGTCCATTTTCATTCAATAGGCATCCCTTGAGAAGTTTCATCTTCTATCATAGTTGAAAATCTAGACATGAGCACCCAACTCATCTCCACGTAAATGGCCCATAGGAATCACAAATTCAACATGTCCAAAATCAAGTTCATCACCTGACTCTCCTACACCTCATCTTTCCAAATTTCCTACCTTAGTGAATACTAGCACTGTCCACCCAATTGCTCAAGCTAGGGTCCTAAGCATCAGTCTTGGTTCCTTTCACTCCTTTACACTCCAAATTCAGTCTTTTTTAATGTGTCCTATAAATAATCTCACTTTAATATATTTCTGATCACTCCATAGCCAGTGCCACTTCTTTAGTTCAATCAGAGTTCTTTACAGTTGGCTCATTTGCCTCTAGTCTTATCCCCTTTCAAGTCTATTCACCAAATAACTGCAAGAACAATCCCTCCAAAGCACACATATGATCATATCAAGCTTCAACCTAAAGTCCTCCAGGGGTCTCCATAATCTTTGAGATAAAGTCCAAAGTTCTCAACAAAATTCATCATCTGATACTGATTTCACACTTTCTGCTTCACACACAATATATTACTTTCAATTCCTCCAGCTCTTTATGCCCTCTTTCACTCCAGAACTTGTACCAGCTTGCCCACATAGTCTGAAATTTCTTTCCCTGGCTGTCTCTACTCTCCTTCTCTTCACCTGGTTAACACCTGTTAGTCGTTCAGGGATTAACGTATGTGTTGCTTTCTCTACCACCTTTACCCCTATTATAAGCTAAATGCCTTGTTTATAATTCTGTCATTGCACCTATCAATCTGTACTTCTGTCTCTCTACCACAAGATACAACTGAATGCAGAGAACATATCTATTCATTCCCAAATGTCCAATGCTTAGCACAACATCATTTCCAAATAAATGAATGAATGAAATATATTTTATTTCTAAATGTTCCCTCTGATAGCAATGTGACTAACTGTTTCAAGAGGGAACTCACTAGAGGCCAAGAGACATGTTATAAGAGGCAGTGATGACCTAAACCAGAAAAGTGGGAGTGGCAAAAAAGTAGCTATATGGAGAAATAGCTTACAGATAAAATCAGCAGAATTGATGATTGGATATTGGGGCTAAGGAAAAGGTTATGGTATGAAATAATTTTTGGATTTCTGATTTGGGCACCAGGATAGTGATATCTTAACTAGGATACAATATGAGAGGAGAAGCAGGTTGGATAAAGGGCATAGCAACGATGAGTTTTAATGAGTTTGCTCAGGGCACGTTGAGGATGAAGTGCATATGGAAAGACCAGGTGGATTTATTTTGACTTTGGCATATGGAGTGGGGGGAGTAGTAAAAACCATAAATGAAATGGTATGATGAGCTGGGCATGGTGGCGGATGCCTGTAGTCCCAGCTACTTGGGAGGCTGGAGAATGGTGTGAATCCAGGAGGCTGAGCTTGCAGTGAGCTGAGATTGCACCACTGCACTCCAGCCTGGGTGACAGAGCAAGACTGTGAAAGGAAGGAAGGAAGGAAGGAAGGAAGGAAGGAAGGAAG
>NW_012102499.1:3432268-3451102 GCF_000951045.1 Mandrillus leucophaeus
CCTGTAATCTCGTGATTCCGGAGGATCAATTGCGGTCAGGAGTTTGAGGCTGCAGTGAGCTATGATGGTACCAGTGCACTTTAGCCTGGGTGACAGAGCAAGACTCCATCAGAAAGAAAGAAAGAAAGAAAGAAAGAAAGAAAGAAAGAAAGAAAGAAAGAAAGAAAGAAAGAAAGAAAGAAAGAAAGAAAGAAATGGCATAGTGAGGGCGAGCGTGGTGGCTCATACTTGTAATCCCAGCACTTTGGGAGGCTGAGGCAGGCGGATCACCTGAGGTCAGGAGCTTGAGACCAGCCTGACCAACATGGAGAAACCCTTTCTCTACTAAAAATACAAAATTAACTAAGCATGGTGGCACATGCCTGTAATCCCAGCTACTCAGGAGGCTGAGGCAGGAGAATCGCTTGAACCTGGGAGGAGGAGGATGGTGTGAGCTGAGATCGTGCCATTGCACTCCAGCCTAGGCAACAAGAGCAAAACTCCATCTCAAAATTAAAAAGAAAAAAGAAGAAATGGCATGGGGGAATAGTTGGTGTAAGGAAGAGGTCAGGCACAGTGCCCTGGGAACATCAACTTTGTTACAAGTTGGGCTAGATTTCTTCTTTTTGCCCCCTCCAGATCCACTGTCCATCCCACCCCAGGAGACTGACCTATATGGACTATGCCAATGGGCTTCCTTGCCCTCTGGTTTTGCTTTGGTTTAGCTCATGAGAAAGACTACCAGTAGATAGAAGGAGAGAGGAGAATGACATCCAGGTATTTATTCTCCAGCTCACTCTCTGCTTCATCCCTTTACCAACTACCTCTCCAAGTTCCAGCAATGGCCCTCCCTACCTATCAGGGCCAGGTGTGGTAAGGAAGGCTCGCTGATACCAGCCAGGGGTACTGTCCTAGTCCTTCTTACTTTTCCTAAGCCATACACACTTTTTAAATAACTCTTTTATTAAAATCTCCCCAATTACGGCCAGGCGTGGTGGCTCACACCTGTAATCCCAGCTCTTAGGGAGGCCGAGGCGGGCAGATCACCTGAGGTTGGGAGTTGGAGACCAGCCTGACCAACATGGAGAAACCCCGTCTCTACTAAAAATACAAAATTAGCCAGGCATGGTGGCACATGCCTATAATCCCAGCTACTCCAGAGGCTGAGGCAGAAGAATCACTTGAACCCAGAAGGCAGAGGTTGCGGTGAGCCGAGATCGTGCCACTGCACTTCAGCCTGGGCAACAAGAGTGAAACTCCGTCTCAAAAAATAATAAATAAATAAATAAATAAATAAATAAATAAATAAAATCTCCCCAATTATTCAGCTTGAAAATGCCATCATTTTCCTAAAGAGACCCTGAGTGATAAAGGATGCTAGGAAAGAGAGGCAAACTAATCTGATAAACGAACTCTATCACGGTGCCTTAGTAGATTACTCTTCCCAAGTAAACAGAGTTATCTGAAAACTAAAGAATAACCCTAAAAGTGGAAATTTCAGGCACCAGGACGAAGGAGGAAGTGGTTGATAGCTAGAATGAATGTAACGGCAAACAACTTGGAAATTCTTAAGGATTAAATTTCAACGAGGCATATTCCAAAGGGCTAAATAACTCTACATATAAGTCACTTCTAAGTGCCTGTGGTGACATGGTCTCATATTATAATAAACTTTGTAAGAGTTAATAATAGCAAGGGTTCCAAATAACTGAGTATAAAATACTGGTGTGTGGGGATCTAAAAGGATAGCAATCTTGCTAACTTAATGGGATCCAACTAATGGGGTCCAACAGCTGAGCATCAACATAGCACAAAAGATATGCAAAAATATTAAGAGAAATTCAGCTGTCTGCTCCATTGGAACCACAAAGAAGTAATATTAACATATTCGGTTGTATTAAAGATAGGATTTTGACATACATGTATATGGCCTCAACATTATTTTGAATACATTCAAGCTGGACAGTGGCCTTTATTGGAGTTCTTCAGATTGTAAAATGTAGGTCACGCTGACTCTGGGCCAGTTCTGTGATATCCCCTTCCCTGTCTGTATCCTCCTGGTCATCTTTACTGCTCCACAATGTCTGACTCCCTTCCTACATGAGCCCTCTAAACAGATTCTACTTCATTCTAGGCAGCTGTTGTCGTAGCTACAACCCCTCAGGACCCTTATACTGCCAGCTTGTTTACGGAAATTGGCTAGATTACAAATTTAATTTGTTTTTCTATGATTTAGCCAATCAACCCTGCAAGAATGTAGAAAAAAAAAAAATAGTGGGGGCAACTCAAGAACAATTAAAATGTCAGCTGGGCACAATAGCTTGTGCCTGTAATCTCGTGATTCCGGAGGATCAATTGCGGTCAGGAGTTTGAGGCTGCAGTGAGCTATGATGGTACCAGTGCACTTTAGCCTGGGTGACAAAGTGAGACCCTGTCTCTAAAAAAAAATTCTTTTTTGTTTTTTGAGACAGAGTCTTGCTCTTCGCCCAGGCTAGAGTGCAGTGGTGGGATCTTGGCTCACTGCAAGCTCCACCTCCTGGGTTCATGCTATTCTCCTGCCTCAGCCTCCTGAGTAGCTGGGACTACAGGCGCCCGCCACCACGCCTGGCTAATTTTTTGTATTTTTAGTAGAGACAGGGTTTCACTGTGTTAGCCAGGATGGTCTTGATCTCCTGACCTGGTGATGCGCCCGCCTCAACCTCCCAAAGTGCTGGGATTACAGGCGTGAGCCACCATGCCCAGCCAAAAAAAAATTTTTTAAGGAACAATTAAAATGTCAACGTGTTTAGAAAGAGACCTATTCGTAATGCAAATATGAAATACTTTTGATGTTGATATTCAGGTCATTAGAACTCAGTGTCAATCACGGCGTTAGAATTTTGCTTTGACTTACCAATGAGGCAAAAAAAAAAAAAAAAAAAAAAAAAAGGCAGCAGACCCAGAGCTTGTTTCCCCTGCTTATCTCAAGTCAACAATCTAAAATCAAAGAAAAATCCCGAACTTCGAAATAACTCTAAAGTTCACCTCTTCTAACTTGCTTCTCCATTTGCTAACATCTTGTATGATGTCCCTGACAAAGTCACTTGTTCATGTATTCAACAGACACAAATTGAGCACCTGTTCTTGCCAAGCACCACTTATTTAACTCCAAAGATGAAAGCACTTTGGTTGCTACTTCCAAGAAACTCACACTAAGCCTGTCCTTGAATGGTGACTTCATGACATAAATCATTATGATCAAGTTCTCTTGAATTGAAATTGCCTCTGCACTACTTCCAGAAGAGAAAATTTGGTTCTGTCTTCACATATTTTTAGGGAGTATTAAGTTTTTGTGCTGTCCACCCTGACCTCAAGATTTTTTGGCAAAACATACGAAGTTCACTCAATTACTCCTCATATGATTTAGCATCTAAAACACTCAGAACCCTGGTCTCACTCCTCTAAACACATTCAAGTTTGTCAAAGCCCCTCTTCAACTGAGGAGATCAAAATAGAAAATGTATCACATTTCTATTTCTATTTTCTAGAATTACCTGGTTACTGACTTTTTTTTTTTTTTTTTTTTTCTCTTAGACGGAGTTTCACTCTTGTTGCCCAGGCTGGAATGTTATGGTGCGATCTCGGCTCACTGCAACCTCTGCCTCCCGGGTTCCAGTGATTCTCCTGCCTCAGCCTGCTGAGTAGCTGGGATCGCAGGCACACACCACTACACCTGGCTAATCTTGTATTTTTAGTAGAGATGGGGTTTCTCCATGTTGGTCAGGGTGGTCTCTAACTCCTGACCTCAGGTGATCTGCCCACCTCGGCCTCCCAAAGCGCTGGGATTACAGGCGTAAGCCACTGCGCCTGGCTGATACTGACTTTTTCTAATGCAACTACAATTCCTTGGCCTTTGAAAACACTTCTGTCATTCTGCTATATGAGCATGGTCTTTGGAGTCAGACCCAAGTTCATATAGATAGATGATTTTGTAATCTTGGACAAGTTGCTTCACATCTCTGAACTCTAACTTCATCTGTGAAACAGAGATAATCATTATTTCCTTATAGATTTTTTGGTAAGGGTGAAAATATATGACATGTAAAGCCCCTTAGCACAGTACTTGGTACATAGTAGATGCTCAAAAAATTGCCATTGGACTGGGCGCATTGGCTCACACCCAGCACTTTGGGAGGCTGAGGTGGGCAGATCACTCAAGGTCAGGAGTTCAAGACCAGCCTGGCCAACATGGTGAAACTCCATCTCTACTAAAACTACAAAAATTAGCCAGGCGTAGGGGTGCATGCTTATAGTCCTAGCTACTAGGGAGGCTGAAGCACAAGAATCTCTTGAACCCGGGAGGCAAAGGTTGAAATGAGTAGAGATAGCACCACTGCACTTCATCTCAAAAAGGAAAAAAAAAAAATTGCTAATTGATGCCCTTAATATCATTTTTATTTTCACAGACACAGCAATTGCTTTATTTTTGAAACATAGTCTCTCTTTGTTGCCCAGGCTGGAGTGCAGTGGTGCGATCTCGGCTCACTAGAATCTCTGCCTCCTGAGTTCAAGTGATTCTCCTGCCTCAGCCTCCCAAGTAGCTGAGACTACAGGTGCCCATCACCATGCTTGGGTAATTTTTTAATATTTTTTAGTAGAGACAGTGTTTCACTGTGTTGGCCAGGCTGGTCTTGAACTGCTGATCTCAGGTGATCCACCCACCTCGGCCTCCCAAAGTGCTGGGATTACAGGTGTGAGCCACCGCACCCAGCCTTGTTTTTTATTTTCCACAGAAACTGACATCAAATTCAGGCCCATCCTTCCTTTATTCAACTGATTTTCTCCCTGACATTTCAGACTTCACGTTTGTTATTGTAACCGTTCATGTGTGTTCATCTTCTCTTCCCAGTGTATTGAGATTTTCTTTAGATTTGAATACTGTTGTGTCACCTGCAGATCAGATCAGACCTTTAAGTCTTCATCCTGGTTACTGATAACGCTGCAAATAGAGAGACCAAGGACAGACAGCCCCATGACACACTAGGAGACCTTCATCAGGTTTATGCCTGTTCCCAGTTTTCAGCAGTTGTTTAATGAGTTGTGAATAGACGTGCTGCACTGACACCTTACACAAATGCTATTATCTTTCCACAAGCACATCCTAAGAGAAAAACTGGAGGATCAATTTGTCTCTGGTATCCCTCAAATCTATTTGCCTAGTAACTCTGTTACATAAGAAAATATCCGCTATGATTTAATGTATTTATACTGGCTCTCGATGCTGATTTTCTTTTCTAATTATGTATAAGTCATCTCTCTAATAATTCACAGTATGTCTTTTCCTCCTCCTCCTTCTTTGTATTAAGCAAAATAATAATGGATCCCCAAATATGTCCATATCCTAATGCCAGCCTGTGAAATTGTTCTTTCTGTGACAAAGGGACCTTATGGATGAGATTTTAAGGCTAAGGACTTTGAGATAAGGAGAGCAGCCTGAATTATCCAATTACTGAATCCAATTACATAATTACATGAGTCTTTTTTCTTTTTTTTCAGATGGGAGTCTTGCTCTGTTGCCCAGGCTGGAGTGCAGTGGCATGATCTCAGCTCACTGCAACCTCTGCCTCCCATCCCGACTCAAGCGATTCTCATGCCTCAGCCTCCCGAATAGCTGGGATTATCGGGGCCTGCCTGGTTAATTTTTGTAGTTTTTAAAGTAGAGATGGGATTTTGCCATGTTGGCCAGACTGGTCTTGAGCTCCTGGCCTCAAGTGATCTGCCTGCCTCGGTTCCCCAAAGTGCTGGGATTACAGACGTGAGCCACTGCGCCCGGTCTAATCGCATGAGTCTTAAGAGCAGAGAACCTTTTTCAGCTGTAGTCAGGGGGTGATCAAGTTCCTTGAGGGAGGTGCAATGTCACTGGCCACAAGCCAAGGAAAGTGGGCAGTCTTTAGAAGTCAGAAAAGGCAGAAAACAGATTCTCCTCTATAGCCTCCAGAAAGGAATGCAACTGTGCCAAAACTTGATTCAGTCCAGTGAGACCTGTGTTGGTCTTCAGAACCATAAAATAATAAATCTGTGTTGTTTGAAGCCCCCAAAGTGCTAACTTGTTATAGCAGCCATAGGAAACTAATACCTTCTCATCATCTTTCTCCCACTCTTTTGTGAATTTATACTTTGAGTTAACATGGATTTTTTTTCAATTTCACTTTTGGCCAATTGGGGTTTAATTTGGCCAAGACATAGGAGACCAGGATAAGTCTGGTGAATAGCAGGAAGTCATCCGTTAATCTCTCAATAACAAATCATTCTTGTCTCTCCATTCATGTAGGTTGCAATGACACGTCTGTGTAGCAAAACTTTGCTGGAATTGTAATCACTATGACTACATAACTGTATTTCTTTTTTGACACAAGTTCTCGCTTGGTTATTGAGACTGAAGTGGCGTGAATATGGCTCACTGCCGCTTCAACCACATGGGCTTAAGTGGGCTCTGCCCACCTCAGCCTTCCAAGCAGCTGGAACGACAGGTGCACCACCACACCTGGCTAATTTTTTGCTTGTTTGTAAACAGGAAGTCTCACTTTTTGCCCAGGCTAGTCTTGAACTCCTGGGCTCAAGTGATCCTCCTGCCTCAGCCTCCCAAAGTACTGGGATTACAACTATATTTCTTTTTTAAAAAAAATCTAAAAATTCATCTAGTCTTCACTCCCTTGCACTTCTGATATAAATCAACAAAATTTGATGTAGTTTTACTAAATATATTCTATGCTTAAAACCTGTACAATTATGTCATTGTGGAAGCTACACTTGTAAGCCAGAGCCCAACTCTGTCACTTACCAGTTTGTGACTTTCAATAGTAATTTCTTTCTGCACCTCAGTTTTCATACCTAGGAAAACAAGGACATTTGATAAGACAATCTCTAAAGTCTCTTTCTTACTCTAAATTGCTGTGTTTTATTAGAGTATAGACCGAAAACAAAAAAATTGTCTCTGTTTCTTTGCCAAAAGGATAAACTGATTAAAATACATTATTTCCTTTATTTGTTCATGCCAGTCCATTTACATGAAATGCACTCTCCTTCTCCTTTATTTTCTTTTATCACTTAGATTTCCAGCTAGTAAAATGCTCCTCTGCTTTCAAGTCCCAAATCAAATGCCACTTCTCATGAAAACTTCCTTGATCGCTGCATCAGGAGTTAATCTTGCTCTCCTCTGAAATACTACAGCACTCATTTCCTGTAGGCTTGTCACACACTGAGTTATTCTCCTTTGTTGCCATGTCTTGCCACTCTAACCACACTGCAGCCTCCTGGAGATGGGACCATGTTCCTTGTCTGCCAATCACAAGTGTTGAGTAAATACCCTGGCCGGGTGCAGTGGCTCACACCTGTAATCCTAGTACTTTGGGAGGCCCAGGTGGGTGGATCACTTGAGGTCAGGAGTTCAAGACCAGCCTGGCCAACATGGTGAAACCCTGTCTGTGCTAAAAATACAAACATTAGCTGGGCGTGACGGCACGCGCCTGTAATCCCAGCTACTCGGGAGGCTGAGGCAGGAGAATCGCTTGAACCCAGGAAGCAGAGGTTGCATATCATCTCCTATCTCTCCGTTTCCTTTAACTTTTCCAGCTTCAGCCCAACAGCTCAACTGTCTCCCACTTGATTTAGAAAAAAAAAAAAAAATCCTCCAAAGGCCCCATATCCAACTCCAGCCCCATCCCTGGATCTCCCACTGTCACATGTCATGAAGGAGTGGAGGTGTGTACATCTACCCCCTCTATTTCACCACCTCCTCCTTGTGCTCCACTGCCATCTGCCTTCCACCCCATCACTCCACAGAACACACTTCTCCCAAGGCTACCAATGCCCCCAACTCGCTGTAGACAGTGGACACTATACTTATCCTCTAGGCATCACTTTCTGCTATTGACCGAGAACTCCTTCCCGAAACCCTTTCTTCCATGGCCCTCTGTGGCAGGACGCAGCTCTTTGTGCCTGGATGCTCCTTCAGTCTCTAGCGCCTGCTCTCCCTCCGTCATTCACCTCCTGCACACTTACCCTCCTTAGAGTTCTATCCTGGGCCTTCTGCTGCACTTGGTCTACAGGTTTCCTTGTACCCCTTCCATCCTCAAAGCACCCATTGTCATATAAAAGAGCAAATTAGACTAGCAAGGCCTTTGCTCTCCAGAAGTTTATATCCTAATGTGCAAACACAGACAATAAACAAGCAAACGAATAAATCCTAAGATAATTTCAGACAGTGATAAGTGCAATGAAGGAAATAATTAACTGGAGGAGGATATTTTAGGAAGGGGGGTGAGAGAAGGCTTCTCTGAGGAGGTGACACAGAAGCTGAAAAAAAAAATACCTCTGATTACAAAGAGCCAGTTCTGAGATGAACCAAGGAAAAGCATTCCAGGCAAAGGGAATTTACCAGTTAGAAGGTCCTGAGATGGAAAAGATTCTGCCCTGTTTTAGAGAGACAATAGGAGGTCATGGCATTTGATGAGGTGGCAGCAGGACGCTGGAGTCCAATGCAAACAGCCTTGTAGTCTGAGATGAGGAATTTGGATTTTTGTCTAAGTGCACAGAACAGCTATAGGTGATTGCAGCAGTCATTACTATGAATTTCCTACAAAAGCCAAGTGTTTTTTAAAATGCAGGTCTGTTCTTATCACTGCCCTGAGGAAATCTCCCCGGTAGCTTCCCATGCTCTTAGGAAGGTCTGAACCCTTGAAATGACCTCCAAGGGCAATCATGCCTGCTGCGATCACTTCCTATATCCAGGCCTGTCCTTGCCACAACCCCTTTGCCCTTCACATTCTAACTACACTCTAGTAGCTTTAGGTCCTTGGACACATTGGGCTCACAGTAAATTCCAGACAGTGCTGTCCAAGAGAAATATACTGTGAGCCACATGTATAATTTTAAGCTTTCTAGTAGTCACATTATGCAAATAGAAAGAAACAGGTGAAACTAGTTTTTTGCTTGTTTGTTTGTTTGTTTTTGAGACAGGGATTCACTCTGTCACCTAGGCTGGAGTTCAGTGGTGCCATCTCAGCTCACTGCAACCTCTGCCTCCTGGGTTCAAGCAGTCTTCCCAGCTCAGCCTCCCAAGTAGCTGGGATTACAGGCATGTGCCACCATGCCTGGCTCATTTTTGTGTTTTTTTGTAGAGCCCTATTAATGGGATTTGTAGTGTTCACCTGGTTGAAGGGATCACCTGGTTGAAGAGCAAAGACCATAGAGATAGGACCTCTTGTCAGTGTCAGGAGACATAAGGTGCACCTTTCGTTGTTGTTCTATTGACAGATGCGTTGTTATATAAGTAATGCATTTACTTGTTACAAAATTCAAAAGGTACAGATGTGAAGAGTAAGTCTTGCTTCATCCCAGTTTCTAAGCCATCCCCTTTCTGGAGACTACAAATATTACTTATTTCTGATATTTACTTCCGTTCTCTTCTAATGGGAAAAAAATCATCTTACAGACCAACATTTTTCAGTTTTCTCAATAATGCGAAGAATGAAAGAACCAACAACCCTTCCTTAGAAGGCACCCTTTGGACTATTATCTGCTCTCGGGCATGTGCTACAGAATTAATGGATTTCTGTACTTTCATTTAAATGGGGAAGCAATATAATTTGGAATTGAATTTTTTTTTTTTGCTATGGGAATTGAAATATTTTTATCCAAACAATTATCCTCAGTTGAGGTCTTTTCCACTGAAATATTACTAATCACTAAATGGAGTAGACAATTCTTTTTTTTTTTTTTTCTTTTTTTGAGACGGAGATTCGTTCTTGTTGCCCAGGTTGGAGTGCAATGGCACAGTCTTGGCTCACTGTAACCTCTGGCTCCTGGGTTCAAGTGATTCTCCTGCCTCAGCCTCCCAAGTAACTGGGATTACAGGCGCCTGCCACTATGCCTGGCTAATTTTTTTGTATTTTTAGTAGAGACGGGGTTTCACCATGTTGGCCAGGCTGGTCTGGAACTCCTGACCTTGGGTGATCTGCCAGCCTCAGCCTCCCAAAGTGCTGGGATTACAGGCATGAGCCGCTGCACTCAGCTGGAGTAGACAATTCTTTAGACTTACATATCACTGGCCATGTAAGGAGCATTAAATGCCCAAGTCCATCCTTTTACATGTGTAAGTGTTAGGTATTATTCAGTCTATGTCTAAGAGGGAAATCTTCAATACAAAATGCCTTGACCAGTCAGGAACTGTGGCTCACACCTATAATCCCAGCACTTTGGGAGGCCAAGGTGGGAGGGTCATTTAAGCCCAGGAGTTTGAGACCAGCCTGGGCAACATAGGGAGACCCCATCTCTACAAAATATAAAAAATATAAAACAAACAAACAAACAAAAAACCCAAAATGATTTGACAAAGGCTGAAAGGTCATGAAGGGAACACTTTTAGGCATATGATTATTGATTTTTATTTATATTCCATTCCAGTCTCCACAGCCCCAACCCCTTGCTTGTCTCTCTCTGGGCCTAGCAAAGCCTCAGCAGACCCTACAAAAGAGAAGTGGAGCCAGACACCAAAAGATTCTCAGGGCCCATATGCCCTGACTCTTCCTGTCCCCTCTTCCCCACCTTTGGCCACCCGGGTAGCTGGAGAAGAGGTTCTAAAAGAACGCACAGTTGGTTCTGGCCCCTTTTATCATCACAAGAATACAGGTCTGAAAAAAAAAAAAAAAAGTCTGTTAAAGGTACATTTTAAAAATTGGTAAAAAAAAAAAAAAGGCCAGGTGTGGTGGCTCAGGCCAGGACTTTGGGAAGCCAAGGCAGGTGGATCACGTGACGTCAGGAGTGTGAGACCAGCCTGGCCAACATGGCGAAACCCGTCTCTATTAAAAACACAAAAGTTAGTCAGGCGTGGTGGTGGGTGCCTATAATCCCAGCTATTCAGGAGGCTGAGGCAGGAGAATAGCTTGAACCCAGGTACCAGAGGTTGCAGTGAGCCGAGACTGTGCCACTTCACTCTGGGCTGGGTGAAAGAGAGAAACAAAGTTTCCAAAAAATAAATAAATTGGTTAAAATCTTTCAGATTTTGCTGTTTGAATGGCGTGTGTGCGTGTGTGTGTGCGCGCGCACATGCGTGCGCGTGTGTGTCTGTGTGTGACAGGGTCTTGCTCTGTTGCCCAGGCTGGAGTGCGGTAGCCCAATCTTGGCTCATTGCAATCTCTGCCTCCTGGGTTCAAGCGATTCTCGTGCCTCAGCCTCCCCAGTAGTTAGAACCACAGGCACTCACCACCATACTCAGCTAACTTTTGTATTTTCAGTAGAGACGATGTTTCACTATGTTGGCCATGCTGGTCTTGAACTCCCAGGCTCAAGCAATCCGCCTGCATTGGCCTCCCGAAGTGCTGGAATTATAGGCATGAACCACAATACCTGGCCTTGAATGGCACATTTTCATAGACTTTTGCTGTTGTTGTTGTTGTTGTTGTTTTGAGACAGAGTTTCACTCTTATTGCCCAGGCTGGAGTGCAATGGCATGATCTCAGCTCAGTGCAACCTCTGCCTCCTGCGTTCAAGCAATTCTCCTGCCTCAGCCTCCCGAGTAACTGGGATTACAGGCATGTGGCACCATACCCGACTAATTTTTGTATTTTTAGTAGAGACAGGGTTTTGCTATGTTGGCCAGGCTGGTCTTGAACTCTTGACCTCAGGTGATCCACCCACCTCGGCCTCCCAAAGTGCTGGATTATAGGCATGAGCCACCGTGCCCAGCTGCTGTTGTTGAGACTGAGTCTCACTCTGTCGCCCAGGCTGGAGTGCAGTGGCGCCATCTTGGCTCACTGCAAACTCTGCCTCCCAGGTTCATGCCGTTCTCCTGCCTCAGCCTCTTGAGTAGCTGGGACTACAGGCGCCCACCACCACGCCCATTGGTCAGGCTGGTCTTGAACTCCTGATCTCAGGTGATCCATCTGCCTCGGCCTCCCAAAGTGCTGGGATTACAGGCATGAGTCACTGCACCTGGCCAAATTCACCTACTTGGGAGGCTGGGGCAGGAGAACCCAGTAGGTGGAGGCTACAGTGAGCCAAGATTGCGCCATTGCACTCCAGCCTAGGCAACAAGAGTGAAACTCTGTAAAAAATCAAAACAAACAAAACAAACAAACAAACAAAAACCTCAAATAGACTTTCCTCTTTCCTAAAACTTCTTTAGAAACTTAGCCTGTGATGGAGTGCTGATGGAATAATGTGTGACTGTCTTTAGGGGAAAGACATTCTCATGGACCTCTGACGTCATCCTAAGTGATTTTTTATTAAAACATTATAATATATGTAAACTTAAAACTAGATATAAAGAATGTTTGCGTATAGACATCATGCCACAATAAAACCAAAACAAAACAAACTTACAGGTCAACAAATGTAGGAAAGTCATACAATTCAAATGAATACTTTTAATTTAATGGAACAAATACAGAATGCTCACTCCCCTCAACAGCGTGAAAGTGGTGCTCCCTGCCCAGGCTCTCCTGAGTTCAGCCCGCTGGCCTCATGCTTCGCAGTGACTCAATGCTTCCACTGCTTGTCTCTATTTACGTTACGCAGAACCTTCCTTTGTACATCCTGTGATGAGGTCATTGGGCCTTCACTTGGTGAGAACACAACATTCACATGTCTGTGTGTTTTGTTTTATTTTTAATCATTTACAATGATTTTTCTGACAAAGAAACTGTCATTCCCTGTCACCAAGAAAATCTTAAACACAGATAAAAATGCAGGCCCCGAAAGTATGTGGAAGCTCTCCGTTAAGTTGATCAGCCAAATGAACCAAAATATGTTGATCTTCCCTGATTATTAGCATCAAAATGAAAATACAAAATTGAATTCTCATAGAGAACTCAAGGCCCCTTGAGAATATGACTGAAGACTTTCAAGGATCTTCAGCTCTCAATTTGAGAAATATAAATGAAGTGAAAAAGGTCCTTGATTAAAAGTCAAAAAAATCTGGATAAAAATCGGAGCACTAACATTTATAGCGAGTGGGCCTGGGATGTTTACCTCATAGATCTGTTAGAAATATTAGCTATGATCTGATAAAAATTATTTCTGAAATCATCTTAGAACATGTCAGAAGATGCCTTGGCCAAGTATCCTGGGAAACAGTATGAGCGTAAGTGATAGGTGCGTGACAGCGGGCACTGCGGTCCCAGGGAAGAAGAGGAAAGAAAAGGGGAAAGGCCTGTTATTCTGTCATCATTATGGATAAGAATATTCCAACCTTCCCTTGCTCCTGTCAGGGGGTTCAGATTTTGAATATAATTAGAAAAAATACTAGTTTGCAATTTTGCATTTAAATTATATTCTGAATTATTCTGTTTTTAAAATAAAGCCAACCCTCACCCCAAATTTTTATTATAAATAGAAAACATAAAATATTTTATCCCTAGAAGCCATTTGGGGATTTTATTGTAGTATAGTCTCATGTCCTGATTATGGTCATGTGTACCTGAAGTATATTTGCTGAAACTCGTTGCCTGATTTGAAATTCAAAACTTTAGAAATGCAAACATGCAAACATGATTGCAAATATGCAAAGTACAAGGTCTTATACGATTGGCCCTAATCAAGGCAAAGTCCTTTAAAATAAATACATAAAACAGAGTTTAGAATAGGCTAAGAAGCAGTAACACATGCAAAGTAGCTAATTGCTCTTGGTTCACCATGAATATTAATCTTATTTAACCTGTAAAAGATAACTACAGGGAAAACACCAAAAGGCCTGCTCTATGTCCCATCATTTTTTCCACCCAGCCATTTTGCAGTTTTCACTTCTCAATTCCAGGCTGTGCCTATTCTTAGATAGTCAGTAATACCAAGTATAAGCCACTGCATGTTAGGCATGAATTAATTAACAATAACATCCAGGTTGCTGGCAACATACTGCCAGCAGGTAGGGTCAGGCAAGATGGGTCATGGAAAGAAGGTGTGTTCTGTGGTCTTACGTCAGACACCACTGAGTTAAGTAAATAGACAATGGTGCATTTCATCCTGCCTATTGGGCTTTGAACATTTTACCCACCATCACAGCTCTTGCAGAGACAGCCACCCATGCAGAAAGAGACAGGACCCCTTGGAGCGTGCTGACCGACTCATCCAGGTCAGGAGGCCACAGTGAGCACAGCCTGTCCAGTGAGCTAGCTGGACGGAGGCAAGTCTCCAAAATAACAGTCCTCCCCTAAAGAGTGGACATCTCAGCTCAAACCAAATCAAGCAAGAAAAAAACAACAGTGAGCATGCAAAAGAGAATTCAATCCAAGTAAGTCTAGAAAACCCCCTTAGCTGCTTCAGTCTGCTGTGGTCACTGCTTCCGTAGGGAGGAGAAACTAGAGGTGAATATAAGAACTCACCGAAGTCCCGTGCACTATGGTACATATAAATACGAGTGTAACCGCTATGTATTTAGTTTGCTTTAGAGCATGGGTCCAGTCATTCTCAGTATATTCTGTCCTCTTTGGAGTTTTGAGTTAAAAACAAACCAAAAGAATCTTATAGTTTTTGCCATGTAGATGCATCTGATTAGGGTTTTGATTTCTGACTTTTACCAAGACTCTGATTATTACCAAGATGGCCAAAATCCCTAAGAAACATTTCTCAGGTCAATATGCAAGTACGTTATGTATGTTTAGTAAATGGCTGCTGCTTGCTTTGATTAGAACCCATCCTTCCAAGAAAGAAGCCCCCTTTCTGGAATTGCTCCTTTCCGCCCTGTAAACAAGTGGTTCACGGGATGGGGGGAGTGTGGCCATGTTCTTATATGACCCCGCCTCCGCCAAACTAGAGTTGCCTGGACCCGGCTGGGGCCCACACAGTCAGAGCCTTCCCCAAGACTTTTCTATCTAGAATTAAGAAACAAAATCAAGGCCGGGCGCGGTGGCTCACGCCTGTAATCCCAGCGCTTTGGGAGGCCGAGGCGGGTGGATCACAAGGTCAGGAGATCGAGACCGTCCTGGCTAACACGGTGAAACCCCGTGTCTACTAAAAATACAAAAAACTAGCGGGGCGCGGTGGTGGGCGCCTGTAGTCCCAGCTACTCAGGAGGCTGAGGCAAGAGAATGGTGGTGGTGGGCGCCTGTAGCCCCAGCTACTCGGGAGGCTGAGGCAGGAGAATGGCGTGAACCCGGGAGGCGGAGCTTGCAGTGAGCCGAGATGGCGCCACTGCACTCCAGCCTGGGCGACAGAGCAAGACTCCATCTCAAAAAAAAAGAGAAAAGAAAAGAAAAAAAGAAATAAAATCAGCCCCTCTTTGGTGTTTTAACCCACAGTATGTGAGACTCAGATCTACAATGAGAGAGAAAGCCCTGGATACCAGGAGGGATAGAGCTGCAGACAGAGAGAGAAGGAATCCAGGGGGCACTTGGGAGTTCTGGTTCCGGTTTTATTTCATTTTATTGTTAAATTTCTGCCTGGTTCCTTGTCTTTCTCATAGATTGACCTCTTGACCCCTCCTTCAGTTACTTAAAATATCCCAATATTCTCCCAATACATTCCTCCCTTATTCTTAAACAAATTCAATTTGGGTTTCGGTTGCCAGCAACCCAGGGGATCCTGAATAATAAAGCAATATGTGGTTATTGTCTCAGGCCTCAAAGGATAAACATGAAAATGTACAACAGCTAAAGGACTAGGTGGTGATTCCAGCTACAACTTTATTTTAGCTAACGTGGACAGGTGGCTTACCACAAGTTTAGCCTCAAGGGTTAGGCTGATATCAAAGCAAAAAAAAAAAAAACCAAAACTCGATTTCCACATTGTTGGATTTCCACACTAATGAAAGGGCAATCGCTGTAGGAGATAGTGGGAAACAGTAAGGATTTTCAAAGAGGGCTTCTTTCTTTCATTCTTTTTATTATTATTATATTTTTAAAAATTCTCTGCTTCTGAACCCTTTGCTCCACAGGCAGTGCAGCTGGGGAAGCCATGGGCGATCTCCCCCTTACTCTACCAGCAAGGCCCGGAACGACTTGCCTCCTGGTCATTGCCCCTAACTAAACAGGGCCCAAGGCTGGGAGAAATCAAAGGAGTTATTTTTACAAAGAAGGGTTTTTTTGCATGCTGTGCAGGTCCATTAGGAACTGTCTGGCTGGAAGCTGAACCGTCTGAAGCAACTGCAACAGGAAGAAATGGCAATCGAGATCCCTCTGCCTAACTCTTCCCTCTGCTTTCCCTTCACTCCTGCTACCCTCGCCAAACCCACATCCAAATGGCAGCAGAGACATCAGCACCTGTCTGGTTCAGAAGAGCCTTTGAATCTCCCCTAGGGGTGCACAGTTGGGAAGCAAAACATGTTTGCTTGTTTGTTTGGTTTTGCTTTCTTGAAGGAAACCTTAAGATAACACAGCACTGCCCTCAACATCTCCCCCTATGTCGGTGATTGGGAGATGAAAGGGACAGACAGCACCACCCAGAGTGGAAAAGACAAATTAAGACTTGATCAACTGAGCAATCCCCTGCTGAGGCCCCCCAGCTTGGCCAGACCTCTTAACACAGAGACAATCCTGCAATGTACAGGTCGGCTTTGCTGCTGCCTGTGCAGCCAACTATTATTTTAAAGAAAATCTGAAATCTTCACCTCCCACACACATCTCCCAAACAATAGTCCTCCCCTCTCTGCTTCATCATGGAGGAAGTCTAAAAGGGTTGCAATTCAGAGATTCCTCTCCCTTCCTCCTATATGTAGGCATTACCTTCAGTCCAAAGACTGGCCTAATGTTAGCTAAATGAAATCTAGAGAGTTGGATTTTCAGCTGTTGTGAGTGTGCATTCCTTCACAAAGACACCACAGAAAGAAATGCCCTGAGATGAAAGGAATTCATGCGTGGGTTTGCTCTCCTGTACCTTGGCTGAAAGAGCTGTGCCTACGCAAAGAGAGTAGCTTCGCTGAAAGGTGCACAAGTTAGGCTAATGTTTCAATGTGTCATTGAGTTAGTAGCGTGAGGATTATTTATCTTTTAATCAGTAAAAATACTTTTGCTGAGTATGAAAACCAATGAAAGTGTTTTATTACCTGAATTGTATTCAGATCTGTTTATTACTTTTCATTGTTTTTAAGTCCTTGATCAAAGACTTCACAGCACACGGACTGAGTCCTGTGGATTTGTTTTGCAAATGGGTTTTCTTTTTTTTTTTTTTTTTTGAGACGGAGTCTTGCTCTGTCGCCCAGGCTGGAGTGCAGTGGCCGGATCTCAGCTCACTGCAAGCTCCACCTCCCAGGTTTACGCCATTCTCCTGCCTCAGCCTCCCGAGTAGCTGGGACTACAGGCGCCCGCCACCTCGCCCGGCTAGTTTTTTGTATTTTTTAGTAGAGACGGGGTTTCACCGTGTTAGCCAGGATGGTCTCGATCTCCTGACCTCGTGATCCGCCCGTCTCGGCCTCCCAAAGTGCTGGGATTACAGGCTTGAGCCACCGCGCCCGGCCACAAATGGGTTTTCACATGTGTTAACTGTGACTTCTAGTAAAGAAAACCAGAGCTAGCCAGTGGATAAGCAGTAAAAACAGATTTTATTCAGGAACGATTGCAATCAGGAAAAAGAGACCTCCGTGTAGAACAGAGTTCAGTTGCAAATAAGACAAGGAGGGGTAGGGAGTTACAGCAAGGAGTAGGCTTGAAGAGTGGGGAGAGACTGGTGGATGGAAAATTACTAAAAGGAGACACCAAGGGTGAGGGGAGATTCTTGGTGCAGACAGGGCAGAATGATCAGATATTGAAGGTAGGGGATGAGGAATTTGATCAGATATGGAAGAATCTGATATCAAAGGTGTGAGATTCTCTTTAACTTAACCGGACTCTTGCTAAAACTGAGCAATGCAGGCCCAACCAAATGGACACTGAAGCCCACGCTTGAGCCATGTTGAGAAGAGGGCTTAGAGCAGTCTCACTAGAGCTGGGTCAAGGAGAGAGTTTTGTCATATTTACCATCCAGAATTTACAGGGCAGAGGTATACTGTTCCCCTGAAAGCAGTCTTCTGAGGAGGCAACACTACCACTGGCATCGCTTGAAGTATTTCTGGATCCTTCTTAAACACTGCCTACAGAAAAGTGAAGCAGATCTGGGTTTGAATTCTTGCTTTACCACTCATTTACAATCTAATCTGATAATTAACTTCTCAGTCTGTTCTTTCATCCATGAAATGGGGTTGCTAATACCTACCTTTCAGGTTGTTGAGAGGGTTCGAGAAGATAGCTGATGTGAAACACTGGTTAACTTTGGAAACACACAAAGCCTAAATAAATAGCTATTCTAAAGATCGCCTTTAAAGCTGGCGATGTTCTTTTAAATGTCCCTAGTGGTTACAGACTTGGTTTTCTGGGTTTTTGAAATGGCCTCAATTTACCAAAGCCCATCCCTACGGGAAAGATATCAAACTGAGTAATACTGTTTTTGGTCAGAAACAGAGTTTACCTCTTACATTATGAGGCTGCTTTTGTCATATTACTTGGAAACTGGTTCTGAAGAAATGGCCAAAAAGAAATTCCTAAGTGGTTGCCATGGCCTTCCCTGGTGGTTGTTAGCTTCCACTCCACGTCGGCACAGCTCCATCTACCACTGCCCCCCACCCCATGTATAGTCTCAGACCCAACACCTGTCTCCAACCTAGGCTGCCTGGCTTCTTGTCCATTCAGACGCTTAATGTTTAGGCACCTTACCAGACCTGGTTTCTAGTAACACATTTACAAGAGCTAGACTCCTGAATCAGCCCCCAAATCACTCTGTTACCATACAGACTGCATGCCCAAGAATCAAACTTTTTTTTTTTTTGAGATAGAGTCTCATTCTATTGTCCAGGTTGGAGTGCTGTGGTACAACCTCAGCTGACTGCATCCTCTACCTCCTGGGTCCAAGCGA
>NW_012102499.1:3456029-3460488 GCF_000951045.1 Mandrillus leucophaeus
GGAAGGAAGGGGGGAAGGAAAGAGAAATTCCACTTTTCAGAGTCTAGGATTAGGCTATAATGTGAAGCAGACTAAAATTTCTTCAAAAATATGTTCATTTTTATTAACTATTACAATTGGAAAAAACTCTAAATGTTCACACCTGTAATCCCAGTGCTTTGGGAGGCTGAGGTGGGAGGATAGCTTGAGGCCAGGAGTTTGAGACCAGCCTGGGCAACAATGCAAGTGATCCCATGCTATAAAAAAATTTTTTTTTTCATGAGCTGGGTGCAGTGGTATGATCCCATTCTATAAAATTTTTTTTTTTTTCATGAGCTGGGTGCAGTGGTATGCACCTATAGTTCCAACTACTTGGAAGGCTGAAGCAGGAGAATCACTTAAATCTAGTTCGAGGCTGTAGTGAACTATGATCATGCCACAGCACTCCAGCCTAGCTTGGGCAACAAAGTGAGACCCTGTCTCTTAAAAAAAAATTACAATCACATTAATTTTGAAGATACAAAGCAAGATATAAAACTGCCTACAGTAAATGCAGAATTACATACAGAATGGTCTTACCATGTAAAAGTATTGACAGATAAGGAGCTAGACAGATAAATGCATCAGGAAGGTAGTCATGCTCACAACTGGTAAAAGCCATAACAAATTTCTTTTCTTATTTCCACTTTCTGTATCTTTCTGATTTTTCTTTTAAAGGGGATGTACTGAATATATTCCTTATATATTTTTAAAAGTGATTTTTAAAATATCTGTTTCATTTCCTATGGTCACTCCTGATATAACAATTTATCAATTAAGTTAGCTTATTTTATATTTTAAAAGACTAAGAGCCATACAGTTAAATGCAATGACACACAGTTCTTTTTTCTTTCTTTCTTTCTTTTTTTGAGATGGAGTCTCACTCTGTCGCCCAGGGTGGAGTATAGTGGCATGATCTTGGCTCACTGCAACCTCCACTTCCTGGGTTCAAGCAGTTCTCTGCCTTAGCCTCCGGAATAGCTGGGACTACAGGCGTGCACCACCATGCCTGGCTAATTTTTGTATTTTTAGTAGAGATGGAGTTTCACCATATTGGCTAGGCAGATCTTGAACTCCTGACCTCATGATCCGCCCACCACGGCCTCCCAAAGTGCTGGGATTACAGGCGCGCGCCACCGCCCCCAGCCGACACACACAGTTCTAAAAGTCACGTTATAAACAACTGGAGTTAGCTGAGTGTGGGCTCAGTGTTAGATGATATTAGGGAATTATTTTTTGAGATATATTGGTTCGAATAGTCACAATGTCTATAATTTAATTTTTAAAAATCAGCAAAAATATATGTAAAGGAAATATTTAAAAATTAAGGAGAGCCATATAAAATGTTCAAAATGATTGAAAGTAATTGGTTAGGAAAAGGCAAAGGGTTAAATAAGGATGGGCTGGGCGCAGTGCCTCATGCCTGTAATCCCAGCACTTTGGGAGGCCGAGGCGGGCGGATCACCTGAGGTTAGGAGTTCAAGACCAGCCTGGCCAACATGGTGAAACCCCGTCTCTACTAAAAATACAAAAATTAGCCAGGCGTGGTGGCAAGTGCCTGTAATCCCAGCTGCTCCAGCTACTGGGGAGGTTGAGGCAGGAGAATCGCTGGAACCCACGGGGTGGAGGTTGCGGTGAGCCGAGATGGCGCCACTGCGCTCCAGCTTGGGTGACAGAGCGAGACTCCGTCTCAAAAAAACAAAACAAAAACAAACAAACAAACAAAATCGATGCAAGTATTAACCAGAAGAAAGAAGGTGTAGCTATATTAATATTAAATTAGTGGTTAAAGCAGAAAGTATTGCTAGAGATAAATAGAAAAACTTTATTATGAGATAAAGGTTAAGTTTACCAGAAGATATAAGAATTCTAAATTTGTATTCACCCTAATAACCTAGCCTCAAAATGTATACAGCAAAAACTGAAGAAAGAAATGAAGTCATACTTTCAGTGAGAGATTTTATCACCCCTCTCTCAATAAATGATAGAATAAGCAAACACTCAAAACAAGCAAAAAATAAGCAAATCATTAACAATACAGAAGGCTTGAACAAGGTTAATAAACTTGACACAATTGACAAGAGGAACACTCCCACCAACAACCACAGAAAACATTTCCTTTTCAAGTGTATTTGGAACATTTATAAAATTGATGTATGCTGGACAACAAAGCAAGTCTGAACAACTTTCACATGACTGAAATCATACAGAATCTGTTCCCTGGGCTTCACAGAATGATGCTAAAACATCACTTGTAATAGAAATACAGGGCTGGGCACAGTGGCTCCCAGTGCATTGGGAGGCAGAGGTGGGAGGGTTGCGTGAGGCCAGGAATTCAAGACCAGCCTGGGCAACAAAGCAAGATCCCGTCTCCACAAAAAATAAAAATTAGCTGGGTGTGGTGGTACATACCTGTAGTCTCAGCTGCTTGAGGGGGAGTACGGTTTCAGGCGAGAGGGTCACTGGAGCCCAGGAAGTCGAGGCTGCAGTGAGCTGTGATCGCACCACTGCGCTCCAGCCTGAGCAGCAGAGAGACACCCTGTCTCTAAAAAAAAAGAAAGAAAGAAAAAAAGAAATATAGATACCATTAGGAAAAAGGTAACTAGAAAATTCACAAGTTGGTCTGGCATGGTGGCTCATGCCTGTAATCCCAGCACTTCGGGAGGCCGAGGTGGGCAGATCACCTAAGGTCAGGAGTTCGAGACTAGTCTGACCAATATGATGAAACCCCATCTCTATTAAAAATACAAAATTAGCCGGGCGTGGTGGCATGAGCCTGTAATTTCAGCTACTTGGGAGGCTGAGACAGGAGAATTGCTTGAAGCTGGGAGATGGAGGTTGCAGTGAGCTGAGATCACACCATTGCACTCCAGCCTGGGCAACAAGAGCAAAACTCCATCTCAAAAAAAAAAAAAATTCACAAATGAAATGACCCAGTTTTAAATATTTTGTGGTATAAAGACTAAATCACAAAAGAAATTAGAAAATATCTAGAACTGAATGATGAATAACTTACCCCTCTAAGATATTCTATGCCACACTACCAAACCAAAGACAGTTCATTTTTTATAAAATAGCAAGACTTTTCTTATTCCAAAAAGAGCTATACATGACCAGGCAAAAAATATCCAGGTCAATTTTTTTTTTTTTTTCTCTTGAGACAGAGTTTCGCTCTTTTTGCCCAGGCTGGAGTGCAATGGCATGATCTTGGCTCATGCCTGTAATCCCAGCACTTTGGGAGGGCAAGGCAGGTGGATCACCTGAAGTCAGGAGTTCAAGACCAGCCTGACTATGATGGTGAAACCCCATCTCTACTAAAAATACAAAAAATTAGCCGGGTGTGGTGGTGCATGCCTGTAATCCCAGCTCTTCGTGAAGCTGATGCAGGAGAATCGCTTGAACTCAGGAGATGGAGGTTGCAGTGAGCCAAGACTGCGCCACCGCACTCCAGCCTGGGCGACAGAGCAAGACTCTATCTCAAAAGGAAAAAAAAAAAAAAAGTCAAATTAAGAAAACTAAGAAAGGCAGAGAAATTTCTCCATATTAAAGGAACAAAGGAGACATGGGAACTCAGTACAAGGCATGATCCTACACTGGATCCTAATCTGGGGAAAAAATTCATTTGTAATTAATTATTGGGACATCATTTTAACAATTGAGAAAATCTGAATTTACATTTGAACTATGGATTACATAGATAATACAAAGAAACACAGCAAGTGGGGCAAGATATAAATAATGAATGAATGTAAAGGGCATTTGGGAGTTCCTTGCACAATTCTTGAAACTTGAGATGAAAGGAAATAATTGTTCCTGAACCATCATAACGGAATGGGTAGAAACAAACCCTGTCTTGTTTCTTTTTGGCCTTTTAATTTAAAGTCAATATTTTAATAATCTTTTTGATGCTGCAGTTGGTTGCTCCCAGCCTGCAAATGGACCACTACCAATATGTAATTAAAGGAGAATAACAAATAGAATATAGATTACACAGGTGCTGACTTACAAATGCAAACGTTGTAGCAGAAGATTAAGCTCCCTGGAGGCTAGAGGTGCGCATCTTTGCTTATTGCCATCATAATTCATTAATGGTCAAAGTAACGCTGAGATCAATATTCCTGCAGTCATGGGAATGAAAAAAAATGATCACCACCAAAACAAGATACAAAGACAGCCTCAAAATGTTTCTCCCTGCATAATTAAGAAACCACTCATTGTCATGAATTTTAAAACTGAACAGATTTTCTTAGGTATTGTGTGTTCAAGAGGTGGCATACGTTAAAGGATGTTGAAAAGAATTGTTGTTCCCTTACATAGAAGGGTATGCAAGAGACAGAGAAACAGAGTTGCATATGTTTATCTAGTTATCTTCTTAGCTCCTCAAGAACAAATATTTTCCTTGAAGTCTTCTTTCCTTTCTCTCTCTCTCTCTCTCTCTTTC
>NW_012102499.1:3461558-3474470 GCF_000951045.1 Mandrillus leucophaeus
TTTTTTTTTGAGAGGGAGTCTCACTCTGTCACCCAGGCTGGAGTGCAATGGTGCAATCTCGGCTAACTGCAACTTCTGCCTCCTGGATCCAAGCGATTCTTGTGCCTCAGCCTCCTGAGTAGCTGGGATTACAGGCACTCACCACCATGCCTGGCTAATATTTTGTATTTTTAGTAGAGATGGGGTTTTGCCATGTTGGCCAGGCTGGTCTTGAACTCCTGACCTCAGGTGATCCACCGCCTTGGCCTCCCAGAGTGCTGGGATTACAGGCATGAGCCTCCGCGCCTGACTGTGCTTTTGAGCTCTCATCCAAAAAATCTTTCCCCAGATCGATGTCATGAAGTATTTCCCTTATGTTTTTTTTTCCAGTAGTTTTATAGTTTCAGATCTTACATTTAAGTCTTTAGTCCATTTTGAGTTGATTTTTGTATATGGTGAGAGGTAGGTGTCTAGTTTCATTCTTCTGCATATGGACATTCAGTTCTCCCCACATCATTTATTGAAGATACTGTCCTTTTTCCAATGTATGTTCTTAGTACCATCACAGAAAATCAGCTGGTTGTGTGTGGATTTCTTTCTGTGTTCCCTATTTAGTGCCATTTTTATAGTGTGTCTATAGCTTATGTGTCTATTTTTATGCCAATACCATGCTATTTTGGTTATCATAGCTTTGTATAGTATATTTTGAACTCAGGTAGTGTGATGTCTCCAGTTTTGTTCTTTTTGTTCAAGAATGCTTTGGCTATTTGGGAACTTTTGTGGTTCCATACAAATTTTAGAATTGATTTTTTTCTATTTTTGTGAAGAATGTCATTTAAAGTTTGACAGGGATTGCACTGAATCTGTAGATCATTTTGAGTAGTATGTACATTTTAAGAATATTAATTATTTCAGTCCATGAACACAGAATATCTTTCCATTTATTTGTATTCTCTTCAATTTCTTTCATCAGTGTTTTATAGTTTCCATTGTAGAGATATTTTACCTCCTTGGTTAAATGTATTCCTAGATTATATATATTTATATATATTAGTTATTATAAATGGGATTTTCTTAATTTCTTTTTTGGATAGTTCATTATTGGTATAAAAAAACACGACTGATTTTTGTATGTTAATTTTGCATCCTGCAACTTTACTAAATTGGTTTATCGGTTCTAACCGTTTTTTTGGTGGAGTCATTAGGGTTTTCTACACATAATATCATGTCAACTGCAAACAGGGACACTTTGACTTCCTCCTTTCCAATTTGGATGTCTTTTATTTCTTTCTCTTGCCTAATTACTTTGGCTAGCAGTTCTAGGACTATGTTGAATAAAAGTGATGAAAGTGGACATCCTTGTCTTGATCCAGATCTTAGAGGAAAACGTTTCAAATTTTCCCCATACAGTATGATGTTAGCTGTGGGTTTGTGTGAGACTTTCTGTTAAACATTTCTTGTTTTTTTTTTTCTTTGGATGGAGTCTTGCTCCGTCACCCAGGCTGGAGTGTAGTGGTGCATCTTGGCTCACTGCAACCTCTGCCTCCTGGGTTCAAGTGATGCTCCTGCCTAAGCCTCCCAAGCAGCTGGGACTACAGGTGCCCACGACCACACCTGGCTAGTTTTTTTATTTTTAGTAGAGACAGGGCTTCACCATGTTAGCCAGGCTGGTCTTGAACTCTCAACCTCAGGTGATCTGCCCTCCTCGACCTCCCAAAGTGCTGAGATTACAGGCATGAGCCACTGCGCCCAGGCTCTGTTAAACATTTCTGCTTTTAGTTTTCTAGTTGTAAAGAGGCTCTCTCACCCAAAACTTTTAAAATAAATACTACCCTTTTATGATATGCTCATATTTTACATAAGTTGGAATAACAAGGCTCTCAAGAGTGATATGACTCACGCCTGTAATCCCAGCATTTTGGGAGGCTGAGGTGGGAGCATAGCTTGACTGCAGGAGTTCGAGACCAGCCTGGGCAACACAGAGGGACACTGTCTCTACAAAAAACAAACAAATAAACAAACAAACAAAATTAGCTAGACGTGGTGGTGTGTGCTTGTAGTCCCAGCTACTTGGAAGGCTGAGGTGGGAGGATCACTTGAGCCTGGGAGGTCAAGGCTGCAGTGAGCCCTGATTGTACCACTTGCACTCAGCCTGGGCAAAAGAGCAAGACCCTGTCTCAAAAACAAACAAAGAATAATGAATATTTGAAATAGTATAACCGGCCTATTAAGAAAGTCCCAACTTTGGCAGGCACAGTGACTTACACCTGTAATCCTAATACTTTGGGAGGCTGAGGTGGGAGGGTCACTTGAGCCCAGGTGTTTAAGACCAGCCTGGGCAACATGGTGAGACCCCATCTCTGAAAAAAATTTTTTTTTAATTAAAAACATGGGCCGGCTGCGGTGGCACACACCTGTAATCCCAGCACTTTGGGAGGCCAAGGCGGGCGGATCACGAGGTCAAGAGATCGAGACCATCCTGGCCAACATGGTGAAACCCCGTCAACATGGTGAAACCCCGTCTCTACTAAAAATACAAAAACTAGCCAGACGTAGTGGTGCGTGCCTGTAGTCCCAGCTACTTGGGAGGCTGAGGCAGGAGAATCTCTTGAACCTGGGAGGTAGAGGTTGCAGTGAGCTGAGATCATGCCACTGCACTCCAGCCTGGCAACAGAGCGAGACTCTGTCAAAAAAAAAAAAAAAAAAAAAAAAAATAGGCCAGACGCAGTGGCTCATGCTTATAATCCCAGCACTTTGGGAGGTGGAGGTGGGCAGATCACCTGAGGTCAGTATTTCAAGACCAGCCTGGCTAACGTGGTGAAATCCCGTCTTTACTAAAAATACAAAAACTAGCCAGGTGTGGTGGCACATACCTGTAGTCCCAGTTACTTGGGAGGCTGTGGCAGGAGAATTGCTTGAACCCAGGAGACAGAGTTTGTAATGAGCCGAGATCATGCCACTGCACTCCAGCCTGGGTGACATAGCAAGACTCTATCTCAATAAATGAATAAATAAATAAAATTTTAAAAATAAGAAAGTCCCAGTTTTGTGCAAAATTTGAAATTATTTAACTCCAGTCAAGAGTAATTTTTTAGGCTGGGTGCAGTGGCTCACGCCTGTAATCCTAACACTTTGGGAGGCCGAGGCCGGTGGATCACCTGAGGTCAGGAATTCAAGACCAGCCTGGACAACATGGTGAAACCTTGTTTCTACTAAAAATACAAAAATTAACCAGGCGTGGTGGTGGGCACCTGTAGTTCTAGCTACTTGGGAGGCTGAGTCAGGAGAAATGCTTGAACCTGGGAGGCAGAGGTTGCACTGAGCCGAGATCGCACCACTGCACTCCAACCTGGGTGACAGGAGTGAGACTCTATCTCAAAAAATAAATAAATAGGCCCGGTGGGGTGGCTCACACCTGTAATCCCAGCACTTTGGGAGACCGAGGCAGGTGGATCACCATGTCAGGAGTTCAAGACTATCCTGAGCGACATGGTGAAACCCCGTTTCTACTAAAAATACAAAAATTAGCCAGGCATGGTGGCGCATGCCTGTAATGGCAGCTACTCAGGAGGCTGAAGCAGAAGAATCGCTTGAACCTGGGAGGCGGAGGTTGCAGTGAGCCGAGATCGCGCCATTGTGCTCCAGCCTGGGCAACAAGAGCGGAACTTGTCTCAAAAAAAAAGTTCATCAAATTAAAAAATATAATAATATTTTGTAGAAAGGAGGTCTTACTTTGTTGCCCAGGCTGGTGTCAAGCTCCTGGGCTCTAGTGATCTTCCTACCTCAACTTCTCAAAGTACTGGGATTACAGGCGTGAGCCACCACCCCTGGCCTATTATTTTAATTTTTAGAGTTATAATTTTTAAATAGTTTTTATTCTATAACAAGGTCATCTAAGGAACAAGTTCCAGTGAGCATTTAATTCAGTGAGAACAATAACCCAATCTTGAAAATATATTCTTTTGGAACAGAAGTCAGAGACAATAAAACACTAGATAAAGCCACATGGCCATGTACCAAGCTATTAAATTTTGGAGACAGTACTCTGTGAAATATCAAAGATAATTCCGGGAAAATTTGAGAGAGTATTAAAGCAAGTACAACTTTAAGTTTGCAAATACAATCTTATAACTGGGTATGGATAATGAAATGGAAAAAATGCTATGGCTGCAAGATCATTCCTAACACAGTGTGTCCCTATGCTACAGAGACTGTCTGCACCCGTGCTATGAGATTATACCCCCACGACCATACAGACCTGCCTACAAAAAAACTACTCATGACTTATGCATGCTTTGAATATATGAAGTGTTTGGAACAATCACTCTTCTTTCCAATTTCTTGTTTATCTAATGGCCTGCAGGTATAAAAGATAAGAACCTAGCTCATTTATGTTTTCTTCTTCCTTCCAACTCCTTCAGCGTTAGGTAGTTATGTCATTATTTTTAAGTTTTGTTGTGGTTACCCTTTAACTTTAAATAGTATGTTACACCTCAATTTTTCATTCCAAAAACTTGAGTCAGTATCCTGACTTCGGATTATCGAAGTTGCAGGTATCTATGATACTATCCTTCTCTTCATATTTCCTTAACTTTCCATTTCCCACCTTTTGTTTCCTATACTTTTATATTATGAAGAATAATGTTTGCCTTTTTTTGCAACATAACCAAGATCTTCCTTACTTTGTCCTTAAGTTGAGTGTAAAGGATGAACTTTAACTTAGAAGATGAATACATTCTAGAGATCTAATGTACAGGATGGTGACTGTAGTCAAGACAACAACGACAACAAAAAGTAATTACATTAGTAAGACTACATCAATACTGTGCACTGCTGAACTAGGTAGCATATTAGGAATGCAATTTTCCTCTCTATGAGGGCAGTGTCATATCCTTCATATATTTATCATACCCTTCATATGTTTATCATACCCTTCATATATTCAATGAAAACTGTCTTAGCACCATGTACTAGTCTTTTTCTCACACTCCCTAAATTACTGAAAATTATACATTATTCTTCTAAATTGGGCCATAACATACTCAATTAGCTTTTGGTTTTTCTGGAATTATTAATTTCCTATCTTTTTATTGACTAAATATATAGTTTATCTTATACTAAAACTTTTTTTTTTTTTGAGACAGACTCTCGCTCTGTCGCCCAGGCTGGAGTGCAGTGGGGCGATCTCGGCTCACTGCAAGCTCCGCCGCCTGGGTTCACGCCATTCTCCTGCCTCAGCCTCCCGTGTAGCTGGGACTACAGGTGCCTGCCACAGCACCCGGCTAATTTTTTGTACTTTTAGTAGAGACGGGGTTTCACCATGCTAGCCAGGATGGTCTCGATCTCCTGACCTCGTGATCCGCCCGTCTCGGCCTCCCAAAGTGCTGGGATTACAGGCGGGAGCCACCACGCCAGGCCTGTACTAAAACTTTTGTGGTTGTTCTCCTAGTAACACTATGAACTGCATGCAATACTTTTGCCCCAGAGTCCTTCTCTTTGGAACTCTTTGTCCTCCTACTTCAAAATGGATAATTTTTTTTTTAATCACACACTACTTTCCTTTCTTGTGTTAGAAAGATCCCTTGCCTTAATCTTTCTTGGATAACTTCGTCATCCTGCTGGAATACATGCTCAAATAACTTAAAAAAGGAGTCCTTTACAAGCCCTGGTTTGTATGAAACACGTACATTCTACCCTCACAGTTGATTGATAGGTAGGCTGGATATGTAAATTAGTTTCAAATTTAATTTCCCCCAGAACTGAAAGGACTACTCGATTATCTTCCAGCAGCCAGAGATGTTAATGAGAATTTGGCTGTTCAATTTTCATTCCTCTATAGGTGGCCTAATTCTTCCTTCTGGAAGCTTTCAAAAACTTTTGTTTATTCTTAGAGTTCTAAAAATTTTACAAAATTATGTCCAAGTGGGTTATCTTCCCCATTTATCACTGTTGGCACTTAGAGGGTTATTTTAATGTAAAAATGTGTCCTTTTCTCGGAAATTTTCTTATATAATTTCTCTAGTAATGTCCCTTATGCCATTTTGTCTGTTCTCCACTTCTGGATCTCATATTACTTAGCTGTTGGACCTCTTAAATGGGTTTTTACATCGCCTATTTTCTGTCATATGTCTCATCAGTGATGGAGAATGCCATCTTCACCTCACTACTGTCACTTTTGTCTACATCAATTGATTAAAATAACTACTACTACTAACTATGTCAGCCTGGAGTAGAATCCTTGTTTTTACCATTTTGAGTGTTTTATCCAGCGTCATACCTACCCAACTGCTGTTCAGATAGCATCCTCTCAGAAGGTTGATGCTGAAAATGCCAGGAAATAGAATATTTTAAATAAAGACAGAAAACCTTATTGAAGTCCGGTTGTAGATATTTCTTTGCCCTCTTCTGCCAGGCTCATCACTCTACCATAGATAAAATTAAATTGGTGTGGCATAATTTGCACTTCACAAAATCATGTTGATTACGACCCAGTACCTTGTGCTCTTCTAGGTGGTTGCAAATTGATTGTTTGATGATTTGCTCTTGTATCTTCCCAGGTATCCAAGATAAGCTGAATAGTCTATAATTACTACAGCTGTCCTTTTCCCTGTTTTAAAAAACAGGTACTCCATCTGCTGATTCTACTTGTCAGGACCTTCTTCTGTCCAATCTTCATTTTCTAAAATAAAGGCTGGTGGTCTTGCAATTATATTTGCCAATTCCTTAAGTGTCCTGGGATGCGAGTAATCAAGCCCTGCTGATTTGAATGTACCAGGCTTTCTGAAGTGCTCTTCAATCACTTCTTTCTCCTTGTTTGCCTTTGCACCTCCAAGATGATAGCACTTAATCCAGTTTAGTTTCCTTATCATCGCTGATTAAAAAGAAAAATGAAACAGGTTAAAAACACAGTGAAAGCCTCTGCTATTACAGTTCTTTGTTAATAGTTTTTATTTAGCAGTATCTGCTGATAGTGTTGTTTTGTTGGTAGTTTTAGTGGTTGCATTTTACATCCTATAGAGCAAATTCCTTCTGGTATTCTTCCTTCCATTTTTTCACCCTTCCTGCCTCATTCATTCCTTCCTTTCTTCCTCCCTCCCTCCTATTTTCCCTCCTTCCTTCTCTCTGTCTCTCTCTTTCTTTCTTTTAAATTTCTTACAGAGAATGAGATAAGGGGAAGGGAGGAAAAAAAGAGGCCAAGAATCCCACATAACATTATGATTAAGACATTTACTAATCACCAAATGCCCACATGCTGCCCGCAGTTTTTCAGCCTGCTTGTAGCTGGAGTGAGGGGGCACATGACTAGTTCTGGTCCACAGGTACTGAAGAGCTATGAGTCTCCCAGGATTTCTTTCCTCTGCCCCAGGTAGCTAGAAGTCACATGTTCTGGACGGTGAACCAACAAAAGACAAGCAGCGTGGACCCCTGAGTCACCATTAGAAGGCCGCAGTCCTAGAGAGTCATCAGATCCCCAGAGGACTATGTGTTAAGCCACAGATATTTGGGGGTTTGTTTTTTCTAGCTTAACATCACTAATACAGTACCAGTTTTTGGATTAGTCAGATTAGGCTAGGTTTTTGTCAAGGGAACAAATTAACCCTGAAATCTAAGTGGTTTAACATGACAAAGGTTTATTTCTTACTCATGGTATGTGGTAGCTAGTCTCCAAAAAGGGCTCCCAATGACTCTTCCCTCCTGGTAATCACACCCTTGGAAAGTTACCTCCTACTCTGACTCTGCATGATCCCATGACTCACTTTAAACAAGGAAGTGTGCAGAAATAAGTGTGGCAGAAGTGACACTGTGGCTCTCCCCAGTGCCTTAGAAATCCTGGCACTTCCTGATATTGCATTTGGAGCCATTCACGATATAAAATGTCTAGAGAATGAACCTCTATGCAGAGGAGCACCAAAGTGCCAGACATAAGCAAAGAAGCATCTTTAGTTCAATCCCAGTCAAGCTTCCTAAGCACCCCAGACCCAGTCACCATCCGACCACAACCACAGGACAGACTCTAAGTGAGTAAGAACTCCCCAGGTGAACCCAGCCAACTCACAAAATTGGAGAAGTAACAACAAATTGTTGTTTTAAACCATTTTGTATGGGATGGCTTGTTAGGCAGCAGTAGCAACCTGAAGCATCATACATACCCAATGTAGGTGAATGGGCACTGGGCTCCACACAGACATTCATGGAACCAGGTTGACATGGGTTCCACCATCTTGTATCTGCACCATTGGGAATGCCACCTCTTTGATGGCAGTAGTAAGGGAAGAGAGGGCTGAGGGGTTGCAACCCAACTTTTAAATGTTTTCATCTCTGCTCCCATTCCATTGGCCAATGAGAATTGTCAGGGAGTAAACGGAGATTCAATGCACATTACATGACTCTGCCACGGACCTTGCCAATAAAATTTGCCCTTGTTTCCTATAGTATTATAAGGCAGCTTATCCAAGTACCTACCACCCAACTGGCTTTCCAAGAATTATAAACAATGATGTAGGACTGGCTCATACATCTCACAGAACCAACTGGGTGTACCTCCTCCCAACTTTGCATTCTGTGATGCCATGTGAGTAGCTAGAAGTCAGCCACGGTAGAAATATTTGCACCATATAGCTTGGCAAATGCTACAAATCAGGGCTTTCTTCCCATGTATCTAGTTACACCAGATCCAAAATATACCTACTATTCAGGTTGCCTCTATATTCATGCACATTTGTTTATTATTATAGGTATAATTTTTTAAACTAGCCACTGATGGTCTCATTTCTTTCCCTATTGCAAACAGACCAATCTATGAATTGAAGATGTTAACATAAACCTGATTAACCTTTTATTAATAAAAAAAAGATGGCAGTTTGAAGTTTCTTCTATATAACCAGAATGTGCATATTTTAATACACAGACACTAGGTTAATATTCGTATTAGTACAGTACTGGAAATGTTGCTATAAAAGAAGTATTAAATGTACCTGTTCTCAGTCAGCATCAACAAGGTTTTCACCCCTCCAGTAATTATTGCATCTAATAACACTGCCTTAGCTACTGATTCATTCTGGAAGCTTCAGTATCTTTTAGGCTTTAGAGTTTATATGACTAAACTCTTTTATTTTAAGCCTTGCTGAAAGAGTTAATTCAGTGTCCTGTTCTAGTTCACCAACTCTTTATTTCCAAACCTTCAATCTCCACATACAAACAATCAGGAGAAAGGCCATCAATAAGGTTTCAGCATCTATTACGGGATATGAAGCAATAACATTTTAAATAGCACCTTGGAGGCCTGGAGGAGTTAATACATCTTTCAGCAGTCCCTACTTTATAGCTCCGGAGTATTTTGAACCCTGAAAAGCTGGATTATTTATGAGGAGATTGAGAAGGCTCCAGTTGGAGGGAAACCTCATTTCTTGTTTCTTATACAAACAAGAAAGGGTATGCTTTGATAAGGTTTGAATCTGTGTCCCTGCCCAAATTTCATGTCAAACTGTAATCCCCAGTGTTGGAGGTGGGATCTGGTAGGAGGTGATTGGATTATGGGAGCAGTTTCTCATGAATGCTTTAGCACCATCCCCTGGGGGCTTTTCTTGTGATAGTGAGTTATCATGAGATCTAGTTGTTTAAAAGTGTGTAGCACCTGGCCAGGCGCGGTGGCTCACGCCTATAATCCCAGCACTTTGGGAGGCCGAGGCGGGTCTCATGAGGTCAGGAGATAGAGACCATCCTGGCTAACACGGTGAAACCCCGTCTCTACTAGAAATACAAAAAATGAGCAGGGCATGGTAGCAGGAACCTGTAATCCCAGCTACGTGGGAGGCCTGAGGCAGGAGAATCGCTTGAACCCCGGAGGCGGAGGTTGCAGTGAGCTGAGATCGCACCACTGCACTCCAGCCTGGGCAACAAGAGCGAAACTCCGTCTCATTAAAAAAAAAAAATGTGATGCTGACATTCCTTCACTGAGAGATGGGGTCCCTCAACTAAGGTGGATTTTTGTAACTGCTTCCACAAATAGAATGACATCAAATGACATTGCATGGCTTCAGAGGCTGGGTACTAAAAGGCAATGTGGCTTCCACCTGGCTCTCTCCTTGGGACCTGTGCATTCGGAGCCCTTAGCCTCCATGGGAAAGTCCATCTATCCTGAAGCTACCATGATAAAGAGACCACAGAGAAACAGAGAGGTTCCTATACAGCCACAACTCTTCCAGCCACAACTGCTTGAGTCTTTGCAACCCAAGAATCAGGCATGTGCGAGTGTCAGCCTTCAAGCTGTCAGCTGAAACCAAGTTGGAGTGGAAATGAGCTGTCCATGCTAAGCCTTGTTCAGATTACAGATCTGTAAGAAAAGTAAGTGTTGCTCTTGTTTTAAGCCACTGAATTTTGCAGCCCTTGTTTCTGAAACAGCAAGTAACAGATGCCCTTCTAGCTAGCATCCGCAGAATGTTGAAGAAGATTATAGGATGAAGGTCTAGAATCATCTGAGGAGCCCAAAAATAAGACGCACAGCTGGATCTCATGATGGCTTGACGAGAACCTAAACCAGAAGACCAGCAAAAATCAAGTCAGCTACTTAGCTCCAGTGTCCTCCTCTCTGTGCCTCCATGGTCTTCTCCTGTCTCTTATTTTGCGGCCCTCCTCTCTGCCTCTCAGCATGTCTACTTCCTTCCTTCTCTCTGCAGTCTGGTGTTGTGTGTTTCTTCTTGACTGTGCTGCAAAGCCAAAGCTCTTCAGTTGGGATGCTCTTAGTTTAAGAGACCAGCCTATACTAACTTGCATCCTTTCTCTCCAGTGAAAAATTCTTGGGAGAGAGGATCTAATTGGCCAGCCTGAGTCAGATGTCTCTTTCTGGTCCAATCAGATGACACTGGGGGCAAGGCCACATTGTAACAACATGGCTGTGACTCCCGCTGCCCAGCTCCCTGTGAAAATTCTTAGAAGGGGGCTCAGAGGCTTGCAAACATAGCAATACATCCAATGCTTGAATATTAGAAGGCATTTTGGATAGTCTTGTTCATGTGTAAAAACCTACCACAGCCAGGCACGGTGGCTCACACCTGTAATCCCAGCACTTTGCGCGGCCGAGGCGGGCGGATCACCTGAGGTCGGGGGTTCGATACCAGCCTGACCAATATGGAGAAACCCCGTCTCTACTAAAAATACAAAATTAGCCGGGTATGGTGGCGCATGCCTGTAATCCCATCTACTCGGGAAGCTGAGGCAGGAGAATCACTTGAACCCGGGAGGCAGAGGTTGTGAGCTGAGATTGCGCCTTTGCACTCCAGCCTGGGCAACAAGAGTGAAACTCCGTCTCAAAAAACAAAACAAAATCCTACCGCAGACTCCCCTTTAAATTGCTTTTTGCTTTATTTACAAATATGCTTAGACAAGTGTATGCCAACCCCCTCCTCATTCCCAGCCCATTCTCACAGTTATTTGAAAGGGCACTTCTGGAACTCCACAAGAAGGCAGTGGATCCGAAAGATGTAACCTCAAGGAACGGAACTCAATGATTGATTTTTCTTATATTTATTGTTTGAGGTTTATCTTATAATGTGAAGTTGCCTTCCTTCCTTTCCTCCCTTTTCTCCCTTTCCTCCCCTCCCCTCCCCTTCCCTTCCTTAGACAGAGTCTCACTCTGTCGCCCAGGCTGGAGTGCAGTGGCACAATCTCGGCTCACTGCAACCTCTGTCTCCCGGGTTCAAGCGATTCTCCTGCCTCAGCCTCCCGAGTACTTGGGATTACAGGCGTGAGCCACCGCACCCGGTTGAAACTGAGGCTTCTTGATGAACTTTGACAATTTTCCCACACTAAAAATTTTCTGGCAGGGCACGGTGGCTTATGCCTGTAATCCGAGCATTTTGGGAGGCCAAGGCAGGAGGCTGGCTTGAGGCCAAGAGTTCAAGATCAGCCTGGGAAACATAGCAAGTCTCTGAAAAAAAGAAAAAGATTTTAGAATTTCCCATTGCTAAGTAATCTGTGGTGTCAGAAATCAGGATAGAGGTTGCCCCCAGGGGAGGGAGAGACTGGACCGGATCTCTGGAGTGCTGAGAATGTTTTGTTTCTTTTTCTGGGAGGTGGATGAATGAGTGTATTCCAGTTTGTGAAAACTCATGAAGCTATACACATATGATATGTACATTTTTCTGTAGGTATATTATCCTTCAATACATGTTTAAATATACTTCACTAATTATAAAAGATCGCTCAAACCAGCGTCACTATCACATGTTGCTGATCAGTTTGTAGAAATATAGATAAAATATATGGTATATATACATATGATTTAACAGTACAAATAACATCTTCTATAAATACATACATGTTTGTTAGGGTGTAAACTCCATCGTAACATTTCTTCAGGATGCTGTATAGATATACTAACCTCTCATAGAAAACTCAGGCCCCTAAAATCCTCCATTTGAGTGACAGTGGAATAGTGAATGGCTCTAGAGTCAGACTGTTGGGGCTCCAATTCTACTGCATGCTAGGTTTGTTTTTTTTTTTTTTTTTGAGACGGAGTTTTGCTCTTGTTGCCCAGGCTGGAGTGCAATAGGGCAATCTCGGTTCACTGCAACCTCTGCCTCCCAGGTTCAAATGATTCTCCTCCCTCAGCCTCCCAAGTAGCGGGATTACAGGCAGGCGCGATCACGCCCAGCTAATTTTGTATTTTCAGTAGAGACAGGGTTTCTCCATGTTGGTCAGGCTGGTATCAAACTCCCGACCTCAGGTGATCTGCCCACCTTAGCCTCCCAAAGTGCTGGGATTACAGGTGTGAGCCACCGTGCCTGCCCTTTGTTTTGTTTTTGAGACAGGGTCTCAAACTTTTTTTTTTTTGAGATGGAGTCTCGCTCTGTAGCCCAGGCTGGAGTGCAATGGCACGATCTTGGCTCACTGCAACCTCCGCCTCCTGGTGTGTCTGGAATTGGTTCCGGCCGG
>NW_012102499.1:3479500-3480265 GCF_000951045.1 Mandrillus leucophaeus
TTGTGTTTCACCAGGGTGCCAGTCTACTTGACCTAAACAGAAACAACCTGTGTAGTCTTGTGTGACACTGGTATTGTTTTAAGTCAACATTAGGAGGTGGGACAAGAGAAAATGGCCATTAATTAGAACTGAAGCCCCAAACTCTCTCTATATACAATGGGGCATGGAGCGTCCAAGCTGAACAACTGTTTGGAGGTCATTTGTAACCAAGGTAATCTGCTATGGACAGTATCGAAAACGATAGTCACCTCCTTCAGAATTCACTGTCACCGTTGTCCTTAATAACTCCTATTTTTACTGTTCACATCTAGCACTGCACCAATGGATGAGCTGAGAACGTCTTGAAAAGGAACTTGTGAAAAATGCGAAGGAAATACTACTGCTAAATAGGCAAGGCTAATGTTCTCACAACTGTGGAAAACAAAACTGAAAAGAAAACACAACACCGAAGTCCTAAAGCAGTGTTTTTGCATTCATTTTCTCCCTCCATCCTCCCTTCCTGAATAAGCAGCTAACGGAGAACAGCCTGATATGCAGTCCTCTTCCCTTCCAGATAGAGAATTGGGTGCTCTGCAGCTGGGCTTCTGTCCTGTCCATACCCGGCAGGGACACAGCTGGTAAAAGAAGAAGAAGAGACTGGGTGCAGTGGCTCATGCCTGTAATCCCAGCACTTTGGGAGGCCGAGACGAGCAGATCACCTGAGCTCAGGAGTTCCAAGACCAGCCTGACCAAGATGGAGAAACCCTGTCTCTACTAAAAAAAAAA
>NW_012102499.1:3484380-3486960 GCF_000951045.1 Mandrillus leucophaeus
TTTCCTCCCCTCCCCTCCCCTTCCCTTCCTTAGACAGAGTCTCACTCTGTCGCCCAGGCTGGAGTGCAGTGGCACAATCTCGGCTCACTGCAACCTCTGTCTCCCGGGTTCAAGCGATTCTCCTGCCTCAGCCTCCCGAGTACTTGGGATTACAGGCGTGAGCCACCGCACCCGGTCGAAACTGAGGCTTCTTGATGAACTTTGACAATTTTCCCACACTAAAAATTTTCTGGCAGGGCACGGTGGCTTATGCCTGTAATCCGAGCATTTTGGGAGGCCAAGGCAGGAGGCTGGCTTGAGGCCAAGAGTTCAAGATCAGCCTGGGAAACATAGCAAGTCTCTGAAAAAAAGAAAAAGATTTTAGAATTTCCCATTGCTAAGTAATCTGTGGTGTCAGAAATCAGGATAGAGGTTGCCCCCAGGGGAGGGAGAGACTGGACCGGATCTCTGGAGTGCTGAGAATGTTTTGTTTCTTTTTCTGGGAGGTGGATGAATGAGTGTATTCCAGTTTGTGAAAACTCATGAAGCTATACACATATGATATGTACATTTTTCTGTAGGTATATTATCCTTCAATACATGTTTAAATATACTTCACTAATTATAAAAGATCGCTCAAACCAGCGTCACTATCACATGTTGCTGATCAGTTTGTAGAAATATAGATAAAATATATGGTATATATACATATGATTTAACAGTACAAATAACATCTTCTATAAATACATACATGTTTGTTAGGGTGTAAACTCCATCGTAACATTTCTTCAGGATGCTGTATAGATATACTAACCTCTCATAGAAAACTCAGGCCCCTAAAATCCTCCATTTGAGTGACAGTGGAATAGTGAATGGCTCTAGAGTCAGACTGTTGGGGCTCCAATTCTACTGCATGCTAGGTTTGTTTTTTTTTTTTTTTTTGAGACGGAGTTTTGCTCTTGTTGCCCAGGCTGGAGTGCAATAGGGCAATCTCGGTTCACTGCAACCTCTGCCTCCCAGGTTCAAATGATTCTCCTCCCTCAGCCTCCCAAGTAGCGGGATTACAGGCAGGCGCGATCACGCCCAGCTAATTTTGTATTTTCAGTAGAGACAGGGTTTCTCCATGTTGGTCAGGCTGGTATCAAACTCCCGACCTCAGGTGATCTGCCCACCTTAGCCTCCCAAAGTGCTGGGATTACAGGTGTGAGCCACCGTGCCTGCCCTTTGTTTTGTTTTTGAGACAGGGTCTCAAACTTTTTTTTTTTTGAGATGGAGTCTCGCTCTGTAGCCCAGGCTGGAGTGCAATGGCACGATCTTGGCTCACTGCAACCTCCGCCTCCTGGTGTGTCTGGAATTGGTTCCGGCCGGTGGGTTCGTGGTCTCACTGAATTCAAGAACTGAGCCACAGACCTTTGGGGTGAATGTTACAGCTCTTAAAGATGGCGCAGACCCAGAGAGTGAGCGGTTGCAAGGTTAATTGTGAAGAGCAAAAGGACAAAGCTTCCACAGCATGGAAGAGGACCCCAGTGGGTTGCTGCTGCTGGCTGGGGTGGCCAGCTTTTTTCCCTTATTTCTCTCCTCCCATGTTCTGTTTCTGTCCTATCAGAATGCCCTTTTTTCAATCCTCCCTGTGATTGGCTACTTTTGGGATCCTGCTGATTGGTGCATTTTACAGAGTAGTGATTGGTGCATTTTACAATCCTCTTGCTAGCTACAGAGCGCCGATTGGTGCGTTTTACAATCCTCTTGCTAGACAGAAAAGTTCTCCAAGTCCCCACTTGACCCAGGAAGTCCAGCTGGCTTCACCTCTCACTGGGTTCAAGCAATTCTGCCTCAGCCTCCCGAGTAGCTGGGATTACAGGAGACTGCCACCATGCCCAGCTAATTTTTGTATTTTTAGTAGAGACAAGGTTTCACTATGTTGGTCAGGCTGGTCTTGAACTCCTAGGTTAAAGCAATCCTCCTGCCTTCACCTCCCAAAGTGCTGGAATTACAGATGTTAGCCACCCTGCCTAGCCTGCATGCTAGTATTATGACCTTGGGAAAGTGATTTAACTTCAGCTTTCTTATCTAAAATGGAAATATTAAAAATAACTACTTCATGGGAATGTTGTATAAATTTTAAAAATAATGCTTATAAAGTGCTTGAAAACAGGTCTGTCCCATAGTAAAAACTTCATAGATATTAATTATTATTATTGTTGTTGTTATTAGACTATCGGAAAATCAAAGAAGAGAGCATCCCTTTTTCTACCTTTTACTATCCCATCCACTCCAACTCAACAGAACTCACTTCAATTCAGTTTACATTGATTGGGCATCTCTGTGGGCCAGGCACCATGCTCAAATCTGGGCAGAGTGGATGCTTAAAGCATGTTTCGGGCTGTACAGAGTCCCCTACTGCAGAGACCTAAACCTCTGGGAAGATTCTATGCTGGTAGCATTTCCCAAAGGTTCTGTGGCTCATTTCTCCCCAAGTTCACTTCTGGTGCTATTAGAAGTTCTACAGATTTTGGCCGGGCGCGGTGGCTCAAGCCTGTAATCCCAGCACTTTGGGAGGCCGAGACGGGCGGATCACGAGGTCAGGAGATCGAGACCATC
>NW_012102499.1:3488041-3489620 GCF_000951045.1 Mandrillus leucophaeus
ACTTTCATATTTAAAAAATAAACACTTAGTCATTTACAGGCTGTCTTCTCTGCTTAAAAAAAAAAAAAAGGAAGAGCAGGGGTAGAGGAGGCAGGAACTCCGCAGTGCGCAGGGAGGGACTGTCTCCCCCCAGGTTAGGCAGCCCTGTGCCATGTATCCCGGCATGTGGGAGGTAAGGATCCTTCCCCACTTGATTGTTTCTGGGCAGAATTCAGCATGGTGAATAGCATGGGCTAGCACCCAAAGTGCTTGGCTTTGAGTCCTGGCTCAGCCATTTACCTTGCATAAGTAATTTAGTCTCTCTGTGCCTCAGCTTCCCCATCGGTAAAATGGGGATAACAATAGTACCTGCCTTCTAGAGTTGTGATGAAATTAAAGGAGTTAGTATGTGAAAAACAGTTAAAACAGAGCTTAGCACATATAAACCACCCAATAAATGTTAGCTGTTATTATTATCTCCTTTAGCTCCAAATCATAATTACGATGAACATCATTGTATTATTTTGTCCTCCAGTTGCATGCCATGAAACCACCATATAGGCAAAAATTACCAAGTCCTTTTTCTATTTTAGTTACTACATACTTTATCAGACTCAAGATGAAACACTTTGGGCTGACTTAACAGTGATGACTAAAGTGAGGTCCAGGATGCTATTTTACTAGAAATCCTACCTCTAGGAGTACCTTCTAAGGGAATTTTCAGATATGCAAATCCAAGGTACAAAGGGCATCACTGCAGTATTATTTACGGAGTGAAAAACTGGCCTAAGTGTAGAACAATCTGAGAATGATTAAATATGTTATGGTGCAGAAATAGGCTTTTGAAGAATTTTTAATGACTAGGAAATGCTCATGAAATAAACGTTAAAAAGCAGGCTTCAAAACTGTTTACAATTGGATCACATTTGGTAACTATGTAAGCACATTTGCAGAGAAAACAAAACCCTAGAGAAATGTATCAAGATGTTCACAGTGGAGTTTCTGAGGGTGGAACTTAAGTATGGTTTTTGTTTACATTTTCTTTATGTTTTTTGGTGCCTTCCATGTTTTACACAGGAACACACACAGTTTTTATATTTGGGAAAAACATTAAGTCATAAAACCAAAACATTTAAAGAAAGAATCCTTCAGAAGACATACAGTGGACTGAGAGGAACTAGGAATTGAACCCATGTTTCCTAACCTCTAGTTATTTGGGTGTTTTAAAGCCCAGAATGCCACATAATAGAGACAGGTGTTGTTACTTTTGAAAAAATAAATTATTATTATTATTATTTGAGACGCACTCCCGCCTTGTCGCCCAGGTTGGAGTGCAGTGGCGTGATCTTGGCTCACTGCAACCTCCGCCTCCTGGGTTCAAGCAATTCTCCTGTCTCAGAGTGGGATTACAGGTGCGCACCACCATGTCCGGCTAATTTTTTGTATCTTTAGTAGAGACGGGGTTTGTCCATGTTGGCCAAGCTGTTCTCAAACTCCTGACCTCATGATCCGCCCACCTCGGCCTCCCAAAGTGTTGGGATTATAGGTGTGAGCCACCATGCCTGACTGGTGTTGCTACTTTTCAACTTACTTTGCTCTG
>NW_012102499.1:3491295-3494064 GCF_000951045.1 Mandrillus leucophaeus
CTAACACAAACAAACAGGACAAGAGACATATCTAAATAGACAAGTAACAGAATTCCCAAATTCCCATGCCTCTGCACACAGGACCCTGCTAATAAACCTCCCATTTGGAGTCCTACACGTCAAGGAAGATTACTGAGAAGAATTCAACTTCGAAAGGGCTTGGAGTGCTCACTTTGGCAGCACGTATACTAAAACTGCAACAATACAGAGGAGATTAACCTGCCCCTTGCATAAGGATGACATGCAAATCTGTGAAGCATTCCATATTTTTTTAAGGAAGTTTTTTTAAAGAAAAAAAAAAAAATGAAACAGCTTGGAAAACATCAGAGAAAGCCAGCAGACGATCCAGGCCACTGGAGCCTATTCAGCCGAGCCTGGGCTCCTGCCCCGTTCAGCTGTGTGCCTGGGCCTGCAGCTCAGCAGGAGAGGGACCTTGCAGGACTCACACCTTGGCCTGAGAGGCCAGAGTAATAAAATTAGGATTATTTATGATGCAGAAGTGATTTAATAACATTTTTCAAGAACCTGAAGGATTTATGTAGAGGAACTGCTGTTCTAGTAACTAAACCCTTTTGGATGGTCTCCAAGATAAACCAGGCTTGTCTAGCTTCCGCCCTGAGCCCCTCCACCTCTTCCAGTTGCTCTTGGCAAATAATCCCTTCCACTTTACCGGAGGGTGATGGTCAAGGAGATGACCTTCCTGGCTGCTTTATCTACCCTCCTCCCCACCTCCAAATATCTCCCAACATCTCTCTTTGTTCCTTCACGTCACAAAGGAAGAATCAAAGGAGGAGGGAGCTAACATTTATTGACTGCCTGCTGCGTGCCAGCAGCTTGCAGAAACATTACCTCATTTAATTCCCACAAACACCCTGTGAGGTAGGCATAATTATCCCTGTTTTGCTTGTTAGGGGATGGAGGAAATCATATTCTTTTAGCAACTGGTATGAGAATTTCTCCTGGGGGCGAGGCGTGGTGGCTCGGGGCTGTAATCCCAGCACTTTGGGAGGCCGAGGAGGGTGGATGACTTGAGGTCAAGAGTTTGAGACCAGCCTGGCCAACATGGCGAAACCCCGTCTCTACTAAAAATACAAAAAATGAGCCGAGTGTGGTGGTGCACGCCTGTAATCCCAGCTTCTCAAGAGGCTGAGCCATGAGAATAGCTTGAGGCCAGGAGGTAGAAATTGCAGTCCACACTCCAGCCTGGAGACAGAGCAAGCAGAGCAAGACTCTGTCTCAAAAAAAAAAAAAAAAAAAAAAGAAAAAGAAAAAGAATTTGTCTTGGGGAGAGAATCATCTTCATGGGAAAATGCCTTTATCAGCCTCTTTGGACAGTGTGGAGGGAGGGGAGAGAGATGAGGAAATGTGTGTGGAATGGGCAGGGTGAGGGGACAGTGGGCTCCTCACTCAGAAAGAAGAGGGGAGGGGCAGAGGCAAGAAAAGAGCAGGAGCTTTAGAGAAAGGCTTTGGGTGGCACAATATGCCCCTACCCTCAAAAGCATCTCTCTTAAAATCTCAAGTAAATGTACTAAGCTCATGAAATGCTGAAAGAAAATTGTTGAATGTGCTTTCTGGCATAGGGTGAAACAAAGTCACGTGTGTTTCACCTGAGATGGTGACAGGCAGACCTGTAAAGGAAGTACATTTCCTAAATTCAAGAGCAGGAAGGCCCCCCACCCCCACCCGTTGACATCTGAGTTCTGTAGAGAGGGGAAAACTGAGGCTCAGAAGTTAATCAACTTCACTAAAGTCACACAGCATCACTAACAAAGGGAATTGATCCCAGGTCTGTTTATCTCGAATGCCTATTGTTTTTACTCTACTCCACATGCTGCTCGAACAAAGATAGCTTCTTCCTCTCCCAGGCCAACTCTTCCACTGCTGTACTCCATCTAATCATAGTAATTAATAGTAGTGAATATGCATTGAGTGTCTACCACATGCCAGACATTGTTGCATGCAGTAGCTCATTTGCTCCTCACAACGACACTATATTTTTGACCATATAATTATTCACATTTTATTATATGGAAACTGCTGCCCAGAGAGGTTAAGACACTAGCTCAAAGTCCCACTGCTGTAAGTGGTGAAACCAACATTTGAATCACAGCCCGTGGTCTTAACTGCATTGCACTCTCTCATCTCATCCCTTCTCACCTCTTGAAAGAACAGTTCTTCAAATTAACCCATCTAATTAACCTGTTCTCTCCCTCCCGCTCCTAGGATGGGACCTGGTGGGGTTTGCAGAGGTCACGCAACACTGAACAGGGAAGGTGTTCTGATGGGCTTGGGTCAAAGCTCAGGCTAATAGTATAACTTGGGGGTTGGTAAATTTTTTCTGTAAAGAGCCAGACAGCAAATATTTCAGGCTTTACGGGCCATATGGTCTCTGTAGCCAACTGCTCAACTCTGCTGTTGTAACATGAAAGTAGCCATAGTCATAAGTGAATGGGCAGGACTGTGTTCCAATAAAGCTTTATTGATGGACACTGACATTTGAATTTCCTAAAATTTTTATGTGTCACAAAATACTATTCTTCTTTTGCTTCTTTTCTCCAATCATATAAAAAGGTAAAAACCATGCTTAGCGTAAAAGTCACATAAAAATGGGAGGCAGGCTGGATTTGGCCTGCAGGTGACAGTTCGCTGACCCTAGTTTTACTAAACCTTCCCTTCTTTTGGATTCTACATCCAGCTGGGCCAACTCCAGATTAAGCAGCTTCTAGGTCGGGCTTTGAGCCTGCCCTCCTTTGCCCGCTCCTCCTACCT
>NW_012102499.1:3494114-3496337 GCF_000951045.1 Mandrillus leucophaeus
AAAAAGAAAAAGAAAAAGAATTTGTCTTGGGGAGAGAATCATCTTCATGGGAAAATGCCTTTATCAGCCTCTTTGGACAGTGTGGAGGGAGGGGAGAGAGATGAGGAAATGTGTGTGGAATGGGCAGGGTGAGGGGACAGTGGGCTCCTCACTCAGAAAGAAGAGGGGAGGGGCAGAGGCAAGAAAAGAGCAGGAGCTTTAGAGAAAGGCTTTGGGTGGCACAATATGCCCCTACCCTCAAAAGCATCTCTCTTAAAATCTCAAGTAAATGTACTAAGCTCATGAAATGCTGAAAGAAAATTGTTGAATGTGCTTTCTGGCATAGGGTGAAACAAAGTCACGTGTGTTTCACCTGAGATGGTGACAGGCAGACCTGTAAAGGAAGTACATTTCCTAAATTCAAGAGCAGGAAGGCCCCCCACCCCCACCCGTTGACATCTGAGTTCTGTAGAGAGGGGAAAACTGAGGCTCAGAAGTTAATCAACTTCACTAAAGTCACACAGCATCACTAACAAAGGGAATTGATCCCAGGTCTGTTTATCTCGAATGCCTATTGTTTTTACTCTACTCCACATGCTGCTCGAACAAAGATAGCTTCTTCCTCTCCCAGGCCAACTCTTCCACTGCTGTACTCCATCTAATCATAGTAATTAATAGTAGTGAATATGCATTGAGTGTCTACCACATGCCAGACATTGTTGCATGCAGTAGCTCATTTGCTCCTCACAACGACACTATATTTTTGACCATATAATTATTCACATTTTATTATATGGAAACTGCTGCCCAGAGAGGTTAAGACACTAGCTCAAAGTCCCACTGCTGTAAGTGGTGAAACCAACATTTGAATCACAGCCCGTGGTCTTAACTGCATTGCACTCTCTCATCTCATCCCTTCTCACCTCTTGAAAGAACAGTTCTTCAAATTAACCCATCTAATTAACCTGTTCTCTCCCTCCCGCTCCTAGGATGGGACCTGGTGGGGTTTGCAGAGGTCACGCAACACTGAACAGGGAAGGTGTTCTGATGGGCTTGGGTCAAAGCTCAGGCTAATAGTATAACTTGGGGGTTGGTAAATTTTTTCTGTAAAGAGCCAGACAGTAAATATTTCAGGCTTTACGGGCCATATGGTCTCTGTAGCCAACTGCTCAACTCTGCTGTTGTAACATGAAAGTAGCCATAGTCATAAGTGAATGGGCAGGACTGTGTTCCAATAAAGCTTTATTGATGGACACTGACATTTGAATTTCCTAAAATTTTTATGTGTCACAAAATACTATTCTTCTTTTGCTTCTTTTCTCCAATCATATAAAAAGGTAAAAACCATGCTTAGCGTAAAAGTCACATAAAAATGGGAGGCAGGCTGGATTTGGCCTGCAGGTGACAGTTCGCTGACCCTAGTTTTACTAAACCTTCCCTTCTTTTGGATTCTACATCCAGCTGGGCCAACTCCAGATTAAGCAGCTTCTAGGTCGGGCTTTGAGCCTGCCCTCCTTTGCCCGCTCCTCCTACCTGCGAAACCACACAGGTCCAGTCCACAAGCCTCTGCTCATCGCTGCCCCATCAGGAGCTCTCCTCCAGTCTTCCAGCATCTCCTGACCAACCACAAGCTGCTGTCTGCTGTCCCTGCAGGAGGTGGCCATAAAGAAAGATGGAACTGCCATCATTTAGATGACCCTGGGGAAGCAAAGCCCCAGGGACAGGTTAAAGGGGTATCACGCAAACACTATGACAAGCCTTGCAAATAATACGCTTCAAATAGACTGCACATCATAAAAGGAAATCTCTAGGAAAGGTGGAGAAGACATTGCTAACAATCTGGGTCCAAGGAAGGAGTCCTGGAGACAGAAATGGAAATGCCTTTCTCCTGCAGGAGACCAAGGCCAGAGGACAAGATATGGAGGACAGGAGTGCCCCAGGGTCACAGGACAGTTTAGGTCTAGTACCACAGAGAGGACTAAAAAGCACTGACAGTCAGGCGCGGTGGCTCATGCCTGTAATCCCAGCACTTTGAGAGGACAGGGCGGGTGGATCACCTGAGGTCGGGAGTTCGAGACCAGCCTGGCCACCATGGCAAAACCCCATCTCTACTAGAAATACAAAAATTAGCCAGGCATGGTGGCACGTGCCTGTAATCCCAGCTACTCGGGAGTGAGGCTGAGACACGAGAATTGCTTGAACCCAGGAGGCGGAGGTGCAGTGAGCTGAGATCGTGGCACTGCA
>NW_012102499.1:3497547-3514287 GCF_000951045.1 Mandrillus leucophaeus
AAGATGGTGAAACCCCATCTCTACTGAAAATACAAAAATTAGCTGAGCGCGGTGGCGGGTGCCTGTAATTCCAGCTACTTGCGAGGCTGAGCCAGATAATTACTTGAACTCAGGAGGCAGAGGTTGCAGTGAGCCGAGATCTTGCCACTGCACTCCAGGCTGGGTGACAGAGTGAGATTCTGTCTCAAAAAATAAATTAATTAATAAATAAATTAATTAAAAGGTTTATATAGTTGGGGCAGAAAAAGTCAGTGAGTGTGAGCTCAGACTGAAAACAGCAGGGAGTGCTAAGCCCTGTAAGGTCTTGTGGATCTTGTTAGGGGATAAGGTCCCTATTTAAATACAGAGACTGCTGCACAGGGAGTTAAGTAACACGCTCAAGGTCATGTAGCCCGCAAAAGGTGGAGCTAGAAGCCTTATCTCTAGACCCAACTTCTGTATTCCCTTCGTGTTCATTTTGGTTCTGTTTGCCCAGTGTCTTTACAAATTTTCCTCTGTGAAATTCCCAAATCATTCAACAAAATTAAAAGGAAAGAGAAAGCCGAGTCCTGCACCTAGGCTAGGAGGCTAGCAGAGCCCTGATACCAGCGGGAAACCAGGGTGAACCTGGCAGATAAGTCCTACTGTGGAGGACCTACAGGTCTGGGGAGAGCTGTGTTCCTACTTCTCCTTTTTTCTCTGATGACCCCTTATATGAGTCTTAGCAAAGCTTCCTCTGTCCTTGATGTCAAAGGAACCTTCAGAATTATCGCCCAGACTCCTCCCCCTGCGTTGCCAGGCCCTCTGGATCTTGCCCTGCCTGCCTCTGCACTCTGTCCTCACTGCCTCACTTGCACGCTCCCCTCGGGGACACTTGTATGGCTTGCTGCTCTGTGAACACTCCACGTCCCCTCCTCAGTTCCACGTTGTTCCGCTGCTGGAAGAGCACATGCCTTGCCCTTCCCCTTTGTCTGGAAACCTTCTCTTCTTGAAGAATCCACGAAAATGTAGCACATAGACACCATGGAATACTATGCAGTCACAAAAAAGGATGAGTTCATGTAATTTGCAGGGACATGGATGAAGCTGGAAACCATCATTATCAGCAAACTAACACTGGAACAGAAAACCAAACACCACATGTTCTCACTCCTAAGTGGGAGCTGAACAATGATAACACATGGACACAGGGAGGGGAACATCACACACTGGGGCCTGTCAGAGGGTTGGGGGGCTAGGGGAGTGATAGCATTAGGAGAAATGCATCATGTAGATGATGGGTTGATGGGTGCAGCAAACCACCACGGCACATGTATACCTATGTAACAAACCTGTACATTTTGAACATGTATCCCAGAACTTAAAGTATAATATAATAAAACAAAACAAAACAAAAAACCTTCAAAGAGGAATCTCCAAAAGCAAAATAAATAAATAAATAAATAAAAGAATCCACCTAGGAGGCCGGGCTCAGTGGCTCACAGCTGTAATCTCAGCACTTTGGGAGGCAGAGGTGGGTGGCACGTGCCTGCAATCCCAGCTATTTGGGAGGCTGAGGCAGGAGAACTGCTTGAACCCAGGAGGTGGAGGTTGCAGTGAGCCAAGATCATGCCACTGCACTCCAGTCTCGGTGACAAGAGCAAAACTGAAATCAAAACAAAAACAAAACAAAAAAACAAAAACAAAAACAAATCCACCCAGGAATGGTTCCTGATGCTTCCAGTTCTGCAGGAAGCTGTGCTCCCCTTCAATGGCCACACGGTTCTTGGTGTGAATGGCTAATATCCTAAACTACAGTTCATGTCGGCCTCCCACACTGTACCCTGAGCTAGCAAAGGGCTCACGCGATGGGCGTTTGGCACTTTCATATGGAGGTTAACCCGCTGACTTGTTAACTCCACTTATTCCCAGCTCTTAGGCATCTGCATATTTCTATCCTTCAGATTTCCTAGCATTAGGCCTGATAGCAGCAGTTCTCAAAGTGGGGTCCCCTGTCCAAAAGCATCAGCATCACCTGGGAACTCTCTAGAAATGCAAATTCTAGAGCCCTCATTGGACCTCTGAGATCAGAAACCAGGGCTATGCAGCGATGTGTGCTTTCATAAGCCCTCCAGGTGACGCTGAGGCAGGCGAATGTTTGAGAACCACGGCCTCACCAGAAGTTATTGCTCATTAAATTGTTGATTCCCTGAGGATGGTAACTGGTTGTTTTCAGCCTAGAAAAGAAAAAGAGTAACTAAGAAAATGACACGAAAAGCTTTTACTAGGTTGGGTTTTTAGAAAAGAAATTTTCTGACACAATATTTCAAATATGGGACTTTCAAAGAAGGCTCTGCTTTGTAAGCATTGAAAAACAAGATCGATTCTCCTCTGTCTGGCTTGGGTGTGGTCTTGCTGAAGGGCAGGGGTTCGGACGAGATAACCTCGCCAGATGCCCTCCACTGCTCAGATTCTCTGCTTCTCGATATTCTATGCTCCAGGAAAGAAATATAAGTTAGGGAGCAGGGCATTATTGCTAGGGGACTTTGGGCTTTCAGCCCACAAGGAAGTATATACTTCTTTCCTCTTCTAAGGTGAGTCTTTGCCAGTCTATACTCATAAAAAGAGATGACCAGAACCTTTGAGAAAGGTAATTGTTTGTTTTTAGGTCATAAAAATGAATCCTTGCTTTGTTTTCAAAGGAACATGCTCTTCATGCAATCTATACAATCTGAATGACAAGTAGGTGAGGTCCAAGATTGGAAAGATAAAACTTCATTGTTGGTTTTTGGCCTGGAGCTGAAACAATGGGACAAAGGAGTGGCTTGTTGGTATAAGCTCTATAAAACACAATAATATTAGTCATGTAAACAGGAGAAAATAGGAGAGGCTTAATGAGATAAATTACACCGAGTCACCACATTAGGGATGAAAAGATTCTGATTAAGCAAACGCTAAAAAGTACAAAAGAAAGGATAAAGGGAAGCGTGGTAACTTCAGTGTCAGAAAACAATGGGTCCTTCTATCTAGGGTGCTGTTTGACAAGGGGGAGCTTTGAGAGGCTGCCTGAGCCGACTGTGAGCGTCCATTAAGATCCCACTTTTCATCCAAAAAAAAAAAAAAAAAAATCTTATACTCAAACCAGGGCTCACAAAGCCAACACATTCTTCTTTTCTTCCTTATTCTTTTTCTTTCCCTCTTCACAATTGCAAAGCAATCCATTTTGCTAGATGAGTCTGTGAAGGGAATAAAAGCACTCCAGGTTTCTGAATCTATTAGCATTCCCAGATTTGCTGGCCTAACTTCCAAAGTGTGACTGGCTGCCATTCTCAGGCTAAGGGGAAAATAGCCAACTCATTGATGTTTAAGATTGCCTGTGTACCTGTGAGAACAGCCACTTTTTCATAACTATTTTTATAAGGACATTTGAACAACTGAAGTAGAGGGTACAGATGTGTACTATTTCAACTAACAGAGCTGCTGGAGCCTTGAGTCAGTATTACCTGCTCATCGTGTAGCTGTCTGTATTAAAGTGCACATCTACAGGTGAGAAGATATAAAACTCTGTCAAAACGTAGAACAGCGAAACTCTCAGTGGTTCACACTTCCACATACTTCTTGGCAACGGTATAAGTGCAAGGTCGCCAAAGGCCAGCGAGCCTTTATATATATATGTATATTTTGAGACAGAGTCTTGCTCTTTCACCCAGGCTGGAGCGCAGTGGCACCATCTCGGCTCATTGCAACCACTGCCTCCCAGGTTCAAGCGATTCTTGTGCCTCAGCCTCCCCGGTAGCTGGGATTAGAGGTGCGTGCCACCACAACCGGCCTGGAACAATTTTTTTTTTTTTTTTTACATAAATGTAAAACATAAGCTCCCGGAAGCAGAATTGCTTTCAAAGGGTAGGAATGTTTTAAAATTTTTGGTATTACTTACACATGCCTTTCAGAACAGTGATACTAGGCCAGGTACTGTGACTCATGCCTGTAATCCCAGCACTTTGGGAGGCCAAGGCTGGCGAATCGCTGGAACCCAGGAGTTCGAGACCAGCTGGGCAACATGGGGAAACCCCACTTCTACTAAAAATACAAAAAATTAGCTGGGTGTGGTGGTGCACACCTGTAGTCTTAGCTATGGAGGCTGAGTTGGGAGAATCACCTGCGCCCAGGGAGGTACAGGCTGCAGTGAGCCAAGATCCCAGCCTGGGAGTACACTCCAGCCTAGGAGTGAGAACCTGTCTCAACAATGAAAGAAAAGTGATATGAAATTCACTTCTACTAACAGTGAATGATTTTGCTTATTTCCTTGATTCCCTGAGCCATACTTTTTCGTACAAGTATTTGCCAATTTGAGGAGCTAAAAATGACATTCCATTTTTGTTTTAATAAGTATTTCATATTCATGTTCTATATATAGAGAGAGAAAATTGTTTTTTCTTTGGGAATTGCGTATTCATGTGTTTGCACATTTTTTTTTACTGAAATAGCGGTAGTTTTTTGCATGGATTATAAAAACTTCATGTATTAATGATACTACTTTACTTGCTCATATATGCTGTAGGATTTCCCTCTAATTTTTCATTTTAATTTTTTTTTCATGGTGTTTTTGACATGCCAAAGTATTTAACATTCATGTAGTCAAATCCAGAAATGCGTTGTTTTCTTCCTTTGCTTTTAAGCTTACAAAATTCTGTACTGGCTGGGTATGGTGGCTCAAGCCTGTAATCCAGCACTTTGGGAGGCTAAGGTGAGAGACGGCTTGAAGCCCAGAGTTCAAGACCAGCCTGGGCAACATAGCAAGACCCCATCTCAAATATTAAAAATTAAAAATTTTAAACATTAAAAATAAATAAATAGGGCCAGGCGTGGTGGCTTACACCTGTAAAACCAACACTCTGGGAGGCTGAGACAGGAGGATCACTTGAGCCCAGGAGTTTGAGACCAGCTTGGGCAACACAGCAAAATCCTATGTCTATGAAAAATAGAAAAATTAACTGGGTGTGGTGGTGCATGCCTGTAGTCCCAGCTACTCGGGAGGCTGAGGTGGGAGGATAGCTTGAGTCCAGGCGTTCGAGGTTGCAGTGAGCTGTGATCATGCCACCACCCTTCAGCCTGGGCAACAGAGTGAGACAGAGCAAGACCCCATCTCACTGTGAACCCAGGAGGCGGAGCTTGTAGTGAGCAGAGATCGCGCCACTGCACTCCCACCTGGAGAAGAGTGTGAGACTCTGTCTCAAAAAATAAAATAAAATAAAGTAAAATGCAGTTGCCTCGTCCTCTGAGGTGGGACCCATAAATCTGCATTTTCACCAAGCATCAGAGAGAATTCTTCTGCAAGGTGGCACAAGAAAATTTTCAACATTGATTATCTGATTCGATACATAGGTATACATCCACATCCACATCTGTATAGTACCCACGGATCATCTCCAGCTGTATATCTCCCAGGTACCTACAGCTCAATCCAAAACAGAATTCAACACCTCTCTACCCAAAACTCTTCCTCCTCTAAGTATCATTTTTCTTTCTGACACACACCACGACGTTTCCTTGCCCCAGATCTGAATCAGCCATGTCTTCAGGGAGCTCTGGGTACATTCTCATGGGTAATGACATTCAGATACTAAGATATTGGCACTAGGTATCATTAGAATTCTCTTGTCTTAATTTGAACTGTTTTCTCAGGATGCAGTTCCAACAGTGGGATTATTAAATTAGGAAAGGTGAAATATTTTATGGCTCTTAATTCAATATTGACAAAGGTACAGCCAGTCCATTGCTGGGCTCTGTTGGGACTGTATTCCTTTGCCTCTCCTTCGCCTGTTAGTGTCAGTCGCTAATATTAAAGCAGTAGCATTGGCTGACAGTGTCCTCAAATGTGAGAGCTTCAGAGAACAGTTCTGACGCACAGCTCCTGTCACTCCCCTCTCTGGTCCTCTGGGGATCTTTGCTGAAGAGACACATTCTGAACTAGAGCCAGAGGGGGAATAAAGAACTAGCTGGGTAAGTGCATAAACAGCTCGACTTCTACCTCCTCCCCAAATTAGTGCAGCTCTGGTTAATTTTGTGTGTGTGTGTGTGTGTTGAGATGGAGTCTCACACTGTCACCCAGGCTAGAGTGCAGTGGCCTGATCTAGGCTCACCGCAACCTCTGCCTTCCGGTTTCAAGTGATTCTCCTCCCTCAGTCTCCTGAGTAACTGAGATTACAGGCGCCTACCACCACTCCTGGCTAATTTTTGTATTTTTAGTAGAAACAGGGTTTCACCATGTTGGCCAGGCTGGTCTCCAACTTCTGACCTCGTGATCCGCCCACCTCGGCCTCCCAAACTGCTGGGATTACAGGCATGAGCCACTGTACCCGGCCACTGTACCAAAAATCTGGTTGATTTTTAGGGGAAGACATGGCCAAGGCTGGAACTCCTGAGCAGGGTATTCCACTTCTGTTTCTTTCCTGAGTCTAAGCAGCATCAGAATGTACAAGGAAGGCTAGCCTGATCCTTTGGGGTGGCAGGAGGTAAGAAAGAATAAAATGGAATGTGGTTTCTGAACTTCAATGAATAGTAATGACACACGCTGATAAATGTGGCCCAGGTTAGTATACTGAGGGGAATGCAGGGTGGTGAGGGAGTAGTCAAGAGGAAGGTACAAAGGGGACAGAAGTATGACGGCAAAGCGGGCTCTCCTAGAACCATTTTAGATGTGCAGGAGAAGAAATTCCCTCTCCCAAATCTACTGCCAGGCATACCCTCCAGCCATGTTTACCTCTCCCTTTCGGTGGTAAAGCCCACCGAAACTAACTCCAAAAGAGACTGAGAGTCCTAGAAAGAACAGGTCTTGCTTCAAGCTGTTTCAATATCTTTTTTTTTTTTTTGAGAAGAAGTCTAGCTCTGTTGCCCAGGCTGGAGTGCAGTGGCGCGATCTTGGCTCACCACAACCTCCACCTCCGTGGTTCAAACAATTCTCTGCCTCAGCCTCCTGATTAGCTGGGATTACAGGTGGCCACCACCACGCCCAGCTAATTTTTGTTTTATTAGAAACGGGGTTTCACTATCTTGGCTAAGCTGGTCTTGACCTCCCGACCTTGTGGTCTACCCACCTTGGCCTCCTAAAATGCTGGGGTTACTGGCGTGAGCTACCGCACTGAGCCTGTTTCAACATCTTTAAGGACTAGAAGTGAAGAAAAAGATGTTAGGTAAGAACCAGACCATATATTGTTTGACTTGACAAATCTTGTACTTATCTAAAATGTGCTAATACTCTGTTGCTTCTACTGTCTGTGAGCTCGAGAGACACAGAGTTTCCTTCCTAGGCTTTTCTAGTGCTCCTGTGTCATAGAGATCCTAATATCTTCTGATCGACCTCTTCGTATTCTATTTATTTATTTATACTTTAATTTTAGAGACAGGGTCTCACTTTGTCTGCAACCTCGAACTCCTGGGCTCAAGCCATCTTCCTGGGTTAGCCTCCCAAGTAGCTAGAAATATAGGCGTGTGCCACCAAACTCTCAGCTAATTTTTTTTCTTTTTCTTTTTGTAGAGATGAGTGTCTCACTCTATTATTGCCCAGGCTGGTCTTGAACTCCTGGCCTCAAGTGATCCTCCAGCCTCGGCCTCCCAAAATGTTGGGATTACAAGTGTGAGCCACCTCACCGGGCCCAAATTAGGTTAACAAATAGAAATTTTAAATTTAAATTTTCATGCCGTAAGTTTTTATACCTTTAGTGCTAATACGTGTTTGGAAAGAATTAATACGTAGAAAACAAGTATTATTGGAAAAGTTCAGAAACAGTTGCTTAGGCCTAGCACAGCAGCCAGATGATGTTTCATGATGATGTATCCGTGGTTTCTATTTTAGACTGCATAGATAGGACAGCCATTTTCCACCAGTAAAATTAGTCTTCATCTGGTTGTGCTCTTCCAGGAGCACAGCGTCAAGACTCAGTGACACTCATGACACCATTTCAAGTCACAGGGCCCCACCAGTTCATCCAGGGCTCTCTGAAGCTAACCCTTATTTGACCCGTAGCATATATTCTGTGATAGTCTTTTACTATTACTCATAATTTAAAATATGAGTTTTGAATTTCCGGCTATCCTGTATGTTTTGACAGAAGAAGTAACATTTATGTAAATAGTTCCTTATGTCCTCAATACCTAGAAGAGAACTGTATTTTTTGGTAGATCTAAATAAATACTGGCTGATAACTTGTTACCTCAAACAGATTATGCTTGAAAACTTTAACTTCCATTAACACACACATGCCCATCCTTGAAAGTGGATATGGGGCAGCTAAATCTTGATGAGTAAGGGATGAGACAATGTACACCAACTAACGACCAACAGCCCAGGAGTTTGAATTCTAGGAGGACCATGAGAGGTGTACAGCTGGACTTTGATGAGAAGGTCATTAGCCCCTAAAAGAGTTGTCATAGCTTTTGGGGAGAAAACGCTTCACCAAAGAAATTCTATTTATTTTATGATGAGATCGGGCACATTTAGGATGGTATGGCCTATTTATTCTATTTATTTTAAAGGCTTGCTGGAAGCCATCTAGCCACTGGCCAACTGCAAACTATTTGCACTTTTCTGGGTCCCAAAGCCAACTTAAGAGGCTGCATCCCTAGCGTTCCTTTTACCTGTGAAAGAACTATTTTTTTCTATACAGACCTCTGAGCTACACTCAGTGAAACTAATTCCAACTTGGGATTCTTATTAATTATCTGTTGAGATTGTAGAACTAGGCAGTATCCTTTCGGAATATTTTTCAAGAAATGAGTATAATAGTATTCACAAAAGGAAAACATCAGGCTCTTTTTGCAATGCAAATAACAACGCTCAACATTAATCCCTTCCACCTGCCACCACCACCACCATCACTACCTTCCTAACTTTCCCTAATACCATCCTGGCTGCTATCTTCAACCCAAAAGAATGATGGGGAAGAGAATATTCCCTCCTTATGAAAGAGCTTCCTAGGGCTGGTGCAGTGGCTCATATCGGTAATCTCATCATTTTGGGAAGCTGAAGACGAGGATCACTTGAGCCCAGAAGTTCAAGACCAACATGAGCAATATGGTGAGACTTCATCTCTCCAAAAAGTTTAAAAATTAGGCCGGGTACGGTGGCTCACACCTGTAATCTCAGCATTTTGAGAGGCCAAGGCAGGTAGATTGCTTGAGCTCAGGAGTTTGAGACCAGCCTCGGCAACATGATGAAACCCCGTCTCTACAAAAAATACAAAAATTAAGCCGGGCGCGGTGGCTCACGCTTGTAATCCCAGCACTTTGGGAGGCTGAGGCGGGCAGATCACAAGGTCAGGAGTTCAAGACCAGCCTGGCCAACATAATGAAACCCCGTCTCTACTAAAAATACAAAAATTAGCCAGGCGTGGTGGCACATGCCCGTAGTCCCAGCTACTCAGGAGGCTGAGGCAAGAGAATTGCTTGAACCCTGGAGGTGGAGGTTGCAGTGAGCCAAGATGGTACCACTGCATTCAGGCCTGTGCTACAGAGTGAGACTCTGTTTAAAAAAAAAAAAAACAAAAAAAACAAAAATTAGTCAGGCCTGGTGGTACACAGCTGTGGTCCTGCTACTTGGGAGGCTGAAGTGGGAGGATCGCTTGAACCCAGGAGGTCGAGGCTGCAGTGAGCTATGACTGTGCCACTGCACTCCAGTCTGGGTGACACAGCAAGACCCTGTATATGTATTTAAAAAGTAGGCTGGGTGTGGTGGTTCATGTCTGTAATCCCAGCACTTTGGGAGGCCAAGGCGGGAAGATCACAAGGTCAAGAGATAGAGACCATCCTGGCCAACATGGTGAAATGACATCACTACTAAAAATACAAAAATTGGCTGAGCATGGTGGTGCATGCCTGTAAGCCCAGCTACTCAGGAGGCTCAGGCAGGAGAATTGCTTAAACCCAGGAGGTGGAGGTTGCAGTGAGCTGAGATCACGCCACTGCACTCCAGCCTGGTGACAGAGCGAGACTCCATCTCAAATAAAAATAAAAATAAAAATAAATAAAATAAATAAATAAATAAATAAAGTTTCCTAGTTCTAGCCTGGTACAATCATGGACCTTCCAGTCCATGCTGTTCCTAATGTCTGCTAATGTATTAGTATGTGAATATGCATATTGAAAAAAGAGGAAGGTATTCCAAAGAATGTATCTGAAAACATTGGATAACATTTAACAAACTGTAAATCCTAAAGATGCCTCCCCATTTGACACTGAGGGAATTCTTAGTAAGTGAAATTTAAGAAGAAACTAAATACCACCTTCTCCTCCCCCTTGTTCATTATTCCTTTCTCTTCTCTCCTCCAACTCTGAGAGCTAGGCACTGCTTAGAGCATAAAGATAGGCTTTGTTCTGTCTTCCCAAGTAGAACTTTTCTTAAACGGCTGCAATGGGGAAGGAGAGTAATAGCAATGTAAAAGCTGGTAGAATTTGTCTAGGGATACAGCAATGCTAAGCAAACGATGGTTTTGTTTGTTTTGTTTTTTGCTTGAACTGTGTAGCCAAGATTGATTACCTGATGGTCCAATATTTCCTTACTGAAAAAAGCTAAATCTAGAGAGAAAAATCCCTTCTCCTTTTCTTTCATTTTTCACAAATGAAGGTTTTGTATTTTGATTTTTTTTTTTTTTTGGTCTTTCTAAAGTAGGCCTGATTTGAAAGGAAAGATTTCAAATGAAAAAAGACACATAGAAGAGGTTCTAGGGAGTCTCCCAGAGAGAGAATTGTTGAATTAAAAGATAATTGGATTAGGCCAGGCGTGGTGGCTCACACCTACAATCCCAGCACTTTGGGAGGCTGAGGAGGTGGATCACTTGAGGCCAGGAGTTCAAGATCAGCCTGGCCAACATGGTGAAAACCCATCTCTACTAAAAATATAAAAATTAGCCGGGTGTGGTGGTGCATGCCTGTAATCCCAAGTACTTGAGAGGCTGAGGCAAGAGAATCGCTTGAATTGGGAGGCGGAGGCTGGAGTGAGCTGAGATCCCACCACTGCACTCCAGCCAAGGTGACAGAGAGAGACTTCGTTTAAAAAAAAAAAAAAAGATAATTGAGTTTGACTTCTACCACATAGTGGCAACCCATAGCCATTAGAATTCTTATTTAACCAGGGCTCATCAATTCTCACTAAACCTTATTCACAGATTTGAGAGACCTCAACCATCACTAATAAAATTGATGATGTGAAAGGAAACTCTCCAGGAGGAAAAATGGAAAGTTCCCGGTTCAAAACGAATACTAGACCAGATCATATTCCTAAAAAGAATCCAGCTGGTATCTAATTCACTTCCTAATTTCTATATGTGTTTCTCAAGCTCTTTCTAACATATAACTTAATATTCATTGGGTGAGATGGCATGACATTCAAGGACAGCATATGTGAGATCTGATTCCATTAACCTCTCAGATTAGCACCATTTCGTTCTTATTATATTATGTAAATGGGCAACTCAGGGCAGTAGCCACCAAAAATAGCTGATGTATACTGTTCATTCTTTGTTTTCATAGCCCTCTCACCCAAAGTTTGAAAGTTTGCATTTCTAGTTTCTTTCTTTTTTTCTTTTCTGTTTTTTTTTTTTTTTTTTTTGAGACAAGGTCTTGGCTTTGTTGCCCCGGTTGGGGTACAGTGGCGCGATCTTGGCTCACTGCAACCTCCACCTCCTGGGTTCAAGCAGTTCTCTGGCCTCAGCCTCCTAAGTAGCTGGGACTATAGGCATGCGCCACCACATTCAGCTAACTTTTGTATTTTTAGTAGAGGCGGGGTTTCACCTGTTGGCCAGGCTGGTCTCCAACTCCTCACCTCAAGTGATCCACCCACCTCGGCCTCTCAAAGTACTGGGATTATAGGCATGAGCTACCGTGCCCAGCCTCCAGTGCTGTTTTTTCATGAGTATGAAACAGTCTATGAATGGATAGGGGGTGGGAAGGTATTCAAGGTCATTGGCTCCTGCCTTTCCCTGAGATCCATTTATCCTGCCCCCGAGAAATACCATGATGATGTCTTTCTTGGACCCTGGAGTTTTGGGCCGTGATTGGACTAAAGTTTCACAGAACATTATTTTTGGAGTCCATGCTGCCCTGTGATTGTCCAGGATGCATCTCTAGTAAGGGGGTTATTTTCCCAGCACCTGCTGACCTCAGACAGGGCCTTCAATATGCCTCAGGCAAAAAAAGGAAAGGGAATAATGTTCACAAAGTTAAACACTGTGTTAATTACTTTACTACCGTATCTCACTTCTCCTCTTTCAGTCCAAGAAACCACCCTGAGAGACTGTGTTATTATCCTTATTTTATAAGTGAGGAAACTGAGGCCCAGAGAGCAGCAGTTGTTTGCCCAAGGTCAATCTAGTAAGGGGTAGGGAGGAATTCCTTTTCAGGACCCTCTGTCTCCGAGCCTGGTTCTCTTTTTTTGGACCACTCTAGGCTTGGGGTGAGTAGATGGGCACGGAGGCAGCTGAGAGATGCCATGAGATGTGGCAGACAGGAGAGGGGTGCTGAGATTGGGGGTGCAGGTGGGGGCCTCAAGGCAGAAAAGAGCCAGCAGGGAAGGGAGCGACTACAGAGTTACTCAGAAATTCTCTGAAGAGCTTTGAATCCTATTGATTTGGAATTTAAGGGTAACTTCACCAAAGGCAGGGATTACGACTTCTCATTGCAAAAGGGATAAAGGAAAGAAAAATCTGTTCTGACATTACTGAGCAGACTATGTTGCCATTTTCCATGAGAACCTGGTTTTGAGGACAATAGCTTTCCAAGCTAGAGGGTTAATAATCAAATTGAAAAATCCTATAGCGTAATTTAAAGGAATGTTTTAAAATTGTGTGTTGCAACCTGTATTTGTGTGTATATGTGCACAAGGTTCATTTGAGATGTTTAAAATGTACTTCTTTTTTTTCTGAGACTGAGTCTTGCTCTGTCGCCCAGGCTGGAGTGCAATGGTGTGATCTCGGCTCACTGCAACCCCCGCCTCCCCAGTTCAAGCAATTTTCCTGCCTCAGCCTCCGTAGTATCTGGGATTACAGGCACCCGCCATCATGCCTGGCTAGTTTTTGTATTTTTTGTAGAGACAGGGTTTCACCATGTTGGCCAGGCTGGTCTTGAACTCCTGACCTCAGGTGATCTGCCCGCCTTGGCCTCCCCAAGTGTTGGGATTACAGGAGTAAGCCACCACGGCCAGCCTAAAATTTACTTCTTACTACAGTTCATGGTTAAAGATCTTTAAAGCTATTGATTTCAAGAGGGCATTGCAGGCTAGAAACACATCCATTGACATTCAGCAGACCAAATGTTTCCAAATGTGACACTAGTACTCAGACTACATGTCTACTATTACCAAGATCATCCCAAACCATTTTAATTGCAGAACTTTAGATAGATAGATAAATAGATACATAGATAGATGACAGATAATCTTCTGCTCTCCCCCCCACCCCCCTTTAATTGTAGCATTTACAAAGTTGTAAATCAGTCTTCCTTTCTTTGTGGAACTGAAATTTAGGGCATGAATTGGGTGTTGCCAGAAAGCACACAACTGAAGGTAGCCATGTTTTTCCACTGGCAGACACAGTTCTAGAGCCCTGAGGCAGCTGTTAGTTCTATTTGCAGGAATATGAATTCTTAAAGTATCAACTTCACCTCAAAAGTACCAAGAGAAATCCTACCAAGCTTGTGGGGAAAGTACATATATACATTTTTCTATCAGTAGATCCATGGGGAATGTGAGAACAGAGGAAGAAATGGCACTGGAAGAATAGCTAAGAAGTCAGCTGTGGCTACTGGCTGCTAGTGAGCTCTCTAGAGCACCAGGATGGGACACCCAGCTCTCCTGCTTGGGACTCTAGGAAAGTACTGGGCCCCAGATTCCTGTTCAGTGAAATAGGGATGATAACAGTGCCTACCTAATAGAAATGATGTGTACAGTAAATTAGGTCATATTAACATGTAAACTACTTAGAACAGCGTCTGGCACATAGTCAGTGCCTAATAAAAAATTATAGGCTAGGGGCTGGGCATGATAGCTCATGCTGTAAACCTAGCACTTTGGGAAGCTGAGGCAGGAGGACCACTTGAAGCCAGGAGTTTCAGATCAGCCTGGGTAATTTAGAGAAACCCTATCTCTACAAAACCAAAACAAAACAAAACAAATCTTTTAAAAATGTCATGCAGGCCGGGCGTGGTGGCTCATGCCTGTAATCCCAGCACTTTGGGAGGCCGAGTTGGGTGGATCACTTGTCTGCGGTTCGAGACCAGCTTGGCAAACATGGTGAAATCCCGTCTCTACTAAAACTACAAAAATTAGCCGAGCATGGTGGCATGGGCCTGTAATCCCAGCTACTCAGGAGGCTGAGACAGGAGAACTGCTTAAACCCAGGAGGCAGGGGTTGCAGTGAGCCGAGATGGCGCCACTGCACAGTCTGGGTGACAGAGCTAGGCTACATCTCAAAAATAAATAAATAAATAGAAAATGAATAGGATGAGAATCCAAATTAAAACAAAACTGGTACATGAGAAAAAGGAATCCCATTGACTTTTTTTTTTGTTTTTTGTTTTTTTTTAGATTGTGGTAAAATATAGATAACATAAAATTTACCATCTCACTTTTTTTTGTTGTTTTTTTGAGATGGAGTTTTGCTTTTGTTGCCCAGGCTGGAGAGCAATGGCGCGATATCAGCTCACTGCAACCTCTGTCCCCTGGGTTCAAGCGATTCTCCTGCCTCAGCCTCCTGAGTAGCTGAGACTACAGGCACGTGCCACCATGCCCGGCTAATATTTATATTCTTAGTAGAGACAGGGTTTCACTATGTTGGCCAGGCTGGTATACAACTCCTGACCTTGTGATCCGCCCACCTCGGCCTCCCAAAGTAGGAGCCACTGCACCCAGCCTAATTTACCATCTTATTAATTTTTTTTTTAAAGACAGAATCTCATTTTATCATTCAGGCTGGAGTGCAGCAGTGCAATCTGGGCTCACTGCAACCTCTGCCTCCTGGGCTTGAGCGATTCTCCCATCTCAGCCTTCCCGTGTAGCTGGGACCATGCCCAGTTAATTTTTGCGTTTTTTTGTAGAGACGGGTTTTCGCCATGTTGGCCAGGCTGGTCTCCACCTCCTGGTCTTAAGTGATCCACCTGCCTCGGCCTCCCAAAGTGCTGGATTACAGGTGTGAGCCACTGCACCTGGCCATCTTACCCATTTTCAAGCATACAGTTCGGTGCCACCGAGTGCATTTATGTTGTTGTGCAACCATCACTGCCATCCATCCACAGAACTGTTTCACCCTGCAAAGCTGAAGCTCCATAACCATTAAATAAGAACTCTCCTTTACCCCCTACTCCCAGCCTTGGGCAACCACCATTCTACTGTTGCCTCCAAGAACGTGCTACTGTAGGCCCCTCATGTAAGTGGCAGCATTTGGCATTTGTTTTTTTGTGACGGGCTTATTTAACTTAGCATAACGTCCTCAAGGTTCATCCATGTCGAAACATATGTCAGAATTTCCTTCATTTTTTGGGCCTATTGACTTTCAGTCTGTCAATTCTTTTTTCAAATTTTCAGAAAGTTAAGATGTAAATATGATAATCCTCTCTTCTCTCCAGCAAAGGCAAAAATCACTTCTCTTCAAACACTCACTGCATTTACCTGCACATACAAATGCGAATTGAAAACTGGTTTTCTTAAGAAAGGTATCATTCCTTGAGGCAGGCTGTTTACATTAATCAACGTTTCCCTAATACTTGTCAGTGTTTTGTAACACTTTTTCAAGTGCCAATTGTAACTTGCTAGTTCCTCTGAAGTGTGGAGGCTGCAAATAGGGGAAACCAGGATGGGAATTCTGTTCCCCTGGGGCATCTACTGTCATGGAGAAGCATCAGTTCTTTTCATGGTTTCGTTTTACATAATAATTAGCTCTGTGGATGGTGTCTCGAAGTATTGGATGGATGGATTTATCACCATGTGTGAAAAGTCCTGGTTTCCCAGTATTTTCATATTTGCCTCTCCTTTTAGGCACTCAAATTTTACATCACAAATTGAAGATTTAATCTGTTCACTCGCTAGAATCTGTTTACTAATGTCACAGAAAGTTTTCCCTTCAATAAACATAATGGTGATAGGAAAAACACAACATACTAAAAAGCTATGATTAAAGGGAAAAAGAATTGATAGACGGGATATCTCAACTGTCACCTCTCAGATTATGCCTTGTCGTTTTCACAACTTTTCTGGAAAACTATTTATTTATTAGCACATCATAAATATGTGTCCTTGTGATTCTGCATGAGCGCAACTTCAGTGTCCAAGATTTAGTGCTATTTTCATTTCTTTTCATGAGTAATATTTAAAGCTTGGTACACAGCAATAATCTGCATCAGCATTACATTTCAAAATATTAAGGAAATTTAAAAATCAAACTAACAATTTATAAGTTTCACTGCTAGGTCAAATGATGAAAAGGCTAGCAAAACAACTATTCATAATAGAAATAAAGGGGCTGGGTGCGGTGGCTCATGCCTGTAATCCCAGCACTTTGGGAGGCTGAGGCAGGCAGATCACCTGAGGTTGGGGGTTCGAGACCAGCCTGGCCAACATGGAGAAACCCCGTCTCTATAAAAGTAGCCGGGTGTGGTGCTGCATGCCTGTAATCCCAGCTACTCGGGAGGCTGAGGCAGGAGAATCACTTGAGCCTGGGAGGAGGAGGTTGCAGTGAGCTGAGATGGCGCCATTGCACTCCAGCCTGGGCAACAAGAGCAAAACTCTATCTCAAAAAA
>NW_012102499.1:3515042-3522503 GCF_000951045.1 Mandrillus leucophaeus
TTTGTATTTTTAGTAGTGACAGGGTTTCACTATGTTGGCCAGGCTGGTCTTGAACTGACTTCGTGATCCACCAGCGTCAGCCTCCCAAAGTACTGGGATTACAGGCGTGAGTACCGCGGCTTGCCTCATACTTTTTTTTTTTTTTTAAACTAGAAACATTACAAGTAAATCTTTTAACTATGAAGTGAATTCCATTATAATACATGAAAAAAAAAAGAGATGTAGACAATGAACCTAGAATTGTTTTCCCAGACTTTTCATCATGAAAAATTTTCAAACATAGAAATACTGAAAGAATAGTAAAATGAACAGCTATAGACATTATCCTGAAATTCTGTAATGGTTAACACATTGCCAAATTCGCTTTCTTTTTCTCTCTCTACATACACTTCTTATTTGCAGTTGTAGGTGTTATTTGAAGTTGCATGTTTCACCATTTATCTTCTCAGAATAACATCCTCCAAAATAACCACAATACTCTAACATCAAAAAAAGACAACCCTAATTCTATACTATCTACAATATCCAGTCCAAATTAAAGTTGCCCAAGACATCTTGCATGTTTTTTTTTTTTTTTTTAAATCCAGGAGCCAATAAAGATTTACACATTGCATTTTCATTATATATCTTTGTTTTTAAGGAATAGTCCTTCCCCACTTCTCTCCTCTCTGTCTCTCTTGACATTAACTTTTTAAATAGCTCAGGCTAGCTGTCTTGTAGAATGTCCCAGCATTCTGTATTTATTCCATTTAACTTGCTCATCTAGACTTAAACTTTCCATTCTGGAAACGTGAAGGTATCTGGAATATCTTGCACTCTAGTCCCCTCCCATCCCCAGAGTTCACCTGCCCTCAGCTGTGAAGAACATCTAGAGATCATCAATTAGTTGAACTCAAGTTTTAACCCTTCAATGATATGGCTAGCTTCAGGAAGAAAAGTTATTTAAATGATACTGCCAAAGTGAAAGCGTTTAAAGGAAAGGAAAGATGTCTCGGTTTAAAGTTGATTTCCCAGCAAGTCCTAGGCCTGCAGCAAAGGCGGCTCAGCAGAGAATGTTAAGGGGCCCAGGTCCGCTCTTGTTATGTGAATATGTAGGAAGGAGCATCAAAGGTGCTTCCTTTACTTTTTTCTTTTGTCTACCAAATGCTCTTCAGCTTCAGTCGAGCTAAATGCTAAACTGAATGAATTAAAAAAAGTGTATGATCCCAACTTTTCTCAGACTTTACAACAGGTTAATAAAAAGGAGGTTGGGTGCAGTGGCTCATGCCTATAATCCCAACACTTTGGGAGGCTGAGGTGGGCGGATCACGAGCTCAGGAGATCGAGACCATCCTGGCTAACATGGTGAAACCCCATCTCTACTAAAAATACATAAAATTAGCCGGTTGTGGTGGCGGGCGCCTGTAATCCCAGCAATTTGGGAGGCTGAGGCAGGAGAATGGTGTGAATCTAGGAGGCTGAGGTTGCAGTGAGCCGAGATGGCGCCACTGCACCACTGCACTCCAGCCTGGGCAATAGAGCTAGACTCCGTCACAAAAAAAAAAAAAAAAAAAGAAAAGAAAAGAAAAGAAAAGAAAAGAAAAGAAAAGAGGGGGAGGGCAAACTTCACTGAGATCTTTTATTATGGTCTGAACTCCAGGCAGTGTTTCATCAAGCCCCAAAATACTGTTCTTGCTTTTCTGGGGCATCTCGCTGGTAGACAGGGAAAGCTCTGGCAGAAAGGCTCTCTGCTTGAACTACTTCAAAGAAACTAATCATGAATATATCCTATTAGTGTGAAAATCCCAAATTAATCAGGTAACATTAACACATAGGAGTGTGCCGTACATGTGCATTACTTGTAAACAGACTTGGTCGGGTGTGGTGGCTCACGCCTGTAATCCCAGCACTTTGGGAGGCCAAGGCAGGCAGATCATGAGGTCAGGAGTTCGAGATCAGCCTGGCCAACACGGTGAAACCTTGTCTCTACAAAAAATACAAAAATTAGCCGGGTGTGGTGGTGGGTGCCTGTAATCCCAGCTACTCGGGAGGCTGAGGCAGAAGAATTGCTTGAACTTGGGAGGCGGAGATTGCAGTGAGCCGAGATCACACCACTACACTCCAGCCTGGGTGACAGAGCAAGACTCCGTTGCGGGGGGTCGGCGGGGGGTAGATATAAACAGACTTAGGAGTAGAAGGGGCATTAATAGGCAGAAGAACGTGGTACAATGGGATTTATATCTGCACTCCTATGATTGCTTATAAACACATGCTATTTTAGACTGACATCTTTCTCGAAATATAGACTTAAATAAACAAAAGTTCGGCCGCAGCTGAGGTGGTGTTCTTCTGCAGGCCTCAGACACAGTCAAGCATTTTTAAAAACGTGATTGGTGGGCTAAGAAGTTTATCCGCCTGGTTCCTCAAATTCCCAAACAGTTTATTTGAATACTGAGTGAATAGCTAATCTTGTACAAGTTCTGGGGCTTTAACAAGGTAAACGAATGGGTGGGCTGTGAAAGTAAACACTGCATTTCCTCCCAGGCTCACCCTGGCTTCCAAAATTCCTCTCCCTCACTCCTTTCGCTCTCCCCAGCCTTCTAGTTCCCAAGCTTGGTCTCTCGTATCCTGTGAAAGTACTGAAATTGCAAAGGAGACATTTTTAATTATAAGTACTACAGTAATGAATTCAAGTACACTCGTTTATCATAAAGGGCTTTCCCATCTGTCTCTAAAGTATACTTAAAAATGCTGTGTATTTGATAACATTAGCACCAAGCATCTTCCACATGTTAATATCCAGCGTTTTAGATGTTCGCTCCCCCCACCTCAACAGACCGCACAGTGGTGGTTCCAGAAAGAGCACATTTATCTCTCCGTGTTTGGGAGTGCCTGTGTGGTCTCTTCCTAATTTATTTGCACTCCAATCCTTGGGGATCTCATCGCAATCCCCCTAGGCAAAGGGAGATTAGGGAATAGGACTGTCTGCTTCTCCCCACTCTGACAGAGAAGGGAGAACAACTTCCCCAAGTCCCACAAGTTCTTCTGGCCACTGTACAAATTGTTCTTGAGCGTGGAGGGTTTCCAAAAGCCCTAATTAGCAACTCACAGCAAACATTTCTTTGCATTAGCTAATGATCCGGCTGCACTTGTAAGCAAACAGAACCAACATATCTAATCAATGCTGAAAAACCAACCAAATGCCTATTAAACATCTGGATGTAATTTTCTAGTTAGAACAAAATGAAAACATATGCAGGTTCCTTTGATCTTCGTCTTAACAAAGAAATTGTTGATAAAAAAGCATACTGGTCAGTCAATGTGTCATTTTCATAAAGTCTGCTCATTTCTCTTCAAATGCTCCCAGTTTAATTTAGTTGGTTTCCTGCAATCTCTAATTTTACCATATTGTGTGAAACCGCAAGAGATTCTTTGGAAGTGATTTTATTTGAGGTTTTACTGCTGCATGGATCTGCTACTGATTTTTTTTTTTCCTTCTCTGCCTTCTTCCCGCCACCTCCACGTCCATCTTGTCCTTTTCTTTGGTAAAGGGGTGGGGGAGAAAAAGATTACAAAGCAATGCTGGGAACAATTCTTCTGGACCTTACATTCTTAGGTTTAAGAAAACTCCCAATTAAAAAAAAAAGAAAAAGAAAACGTGGGGCAGGGTGGCTCACGCCTGTAATCCTGGCACTTTGGGAGGCCAAGGCAGTCGGATCACCTGATGTTAGAAGTTCGAGACCAGACTGGCCAACATGGTGAAACACTGTCTCCACTAAAAATACAAAAATTAGCCGGGCATGGTGGTGCATGCCTGTTATCCCAGCTGCTCAGAAGACTGAGGCACATGAATCGCTTGAACCTGGGAGGTGGAGGTTGCAATGAGCTGAGATCACAACCACTGCACTCCAGCCTGGGTGACAGAGAGAGACTCTGACTCAAAAAAAAAAAAAAAAAAAAAAAAAAAAAAAAAAAAAAAAAAAAAAGAAATGAGAAAATTAGCAATATTTCTCAGCTAAAATGAAGAGAACACAACAAAAGTGGTCTTTTAAAAACTATAATTATTAGCCAGGTGTGGTGGCTCACACCTGTAATCCCAGCACTTTGGGAGGCTGAGGCGGGCAGATCACGAGGTCAGGAGTTCGAGACCAGCCTGGCCAACATGGCAAAACCCCGTCTGTACTAAAAATACAAAAATTAGCCGGGTGTTGTGGCACATGCCTGTAGTCCCAGCTACTGGGGAGGCCGAGGCAAGAGAATCTTGAACCCAAGAGGCAGAGGTTGCAGTGAGCTGAGATGGCGCCATTGCACTTCAGCCTGGGGGACAGAGGGAGACTCAGTCTCCAAAAAAAAAAAAAAAAAAAAATTACAATTATGATTTCAAATAAAAAAGTAATAGATTTGAAAGATGTCTAGTTGCTACAATCAGCATCCATAACTTTTCCTATTTTGTGTAGTATCTGTACTAGATAACATCTAGCTTTTGTAATTACTTAGGCTATTGCTGAGTTGAAAATTTGATAATAAGCAACAAATGAATGGGAATATACCCACATAAACATCAAAAGAAAATGAACAAGCTGACAATCTTTCTGTTTCTCTGTAGAGCATAAAAAGGGTACCGTGTTTTTCAGAGAAAATTTCCAGTGGAAGCATCATACATTTCACATAAAAACATCATTGACATACGAATGTTAAAGGTAAAGAAGATTACGGTTAACAGGCTTTAAATGGAAGACCAAAATTATAGATTTCATAAGGAGGACTATTTTCTTTTAAACAGGCTGTAGGCAATCTGCACATATATTATTTATTTAAAACATAAGATTAAAGCTACTTGACTGTTTAAACACCATCATTTGTAATGCAGTTTGATGAGAGTTTTGTAGTATAATTATTACAGCATGACAATCATGGAGAAAATATGACCTTGAAAAGGGCAGAGCCTTCTCCCACTCTGACAGACGATGCTCTAAATGGGAAGAAAAGGCTTCAAAAACCAAAACCAACCATTTTTATGCGCACAATTAAAGGCTTTCCAATTTTAAATTCATAATGATCTGTAGATACTAGATACTACATTATAAGGAAATCAGAAGGCCTGGTGTTTTCAAACTCTATCGGCAAGGAAAGACTAGTTAAAAGAGAATTTCCAGTGTTTACTCATGGCAAACTGGGAAATATGGTGAGCAGACACATTGTCTGTGAGTAGATACATTAGAGAACATTTAAAGATGCCTTAGAACTGATTTTGAGGGCAGCAGGGTGGGGAAAGGAGAAGTAGCAACACTTTTGCCCTGTCTCAAAGCATATTTTAGTGGCTCTGTTTAAACTTAATGAGAGTGTGCCAGTTATTCAAGATACAGGCACCACGTAAAGCCTGGGTAAGCTGCGGAGGAGTATCAGTTGCTCCAGTTGTCACAGCATGTATACAAGCATACTTGTGGCATCCAAGCACTTTCTATCCAGTCCTGGAGCTGATAAGGGATGAACTGGCCGCAGACTGGAATATGTGGCTCGTACATTAGATGATTTCAAGGAAAACAGGTTGCTAAAGGCCTGGGGTCCTATGATTCCAAAAAGTCCTGTATGTCGAGCAAAACTCTCATCATCACCAAATTTAACCAAAGAAAGTGAGGCAGTGCTTTCTTCCTTTTTGTTCTCCATGTTAGCAAAATGAATAATACAGCCGCCTTCCCAACTGTACTTAATGAGAACACCACAAAGCTACAATGCCCAACTTGTTTAAGAATTTACTATGGCTTCGTACAGACAGGCTAAAATAGCTTTTTTATTTTTCATTTATAATTGATATTTGGGAGTGATGCAATTATAGACAAATCAATATCATACATATTTTAAAACAACTCCAACAGTGAAATGTATTATCTAAAACAACTTCTAAAACTATTTCAAGAAAAAGATCTCTGTAAAAGCACATCTTTAAATAAAATGTATGTCTCTTTAAATAAGCTCCTTCCCATAAGTCTCTTGAAAGTAAAATAATGGGAACGTGGGGGTTATTAATACCAAAAACTTAACTAGTTTCCAACATAAGATAAATACTTGTCCAAGATGTGCCCTTATAGAAAAAGTTACCACCGTTTGGCTAAACCAGCATTATTCACTCACTGCTCACGTGGAAGTAGCTCCATTGGACTGTTCTTTAAACAAAAGTATAAATGCAGCAATACTGCCGGTTTTCTGCTGTGGGTGTATTTAGAGACATACACAAAAACCGAAGACTCTCAGCATTAATTATACAGCGTGTCTTGATTATTACAATCTCAAAATCCCTTTTAACTCAAGTTCTACTTCATAAGAACCTTAGCCACGTCATTTACCTAACTCTTCCCATTTAGCTCTTCACACAGCTCAGCTCAGGAGTACCACCCAGACTATGGGGGTGGGGTGTGCGGGACAGGTTTTTCAAGTCTCAGTGCTGGTTTATTACATTGTCTCTCTTTGTTCCCAGGAATTGGAAACAGACTCGTGGTCTTGTAGCTGAGAGGCTCCTAAAAACCTCAGCCGCTCCCCTCCTCTCCTAACCGCGAAGTCTGGACTTTTAAGACGAAGACCTGGGATTTCACGCCCCGGGCAAAGCGTCTCATCTGCGGACACGCGTGCCTTGTTCTGGCAGCACCCTGGGAATCCTTCCCGCCAAACGGGGCAGGACGATCTTTTTGAAAAGTGGCTTGAAATCCTGCAATAAAAACCAAATCCTACCACTTTGGGTGCAAAGGGGGTGGGTGGGGTGGAAGGACATCATAGTCGTCTCTGCGGCTGGTGTACCTACGCCAACCGTGCCGTTGCTCATTTACGCATTTCCAACTAAGTGCACAGTCCACTCCCTCTCGTACATCCGTAAAAAGGCAGCTCAAGGAAAAACAAACGTCAGATATATTTTTGAATGTGGCCTCACTTTCAGAGTAGCATCAAACAAGGGGGTCCAGCACTGAAAAACACATTTGCTCGAATTACCAAAACCCCCCCTCCGCCTCCAATAAGAAACTACGCAGCTAGTCTTTGAGTTACTTTCACTTAGATCTGAGGATTTTCATTAAAGGGAAAAGTGAGCAAGTGGCAGGATTTTTGCTAACTCGAGCCCCCAGCTTCCTCGGCTGCACGCTCGCCAGTCCCTCCCGCTAGCGCGCTCCTGCGCGCTCTCTAGCCAGCCCCACGTTACTTTGATTGACAGCCCAGCCCCGCCGCTCTCCTTCCCACCGACCTTCCCATCTTCAGTGCCAATCTCCGCGAATCGCCTCTTCCCATTGGATGGTTTTGCCGTCCCGCGGCTCCTCCAGGAACAGTTCCTCACCAAGCCCGGGAGGACGCGGCTGGCGGAGGAGGGGCCGGGGTGGGAGGGGAGACCGAGGAGACCGCGGAGAAGGAAGCGAGAGGACGGGGGAGGGAGAACGGCCCGTCCGGCGCTGCGCTGCCATAGGCTCCGGGGAGGCGCGCGTCAGCGCCCCACGTTGGGTG
>NW_012102499.1:3523933-3536396 GCF_000951045.1 Mandrillus leucophaeus
CGAGCGCGCCTGCGTGCGTGGCCAGCGCGCTCCCCGCTTCTGCCTGGCTTCCCGGCTTAATTTTCCTCGGCGGGATTAAAGTTGGAAATTGACCGGAGAATTGAGTTGCCGGGGAACAGAGCCCCGGCCGCCGCCAGAGCGATGTTCCCGCAGAGCCGGCACCCGGTGAGGCGCGGCTGGGTGGTGGGGGAGCAGGAGCGTTGGGGAGGCGCTTCTCCCGGGCGGTAGGGAGACGGGTGGCTTCTGCGGCCCGGCGGACCCTCTCGCCCTCCGCGGCATAAGGCTGGGGAGGTCTGGGGCCCTCTCCTCTTGGGGTGGGGAGTGGGCTGAAACTCTGAATTTTCTCCCTCCCTTTGGACTCCTTCCTACTTGACGTCTATACTGAGCGGATGGGGCGCTGGGGAAGGCTGGGGTTTCTCTCCTGTAGCCATATCCCCCCAACCTTCCCCAAGGGGGGCAGGGCGCCCCCCCTTTGTTTCTCGTCTCGCCTATTTACATGTCAATGCGGCCCCGGTTCCGGTGCGTCTGGAGGTGGCCCTGGCGACTCTGGGAATGGGGAGCGTAAAGGAGTTGTTTTTCTCTTCTGGTCCTCCGGGTCATTATCGCCCCCGTGGGGGAAGGGGCGGCGACACCGACAATCTGGCCTGGTCTTCCCTGGCCGCCGGGGAGCCCCCTTCCCTTTGGCCTGGTGACCCGGGCGCACTTAACGCGATCCGCCCTGGAGACTGGGAAGAGCTTCCGAGCCTCTTTAGAAGCCGGGGCCCGGGGAGGGTCCACTTTCCCCCTCCCCCAAGTGAAGGGCAAACTCGAGTTTGGGGCCTCATTTTCAGCCACTTCTAACTTTATTTTTTGTTTATGTCCCACCCGTTCTTTCCTTCTCTGACTTACTGCTTTATTCATCCGCCCGCATTCCCGTCCCTCGGTCCCCCTCGCTGGTCGCCCCCAGACGCCGCACCAGGCTGCAGGCCAGCCCTTCAAGTTCACTATCCCGGAGTCCCTGGACCGGATTAAAGAGGAATTCCAGTTCCTGCAGGCGCAGTATCACAGGTGCGTGTCTGGCCGCTCCAGGCGAGTGGTCGCGGGCGTCCCCGCGCCCCTTGTCGCCCAGCCGGGTGGCGGCGGCGCCTGTACTTAGTTCTTGCGTCCAGGCGGTGGCGTGTGGAGTCTCAGTTAAGACCTGTCATTCAAGTTACCCCCTTTCCTGGTTCTTCCCGGGCCGCCTCTTCTCTTGTCTCCTCCTCCTCCCATTGTTTCCCTTTTGCTGGTTTGCTGCTGTTCCAGGGAGTCCTTTTTCGTGTCTTTAGAAGTTGCATGAGAATCGTCAATATTTGCACTTCATGTATTTATTTTTCAACAGACTGAGTTGAAACATTGGTTCAATCGATGTCTCAGTCCTGGAGTGTGGGTTCAGGGAAGCAAAGCCATGTTGAAATCGCTGTTTGCCATACTAGAAAATTGGGTTTTTGAGGCAAAGTTCATTAAAGAAGGCTAGATGCTTTTAACATTGCCCATCATTGGCGATGGTGAGGGAGGTGGGTATAATAGTGTGCAGAAGAAAGCTCACCTGCTTTGGCGTCATTTCAGGTTGGTTTGGGTAGGATGGGAGAGTGGAGTCACATTTATATCCATCTCAGCCTTAGTTTCTCTGAGTAATGAGGCTTGCCTCCGAAGGACTTACACATTTTTGTAAGATACTCTGCCAATAGTGAACTTCCCAGAAAGGTTAGTTTCTTTCCCTTGCTCCTATGAAGTTTTACCTGATTCTAACTCAGAAATAACTGTATTGACATTTTTTGGTTTTGTCATGCTTGAGAAAAAGCACACAGATGAGGCGAAGTGGCTTGGGTGTGAATTTTCTTACTTTGTCAGGGGCTTTCTGATTATTGACCTTTTGTCTACTTGTAGATAATATCTGCAGCTTGAGGCATACTTGCACACACCGTGTTTACCCAGCAGGGAGAACTTCAACCCACTTTATTGCAGTAGCTACTTGACATATTTTGGCAGGGATTTAAAAACCAAAGGTTTTGAAAGGGACTAGCAATTGTAGGAGTAACTTAACAGATAGGATTTTCAAACCTAGAGACCGTTTGAGTTGGCAAAGATGGCACAGCCTATGCGTAAGAGTGAAGATTGTGCAAGGGCCGGATTTTGGTGGAGTCCAGAGAAACTGATGCAGGAAGGTAGGGAGCAGATGACCATGAGGAGGAATCAGTTAGAGGTTCTGACAGATTTTTTGCATTCTTGTCATCTAACCAGATAGGCACCAAGAAGAATGGTAGCTGAATGGACACCTCGTATTGTTCACATTATTCCTTTTCCCTATTAAATGCAAGGACAAAGCTTTTGGGTGTTTACCTAGATAGTTTATGGCTTTTCCAAATTGGTCTGTGTTTTTACTTGAAGTGCAAATATGTGAGGCAGATGTTAAAACAAGTGACATAATGTTTACATTAAGTTGCCTGTTTTGTTTTCATAGCCTTAAATTGGAATGTGAGAAACTGGCAAGTGAAAAGACAGAAATGCAGAGGCACTATGTGATGGTAGGTATCAAAGAGTCGACTTTTTCCCTTTTCGTATGATATTAGCAAACGTGTTAGCAGAGTATAAAAAACGTGAGTTAATGAAATGCTTGATTCTTTTTTCTCTTTACAGTATTACGAAATGTCATACGGATTAAACATTGAAATGCATAAACAGGTAAGCTTTAGTTGAACTTCAAGCTGAAATGAGAAATCAGTTCGTATGATTTTATAATACTGGCTTTGTTCTCAGTAGTGGGCTCTAGGAGTGGGGGTTTGTATGCTATTTTTCTGCCTTGGTTTCCTGTCCTGTGGATTGATGGTAGTATTCTGCAGCAAGAGTTGCTTCCTGATAATTACGAGTGTTTAAATGACTAGGAGAAAGAGAGGTGTTTTGGAAATATAAACTAGCCTGTTTATTGGCAGATAGGAATTGAGACTTGAGTTTACTTTTCCACCTGTATAGATTTATCCTCTTCAAAGGGCTGGGTATCTTATAGAGTTGTTGAAGTTTAGAATAGTTAATGTTTTTGTGCTGTTTTGCAAGGACGTGTGGACCTGTAGGGGGAAAGAAGGGTATTCAGGAGTTTCTTTAATCATAGTAAACAAGGTATATGACTATCTGTGGAGTATTCCTTATGCTTTGGGTCTGCTCGAAGCAACAGTCAGGATTAGTGGCTTATTAGCAAACAAATTTTTGAAAAATTTCTCAGTTGTTGCAGGTTTGGATGTGAAAAAAGCATCTTTTTATGGCCAGAGCATATGTTGGGAGTTGCTTCAGTCCTAGTGGTTTTAAAAGCATGAAAAGATTAGTGACTGGAAAGCTCTAGCAATGACTATGAGTTTGCAAGTTCCCATAAAATTCACACTTATGGCTACTATAATGGTGTATAAAAAGAGTATTGAGCTGGAACAAGGCACTAAGGACCTCATAAGAGAAGAAAAGCTAAATGATTGCTCAGCCCAAAGGACCCTCGATTGAGTAGTCATTGTCTGCCAAAGAAAGCATTAATGGCAGGGTGTAAGTATTCTGGAGATATGCTGACATTCACTTTTTCATCAAGACGCTGGTACAATAAGTCTTTTAGAAATCGATTGCCTCTTAAAAAATTATCATCAGATGAAGTTGCACAGTTGGACACATTTCAAAGTGCAACAATACAATTCTTACTTGATGTATATGTGCTATTTCATCTCAAACCCTTGTTTCATTAAATTAAAGAGCATGGCTGACCGGCTGGGGCACAGTGGAGAAATTGATTAGTTCAGCCTTCAGATCTTCCTTATATTCAAAGACTTTCATTAAGCAAGTGTGTTTCAGAGTTGAATTCTGCTTTTGTAACTCTGCACTCTTTGATTTTTAATTCATCATAGATTTCATAATGTTAAGTTATCATCGTGTACATTAGATCTGTTCTCAGATATGTGTTTGGAAAGAGATTGTGATGTTCAGGGCCTTTTATTAGTAATGTAATTGGGCCTTTTAAAAAGGCAGATTTTACTATGATTTGCAAAGTTGGTAGCCTACTTTATGTTGGGTTTGTGCCTTTGTTTTTGTGTGTTTCTCAATGGCTAGTGCTTTATTCAGGCACTTGTAACTTGTTGATAGTAAATGGGCTAGAAGATCTATGGCTAACGTCTATCGTCATTTAAGTGAATTATGCAAATAAACTTGGCCTAGGCTGTTTAATTTTTTTTTTTAATTACTCTGAAGGGCACTTTTTTTTGGATAACACATTATGGAAGAGTAAGAGGAGACTGAGCTTTTTCTTAAATCCGTGAACTCAAAGGATTTAATAACCTCATTGACTCTTTTACAAGGAAACACCCCCTCGGTGTGATGCTATATGCTGGTGCTAGGTTTATTGGAGGAGCTAAAAGAGGTGTGTAATTCTTCTGGGTTCCTGTAGGTTATGTGGCGGGATGACCTCTTCTTTATCATGTAGGGAGAAGGGGTGAAGTGGGTCAGAAGCACCATGGTGTGAGAATAGTTTTCTAATGAGTTTCTATACAGCGTGAGGCATTTGTGGGTATATGCTGTCTGTCCGTGAGCCTGTATGCATTAATAATATGCTGTGTATAATTGGCTTAGCAATTTGAAAAACGTGAAAACCTGAGAGACACCATGTTCCTCATAGTAGGGTATTGAGCCCCCTGAAATTTAGTTGATATTGGAAATGCTGACAGACCCTTAACTCGAGTGGTGTGCAAAGTAGTGCTATAATTCAGTTTAAAGTGGCCTTACATTTGAAAAACATCCTTCTGAATGTCACACATTAATAATAAGTTCTGAGGAGGCATTTGGTGCAGCTAGTAATCATAATTCTTATTAAAACTAGTGACGTCTGGCCCCCAGGGTGTAGCCAGGCTCAAATTGATGCTTTTTGCTGCCTGATCACCAGCATGGCCTAACTGCTCATTATATTGTAGAGAGGGCCTTTGGAGCTCTCATTAGATTTGACAGGAATTCTCTCTAGGGGGAAACTGGGCATTAGCGAGACTCCTGACAGGCTGAAATTATTCCTGCTTTATGGCTTATAACCAAATGCTAGCGAGGCATCATCAGGGGACACAAAAAATTGTCATTTCTGACAACATCTTTGTTACTGAAAAAAAAAAAAAAAAGCAGTGAAGGGGAAACTTTCTGTACAGAGAGCTTTAATGCTGTTAAGATTTGTCTCCAGTGTGACGATCGCTCTCCCTTCCCACCTTTCAACGGGTTTGTCGAAGGAGTGAGTTCTAGAGATTTCAGTGTCAAATCTCACTGCTGACTTTCCCGTCTGGAAGTTTTAAAGTGAAAGTGCATCCAAATCAAGAATGGTATAATTGTGGTTTCCTTCCCTGGTGTGGTGCCCACAGCCCGTGTTTACGTTGTGTCAACACTTCCTGATAAGCCTTCCCCTTAACTTTCTCTGCTCCCATTTGTGGCGGGTTACCGAAAAGGCAATGAAACAGGAATGGTAATAGATACTTAAATCTTTTATGGTAGCACTAAGAATATTTTTTTCTTAGAGCCTTTTATAGATCCCTGCCTGCCTGTCTTTATCTGTGTGGATGGTAAACTCTAGATATCGCTATACAGTAGAGGTAGACAGTGTCTCCTGAAAAATTGAGGCAGTTCTGATACCATCAGAGTGTTAGGGTGCATTAAAAAACAACTAGTTGATGTGAGCCTGGTGGTTTGCTTAGCTATGCCTAGTGTGTGTGGTGGCGTGATCTTTAAATGTTTTTATCTGTCATATGGCTTGATATTACCTCATTTGATATTTTTGGGAACAAGATGTACTGTAAATGCACACATAAGCCTTATTTTAGCCCACTCGTGTATCTCTTCAGCATGCTGATGAAGCCATGCTATAAATTGTCATTGGTGGCTTTAATTTGCACAGTAATGAACAGTTTTCAATGTGATTTTTCTTCTGTGACCTCCATAGGCATCCTCCGGCGTAGATTGGGTAGGTGTTTTGCTCCACCCACAGCTGTGGGCATGTGTTCAAAGTCTGGGACTTGCTCAAGGCCAAGCATCTATTGAAACTTGAGTTGGGTTGCCTCCTCCAGGGTTGTCTGTGCTGCTTCTTCCTTTTTTTTTTGAGACGGAGTCTCGCTGTGTCCCCCAGGCTGGAGTGCAGTGGTGCGATCTCTGCTTACTGCAACTTTTGCTTCCTGGGTTCAAGCGATTCTTGTGCCTCAGCCTCCCAAGTAGCTGGGATTACAGGTGCCCGCCACCACGCCCGGCTAACTTTTTTTATTTTTTATTTTTTTATTTTTAGTAGAGTGAGGGTTTCACCATGTTGGCCAGGCTGGTTTCGAACTCCTGACCTCAAGTGATCCACCCGCCTTGACCTCCCAAAGTGCTAGGATTATAGGCATAAGCCACCACACCTGGCCTGTCTGTGCTTCTTCCTGTCCCCTCATGCTGCCATCAGCAAGATGAGGTGGACCATGTCTCCCTAGTGCCTGCCTCTTCAGTTTTCAGTCTTTGTGCTGATCAACTTCATGATTTATAAGACATGTCAGGGCTGGATGTATGTTCTAAAAGTTAGGAAAATCAGCAGTGCTGCTGACTGGTCTTTTCGGGGAGAGGAGGGTTACAGGCCATGGGTAGGTAAAAAGTTGTATCCTACTGAGCAGTACTGTCCTTGGGTTAAAGTACGTTGAAGAAGAAACAAGTCAGGAATCCTGGTGGAGGCGCAGTGATGGGGAGGGAGTTTGCTCAGTCACTCTGTGCCTGGGTTCTGAAGAGTGGGCAGAGTGAGAGCATTGGGCTCTCCAGGATGGTGAAGTTTGTTTTTGTTTTTGTTTTGAGACAGAGTCTTACTCTGTTGCCCAGGCTGGAGTATGGTGGCCCAATCTTGGCTCACTGCAACCTCCGCCTCCCAGGTTCAAGCGATTCTCCTGCCTCAGCCTCACGAGTAGTTGGGATTATAGGAGTCCACCATCACACCTGGCTAATTTTTGTATTTTTAGTAGAGACCGGGTTTCACTATGTTGGCTAGGCTGGTTTCGAACTCCTGACCTCAAAGTGATCCGCCCGCCTTGGCTTCGCAAAGTACTGGGATTACAGGCGTGAACCACTGTGCCCGTCTGATGGTGAAGCATTTAGAAATAAATGAAAGGATTAGCTCTTGAAGAAAGGATGATATATTCTGCAATCCTGGTTTGGGAAGGGGAAAGAGCTCCATGTGATATTTCAGCAAGCAACGTCTCAGGCCATGTAAATTTTGGAGTGAAATTGCTTTTAGTTTTGATGTGTGCTTTAAAATTTCTCTTAGAATAATGCGTTGTTCTTTAGTGGGTTTTTAAAAAGGTATTTAGATGGGACTGTTAGGGACTCAACTGTGGGATATTTCCTTAGATGTGAGTCTTTTACTCTTTGCAAATTTTACCTTAGTGGTTTTTTTTTTTTTTTTTAACCACGTGTGTTTTTGTCTAATAGTTTCTCACTTTGAGATTTCTTTTCCCCCTAAGTCAACATCTCACACAGGGAAATGACTAGAGTATAGACACTTAGAGTTAAGCTCCAGCAGGTGTTAATAACCTTGTTATATAAAGAGGGTAGCTGTCATCAAGATTGGAGTGGTCCCTAACTTCATTAGCCAGGCCTGTTCTTTGCAAGCATAAGTTAAAAGAGATAAAGCTCTCTGTGCATTTAGAGCCTAGATTCCGAGGTGCAAGATAAGCCTTTGTTTCTTATCAGCCAACAGGACTGATCTCTCACCTCTCAAACAGTCACCTTCCCCACCCTTCAGCAGTGGCTGGTTTTTGTCCTGGACTTGGCACTGGAGTAAGGCAAGGGAGGCCCTGGGCATGGATTTTAAGAGGGCACCATCAGAAAACACAGTCATCATGATCAATATTTTGAAAATTCAAACTGAATGCCCCCCAAATCTTCAAGGAACAAAATATCCAAATTTTGTATAAGAGCAGGATCCAACAGTGGGGGTTGGGAGTAGGATGAGGAAAGGAGGTAGAGTCAGGCCATTGCAGGGCCACAGCGCCTCCCTTGCCTCCCCATCTTTCTGCCTTTGGTTACCTGTCTTGTGGGGAGTGGCCATGAACTGTAGGCTCCGACTTGGTTCCGTTGTAGTTCATTGAAGTCATTTAACTGGGGATTTCCATTAGGGACTGGGCAAGTCGTGAACATGTTCCCTGGCTTCAGTTCCCCTCTCTGTGTAATGAGGGTTAGATTAGACAGAAGTCTGTCTGTTCCCTCACATGGTGGGAGCCATCCCAGCATACAGCCGCAGAACCCAGCACCTCGTGCGTGCGAATTGAGGAGCGTCCTTCGCCAGAGGGCTTAAGATGTTCTCCCAAATAGTGTTTATTAAGAAACAGAAAGAAAATCTGTTTCTTTAGTAAATATTTAAATAAATCATCTTGAGTGGTAGTTAAACTAAAAATATATTCAGTTACTAGCTCATGGAACCATTTTAAGTTTCCATGGATCTGAGTCTTTGCTGTTTTATTATTAAACCTTTTGTGGTCTCCAGAAGTGGATTAAATGGGAGGAAACTGAGAAACTTACTGGCTTTCCTCAAAGCTTTGATTGATTCAGTTTCCTACTCCCCGTTGCTTATTGTTGCCTCTGATTTTTAAAAATGGAAATTCTCACAACTAGTACCTTTACTGCAGGGTCTTTAGTATAGTGGTTTTTAAGTAAATTTCAGACAGCTGTTTTTGTCGGTGGGCTTATTTGACAAAATTAGGCATTTGTACCTTCAAAGTACTCCTCACCAGCGGATTGCTCTGTGAAATCGGTGTGGTGTTTTAAGTGGAGCTAGTGTGCACAGGTGTGGGCAGGGGGAGAGAGGTTTTCTGATTTTTTTTTCCCCCCTTGAGGTGTGGTTTGATCTGAAAAATGAAATAAATTTGCACTGAAATTTTAACATAAATTAAGATATTCATGTATTGCCATTCGCTTGATTTAACACAAGTATGATTTCTAAAATGGTTTGCAAAGGAATGATTTCAGAATTGCTGCTTGTATTTCTTCCTGAGCAGGGTCCCCAAGGGGAAAAAAAAAGAAAAACATGGAAGAAAAATTTTTTGAATTACTGTTTGTTGACTACCCAGTCACCATAATATTTTTTAATGAAAATCCAGGAAGTGTTGATACATGATTTTATTGAATAACCTGTGATTTAGCAAAATTACATGTTTCATTATTTAACATTTAGTTTTTTTTCCTTTTTTTTTTTTTAAATGGAGACAGAGTCTTACTCTGTCACCCAGACTGGAGTACAGTGGCACGATCTCGGTTCACTGCAGCCTCTGCCTCCTGGGTTCAAGTGATTCTCCTGCTTCAGCCTCTGGAGTAGCTGGGATTACAGGCGTACATTACCATACCTGGTTAATTTTTTTTTAAATTATTTTTTGGTAGAGATGGGGTTTTGCCATGTTGTCCAGGCTAGTTTCAAACTCCTGGCCTCAAGTGATCCACCTTCCTCAGCCTCCCAAAGTGTTGGAATTACAGGTGTTAGACACCAGTCCCAGCCCCTAATTTTTTTTTTTTTTCCCCTTTGAGATCTTGCTCTGTCGTCCAGGTTGGAGTGCAGTGACTCGATCTCGGCTCACTGCAACCTCCACCTCCCTGAGTAGCCGGGATTACAGGTGTGTGGGTTCAAGTGATTCCCCTGTGTCAGACTTCCAAGTAGCCGGGGTTACAGGCGCATGCCCCCACACCCAGCTAATTTTTGTATTTTTTTTAAGTATAGACAGAGTTTTGCCATGTTGACCAGGCTTGTCTTGAACTCGTGGTCTCAAGTGAGCCACCTGCCTCAGTCTCCCAAATGCTGGAATTAACAGGCGTGAGCCACTGCTCCCAGCCCCTAAGTTTTTAGTAATTACTAAGTTGCAGGCCAGGCACGATGGCTCATGCCTATAATCCCAGCTCAAGAGGATCACTTGAGCCCAGGAGTTAGAGACCAGCCTGGCCAACATAGCGAGACCCTCTCTCTACAGAAAAAGATTAAAAAAAAGATTAATTGGGCCTGGTGGTACAGACCTGTAGTACTAGCTGGTACTAATGCTGAGTGAGGCAGGAGGATCTTTTGATCCCAGGAGTGGGGAGGTTATAGTGAGCTGTGATCACACCTCTGTAGTCTAGACTGGATGACATAAGCAAGACCCTATCTCAGAATACACAATAAATTTTATTCTATTTACCTTCTTTGAAGCAATATAAAATTCATAATGGTGAACACAATTATTTATCCCCTCCCCTGTAAGCTGCTCTCATTGTAGGTATAAAAAACAGCTATTTTTTTTTTTTTGAGTTTCTGTTGTAGTAGTATTTGCTACTTAGTCATTCTTTGACCACAAAATACGTTAGCAGAAAAAGGGTAGGATACAAGTCACTTTTGGTATAAGGAAAAAGCTGGGAGGAAAAAACAAATTCTGAAAATTCTGTCCTCTGAATTAACTTTTTCATCTTCCAAATAGAGAAAAAACTAGTAAGTGTGCTAGATGTACACCACTGTACACTGGAAGGGATAGAGTTGTATATATAGCTTGCTCATCATCCCTGAAATCTATTCCCAGTGTACTGATGGATATTTGTTTTCCATTAGATGAAGTGGAATCAGTCTTTAAGAATGTAGGTGTGTTTGAACTTGCACGTCCAAATCTTGCAGTTTGTCAAACTGCCAAAATACATGTACCATGAGACTGGGTTTGGTATTAGCACCATGACTGATCTAAGTTGGTTACTAGTCTACGATACTAGTCTAGGTATATGTACAACCTCTTGGTAAAAAGCTTGAGTGCATTTACCTGAGTTGCTTACTTTTTTTTTTGAGATGGAGTCTCGCTCTGTCGCCCAGGCTGGAGTGCAGTGGTGCCATGTCAGCTCACTGCAAGCTCCGCCTCCTGGGTTCACACCATTCTCCTGCCTCAGCCTCCCCAGTAGCTGTGACTATAGGCGCCTGTCACCAGGCTGGCTAATTTTTTTGTGTTTTTAGTAGAGACGGGGTTTCACCATGTTAGCCAAGATGGTCTCGATCTCCTGACCTCATGGTCCGCCCGCCTCGGCCTCCCAAAGTGCTGGGATTACAGGCGTGAGCCACCACGCCCAGCCTGAGTAGTTTCCTTTATATTTGTAAGGTCTTTTTTTTTTTGGCGGGTGGGGGGGACAAGAGTCTCGTTCTGTCTCCCAGGCTGTGAGTGCAGTGGTGCAATCTCCGCTCACTACAACTTCTGCTCCCAGGTTCAAGCTATTCTCCTGCCTCAGCCTCCCGAGTAACTGGGACTACAGGCAGCCCGCCACCACACCCAGCTAATTGTTATATTTTGGTGGGGGCGGGGAGGCCGGGTTTCTCCATGTTGTCCAGGCTGGTCTTGAACTCCTGGCTTTCTAGGATCCTCCAAAGTGATCTGCCCACTTTAGCCTCCCAAAGTGTTGGGATTATAGGCGTGAGCCACCACACCTGGCCATATTTGTGTTATGTACATACATTGTTGTATTACAGTATTGTATACATTTAAAATAAATGGACATTTTAAACAGTGGTAAAATGAAGTGTTCCTATTCTCATCGCACATTCCATTGGCTTGCCCAATGTCCCCACTGCTCAGAGACTGCTGGCCCACATGTCAAACCTGGCTGCACGCTGGGAACTCCAGCCCTGGAAAGGGAGCATCTTAAAGATAGCAGATGCGAATTGTCGTCAGGGTCTTGGGATTACATCCATCCTATCCTGCATGTGTGTTCTTTTAAATTTTGACTTTCCCCTCTGATGACCTCTTTGTGCCTCACAGCCTGCTGTGTCTGCCCCTGAGTACTTTCCCTTCCCGTCTTGGCCACTGCCTCTTTCTCTTCCTGCATTTCCTTTTATCCTGCCAAACAGGTCTTTTCTTGCCGAAAGTATGTTTTGAGTTTTCCTGTTTTCTTTATAAAAAGTCCAGGCCTTTGTATCAACCTTCACATGGCCTTCCTCAGTCTCCTTCAAGTCCCAGTTCAAACACCACCACCTGTTTACTTCAAGGCGGCCAGGGACTGCCCAGTGGCAGGCTGTTACAGCACTTGTTTTGCTCAGTGTCCTTTAACAATGATTTTTCATGTGCTTCTTTGCTTACTCCGACTAGGCTGCAGTCTGCTTGAAGCTGAGTTAGAGACTTCCATCTACCCTTCCCAATGAGTTATATGGAGTAGGCATTGATTATATTGTGTTTTGGGTACTCCTTATGTGTACTGGTACTTGTACCCATTTTGGACCTTGAACATTTGGAAATCAGGTGAAAGCTACTTTGCAAGAAAAGTTTGCACACATTTTTACACACAAATACCCAGGATAGCTTTGCCCAACAATTTTGGCTGTTTGTGTGCATCTCAGGATCCTTCAGCAAGTCCATGGAATTCAGATTAAAAACTCAAATCAAGAAAACTAGTGTGGGTCCGCCTGGCGTGGTGGCTCACACCTGTAATCCCAGCACTTTGGGAGGCC
>NW_012102499.1:3537396-3571037 GCF_000951045.1 Mandrillus leucophaeus
TTATTTATTTATTTATTTATTTATTTATTTCAGTAGAGATGAGGTCTCACTGTGTTGCTCGGGATGGTCTCAAGTTCACCTGTTTTTGTAAGGTTTTCCTCCTAGACTTGCCCTTTGTGCTTTTGGTGTGGTTGTATTAGATGATCCACCGTTACATGGTTTTTAGGTGCTTTTTTTCTCAACTGTCACTTGAGATTTTATTTAACACAGAAAAGCTGGACTCCCCTTACCAAGTCCCCTCCTCTCTTCGTTCCTTCTGACCCCTTAATGAAACTTGACTTATACTTTACCTTTAAGATGTAACCAGTGTATTTGCTGGGGGAAATATTGTTAGCATTGATAGGTAGGAAAGTAGATATAATTCTGCAGAAGGACTCTGATTTTGAACTTTGTGTGTATGGAATTGTCCTGACGGAGATTTTCAGTTGGCCTCAGCGGCCTTGGGTGGTAAAGGGGTGTAAAGGACCAGAAACAAAACCCCATTGAGGACCCCAGTGTGTGGAGCCAGGCCCTCCAAGGCTGTGGCCTTCAGGTTGCTCCTCAGGAGTACAGCCTTTGTTCCCTCTCGGTGCCCTCTTGATGCCTTGAGCAAACAGCGGGTTGGAGCTCCTTATAAGTACGGTGGCCGGCCAGTGTATTGACACGCACAGACACAATAGAAAACTGCATTAGGAGGCAAGCCATTGGGATTTGCAGTAAATATATTACAGAACACAAGTGACTTGCCAATACTGCTTGTTTAGCAGTTTGCAAGGGCAATGGCAGTATGGATTTTTGAATTAGAAGGGAAGGGCTGTTCTTTCTCTGTGTGGGAACATCTAGTTGATGGCTGGGGAGAAAATTGATTTAGGGAACAAAATGCAGCCGCCGTTATTTGTGCCATTTGAAAGGCGTCTATGGATTAGTGAGTGAAAATAAAAAGGTTGCTTTTGGTTTAGGAAAGAGGGTCTTAACATTGATCTGCATCTTGGTCTGGTATGGAGAGAATAAAGGATGGACCACCGGATGGAGAAAGGGCATCCGGTCCCCAGGCAGTCTGCAGCTACAGGTGCACACTCCATTCTCACATAGTTGTCTTTCTCAGCTCTTTGGCTTTCAGAAGTCGACTTTTTGCGTTTATTATTACAGTAAGCTTTTCCAGAATATTAGAGTTGTCATAACCTCATCCATGGAGCTCCCATGTGCCCTAGGCATTGTTCCTCCAGGAGCCCCCTGTCAACCTTCCCAGTCTCCCTTTGTGTGGATACTAATTATTCCACCTTGAAAAAGAGAAAACAGGCAAGTAGGATTAGGGGATGACACCTGCCCCACAGGGTAGTTACCAAGATTAAGTGAGTTACCATATGCAGAAGCAGTTGCGTAGTTTCCTGGCATGGGGGTACTCTGAGGGATAGCTGTGATCTAAATAGCAGTCCCTTTAAAACTGTACCCCTGCTGTTGGACTTCTAGGTCATGCTTCATGGACACTTCCATTTGTTTTTGCAAACCCAGCTTCCTTCCTACCTCTGAACTGATTTTCCCATTACAGTGTTTTATTTGTTTCTTTCTAAGATCATAAGCATTTATCTTGAGGCTCAAAAGGAGAAAAAAAAAAAACTTCTTGGCAGTCTTTTTTTTTTTTTTTGAGATGAAGTCTCACTCTTGTCCCCCAGGCTGGAGTGCAATGACAATGGCACAATCTTGGTTCACTGCAACCTCCACCTCCCAGGTTCAAGCGATTCTCTTGCCTCAGCCTCCGAAGTAGCTGGGATTACAGGTGTGTGCCACCACTCCCAGCTAATTTTTTAATTTTTAGTAAAATCAGGGTTTCATCATGTTGGCCAGGCTGGTCACAAACTCCTGACCTCAAGTGATCTGCCCGCCTCGGCCTCCCAAAGTGCTGGGATTACAGGTGCGAGCCACTGCGCCTGGCCTTGTTGGCAGTCTTTATTGTCTAAGTAAAATGTCTTTCTTTGGCCAAACAGCAGAATGTGTCCTTGAAAGACAATAGCTTTAAGTAATTAATATAACTATCAGTGACAATAAAGTTGTGTTGAGGTTTTTCATTTAAAGGGATGGAAGAACAACAAAGGATTTGGTTCATTCTATCAAAGCAAGTTTTGGCAGAATAAGGAATAGGAGGTATATTTCAGAGTTTTTCTTTCTAATGTAACATGGAAAATCCAACTCTTAGAGAATTTGTCATTTTGAAAACAAGCAGGGTATATGGAATTAGAAGATCAAGTTGTTGCTTGGTTACAGAAAGGAAAAATTTCATTTCGATGAGGGGTATGTACACCTGTGGGGAGTGTGTGCATGTAGTTTTCTTTTTGCTCTGTAAAGTACTGCGTGTAAGTTTTGAGTAGAGTAGTTGTGGTGCTATCTTTCTCTGTCTACTTCATGCGCTTGAGATTTTTGTTGACAGTCAACATTCACAGCTGCTGCTTATGTGCTCATATTTGGGGAAGCAAAAAAAAAAAAAAAAAAAAAAAAAAAAAAAAAATTGTTGAGAGGCCGAGGCGGGAGAATCACTTGAACCTGGGAGGCGGAGGTTGCAGTGAGCTAAGATTGCTCCATCGCACTCCAGCCTGGGCAAAAAGAGTGAAACTCTGTCTCAAAAAAAAAAATAAAAAATTATTGCAAGGGAGAAAAGCAGAGCCATTGGGATTGGTCAGACTGGAAGTTTAGGCTGTTTACTCTTCATCCCAAGCACAATGCAATAGAAACTTCTTGTGTGTCTTTGTAAGTATTTGAGATAAAGCAGGGCACAGTTGAAACAAGTTGTGCCAGTACCTGCTCTCAAACAAGCTCCGAAGTTGGCTGCTTTCTGATCTGGGTGTGCTGAGAAACTCTGCGTTCATGGCTCTTTCTGCTTAGCTTGAGAAGTGGCCCTGACACCCTGAGGATCTGTAGGGGAAGCACTAGGTTCTTGACAACCCCCTAGCCTGCCAGTTGGCCTGGGTCCCAGAACCTTTTCCATTTGTAAGTGGGCTGACTCTTTTACAGTGCCTGGGCCATGAGCTCCCTCAGAGCCAATGTCTCTGCATAGCTACTGAGGAGATTGGAATTGGACCATTGAAATGTATCCAACTTCTGTACTTTTTAGCTGACCAAAGGCCAAAGTCACACCACTAATTTAGAAGGGGAGCTGCTGACATTTGAATCTTGTAAGAAATCTGTATTTTATAATTGATGACCCTAGATGCTATGATATTTGTGAATTAAATGGAAGCATAAGGAGGTTTCAAATACTGACTGGATTTTTCTGAGTGTTGATTTTTTTTTTCATTTTTCTTAAATAGAGACAGGGTTTCGCCATGTTGCCCAGGCTAGTCTTGAACTCTAGGGCTCAAGTGATCTGCCCTCTTCAGCCTTCCAAAGTGCTAGGATTACAGGCATTAGTCACCATGCCCAGCCTAAGAATACATTGGTTTTGAACTGGTTGTTAAATCTGTACTCATCCTTATTTCTTTTTTGTTTTGAGACAGAGTCTCACTTTGTTGCCCAGGCTGGAGTGCAATGGTGTGATCTCAGCTCACTGCAGTCATTGCCTCCCAGGATCAAGCTATTCTCTTGTCTCAGCCTCCCAAGTAGCTGGGATTACAGGTGCTCGCCACCATGCCCAGCTAATTTTGGATTTTTAGTAGAGATGGAGTTTTGCCATGTTGGTCAGGCTGGTCTCGAACTCCTCACCTCAGGTGATCCATCTATCTTGGCCTCCCAAAGTGCTGGGATTGCCGGCATGAGCCACCGCGCCCAGCCCATCCTTATTTCTTGACTAATTTATTAAGTATGGCTTACCAACCAAAAGGGCCCCAGACAGATCAATGTCAGTGCATCACTGACGTTATGCAGCCACTGTTTGGGTTATCGGTTTTATCACAAGATCAAATACCCAAGAAAAGCTATGATTTTTGTTGTAGTTATTTTTAATTTTTTTTTTTTGTGATTAGCTTCTGGAACTCTCAAAGTGCTAAAATTGCTCAAAGTTAATAAGGAATGAGTAACAATTGTTGCTTCTCAAATTAAAGCAGTATAAAAGGTGGCTCATGCCTGTAATCCCAGCACTTTGGGAGGCTGAGGTGGGCGAATCACAAGGTCAGGAGGGTCAGGAGTTCGAGAGCAGCCTGGCCAATATGGTGAAACCCCGTCTCTACTAAAAATGCAAAAATTAGCTGAGCATAGGGGTGGGCGCCTGTAGTTACCCCAGCTACTTGGGAGGCTGAGGCAGAAGAATCACTTGAACCCGGGAGGCGGAGGTTGCAGTGAGCCGAGACTGTACCACTGCACTCCAGCCTGGGTGACAGAGCCAGACTCTGCCTCAAAAAAAAAAGGAAGGGGCTTTTGTGTAGACTTTGCATTGTGAGAATATTGGTATTGACACCATTTATAATTTGGAGTGTAGTTTGAAGACCAGATTCTACTGTTTGTCGCATACTGGTTAATATGGCTGTAAAGAGGAGATGAATGTGGCCACTTTTCCCAGTCTATTACTCAGGAGGACTGTAAATTTGATTGGCTGTTACAATTCTAGCAGAATCATTCGATTTGAGAGCAATAGAAAGATAAGATATCCAATTACCCAAATGATTTGCAGGGTTGGCCAACGTTGTCATGGAGACACGAGTTGGAACAAATTAAATTTTAAGCAATAAAATAATCTTAAAGCCCGTCTGGGAACAAGAAAATTTGGCAGTGGCACTTACCTGAATTGAATCTTAGCTTGACACGATGTTGTTTGACATTGATATACTGTGGGGGCCTAAACTTATATGTGGCACAACGCTATGTTTAAAAAGTAGCTCGGCCAAACCAGCAAAGGGGAGTATTGGTATAAAGTCGGGGATATTAACATTTATTTATTCTACGGCTTAAATGATGATTAGACTCTGGGTTCCCAAGAATATTTTGTATCTAAGGATTGAAATGCCTTAATAATGATTAAGCAGCTTTAATTAGACACTTGGGGAAAAAAAAAGATTTATTTAGCAGCAACACGCAATTTTTGGAACTGCCGTTCCTCTTTGTGTGCATGTCTTTTGGTGAAGGGGGGGTGGAGGTGTAAGCATGCATATATTTGCATGTACAAGTAAGGAGATTTTGGCACATGCCCCTACACTGCAGATGATTCTCTGTATTAGTTAAAATTTCTACTTTGCAGTACTGCTTGCAGACTGGAAAATTGTGTTCCAAACTTCAGCTGATGATCTAAAACCTGAATAAGCATTAGTCTGTGGCTTAGAAGGTTATTTCCCCTCATTAATATATTGTTTAACTGGTTCCTGGCTTGTGCCACGGATTTGAAAACAGCCGAGTGGCCCAGAAGGAGGGAGGGCTTTTTATCCACATGTCTATTAGACAGATGGAGATGAAAATTGGTCTGAGGGCAAGCCATTTGCAGCGTTCTCACAGCCTTCGATTTTCCTCTCATCCTCACCACAGATCATCTCAAATGATTCAGTAATGACCAAAAGTGCAACATTGACCTTTATTCCCTGGTGGATTACTGTGTTTCACAGTCCAAATGGCAGGAAGTCTATTCTGTTCTTCCAGAAGGAGCGCAGCATTATTGAGCCAGCCCAGCCCTGTGGGAACCACACAAGTGCAGACCAGTGTAACAGAATACGTGGGTTAAATTTGGTTTCTGGTGCTCTGGGAAACGAGAATTGACATGTCCTGGAACCCACATAATTAATGGAAGAATATCTAGGATGTTTTCTAAAAACACACAGGAGCACATAAATTGATTTGTCCACTTGTAAAATAACTTGTGAATTACAGGAGTGGTAACTTCTGGTGGCCCCTGGTTTATAAATTGTTCTTGCTTCCATTATCTTCAGTTCCTCTCTCCTTCTTACTTAATGCTTCCCTAGTATGTCTTAGACAATACTGTAAGGCTTTATAATTTTAAAATTATAAACTGACATGACTGAGCATAAGGGGATGAAGGGCTTTTTCTTTGGCATACTTTTATTTATGTATATTCTTGGTCAGTACCTGTAACCCTGAATAGATGGTCTCATACGACACTTTTTTTTCCCATCCTGAAAGTAGGTTGATTGTTATCTTGGAGGAATGGTGATTATTTTTCTCTTACTTAGATTCCTCTGCGGATTGTATAATGATGCAGTGATTGGGTTTTTTTTTTTTTTTTTGATAAAGAAGTAATTTGTATTTAAAATGTTATTCCTGTTTGCCTCCACATGCATGGCTGAGTCAATATTCTGTGAATCCATATACCATGGCACCTGTCATCTAGGATCCTTTTGCTTACTCTCTTCTAAATACTTAAAATAATCTTTTCCAAAGGTTATGCTTTGAAAAATTTAGCCAGCATCTCAGATTTCATTTTAATCGTGACTATAATGCTTTTGAGAAAATAAAACTTAACTGTTAACTGTTCACAAGTTATTTTTCTGCCTCAGTGGCTCCAAATTTTAATCCCTACCCTTGCCCACCACAACTTCCAGCTTCCTTTACACATCCTTCTTTTTTTTTTCCAAGATGCAATCTTGGTTCTGTTGCCCAGGCTGCTGGAGTGCAGTGGCACAATCTTGGCTCATTGCGACCTCCGCCTCCTGGGTTCAAGCAATTCTTTGTGCCTCAGCCTCCTGATGTAGCTGGGATTATAGGCATGTGCCACCATGCCCGGCTAATTTTTGCAATTTTAGTAGAGACAGGGTTTCACCATGTTGGCCGGGCTTTTCTCAAATTCCTGGCCTCAGGCAATCCACCCACCTCGGCCTCCCAAAATGCTGGGGTTACAGGTGTGAAGCCACCATGCCTGGTCTGAGTATCCTCACTACTTTGAGAGTAAGTTGTGGAGCACTGCAGGTTTTTTGGCATGTGATATTGATTAAAAACATAATTCCAGGTTCCATCCGGGAAGGCAGCAACCTAATCTTCCTTCCCAAAGGACCACCTCTCCCCAGCAGCTCAGCTTGGGGGAGCAGGAATACAGCTTAGGGGCTGAGACTTTCCAGCTGAAGTTTCAGCACTGAGTTTGAGGGGCCAGGAATAGCTTTGATACATCTATCAAACTTGGAGCTATTATGTGGATTGGGGGCCTAGACCTCCTTGCAGAGAGCTGCTTTCCCTAAGAAGTTGCTCAAGAAGTAGAGGGGCAGCCGTTACTCATGTATGTGTGTCATTCAGCTGTAGCCATGGCCCATGGAAACCTTGTGCAGAAAGTTCCTTTTCTACCATCCAGATTGGCTGAAGATTTCAATGTGTTAGGGAAACATTCGGAGGTAACTTGATTTTTGCTTTTTTTTTTTTTTTTTTTTGGAGACAGTCTCTCTCTGTCACCCAGGCTGGAGTGATCTCTCGGCTCACTGCAACTTCTGCCTTCGGGGTTCAAGCCATTCTTGTACCTCAGCCTTCTGAGTAGCTGGGATTTCTGGTGGGCACCACTACACCCAGCTAATTTTTGTATTTTTAGCCATGTTGGCCAGGCTGGTCTCCTTCTGGCCTCAAGTGATCTGCCTGCCTCGGCCTCCCAAAGTGCAGGAATTACAGGTATGAGCCAGTGTGCCTACCTGATTTTTGCATATTTTTATCTCACTCTGTTGCCCAGGCTGGAGTGCAGTGGCTTAATCATAACTCCAAACTCTGAACTAAGGATTACTCCGAACAAGTGATCCTTTGCCTAAGCATCCCCAGTAGCTAGGACTATAGGCCACACCACCACACCCAGCTAATTTTTTAAATTTTTATGTAGAAATGAGGTGTTACTATGTTGCCCAGGCTGGTCTTGAACTCCTGGTCTCCAGCAAGCCTCCTACCTTGCTCTCAAAAGTGCTGACAGATGTGAGCAGTGCTTCAGGCCTTTGTCTTTATTTACACAGGCATATTTTATTTTATTATTTATTTATTTATTTTTTTTTGAGACCAGTCTCGCTGTGTCGCCCAGGCTGGAGTGCAGTGGCGTGATCTCGGCTCATTGCAACCTCCGCCTCCCGGGTTCAAGCGATTCTCCTGCCTCAGCCTCCTGAGTAGCTGGGATTACAGGCGTGCACCACCACACCTGGCTAATTTTTGTATTTTTAGTAGAGACGGGGTTTCACCATGTTAGTCAGGCTGGTCTCAAACTCCTGACCTCATGATCCGCCTGCCTTGGCCTCCCAGAGTGCTGGGATTACAGGCGTGACCCACCGTGCCTGGCTATACAGGCATATTTTCGTTTCACAATTGTCATTTTAACCTTCATCCAATGATGATGATGATATAGTCTGCTTTTCCTCCCACTAATCCTGCTATTGTATTATCTCATTTCTTATGAGCTCTCTAATGACTGAGATCTGTGAAGAGAGTTGAAGGTATAGGCTTGCTGGGGTGTGGCCCAGGGAGAGGCTTGTTTTCCTTCCCCAGGAGGGCAGGTGATGACTTCACGGTGATGATCTGTGTGTGACTCTCTCTGCAGAGTTTGGAGAAAGATCTCTTTCTCCACCACAGAGTGCATTTTCCTTTAAGGCCACCAAAAGCTGTCCTTTTTCCGTCCTGGGACAAGTCAATACAATTTCCTGTGAACAGGCCCTTTCTGAACTCCATAACAAGGGTTTCTGAATAATGGAAATGTGCTATTTAGGAACTAAAACAGCTGTGATGCTTTTGTCAAAGATGCATCTTTACCAAAATGACAAATTAAAGCCCAAATGCTCTGCTTGGCAACAGTTGGGTCAAAACATTTAAGTCATTAATTAGAAGGAACTGAAGGGGGAAAAATTTACACAAACAGCATTGCAGACTCAACTTCATCTTGGAAAATGCAACTGAATTCTTAAAAAAAAAAAAAAAAAAAAAAAGAGGGCAGCCCTCAAGTGGGGCCTGGCAAGCTTGTCATTTGCAAATAAATCAAAAGACCATCATTGCAGGAAGGAGAACCAATGAATAGAGTTGCTTTGTCATTCTTTGATGGGCCCCACACTCAAGCCTGCTATTAAAAATGAATGCATTCAAGAGGCTCTGCATTAAGAACATAAACAATTAAGGGCACTTGAGTTGCTCTGCTGAGAGCTGCTGCGAAGATAGGAGAGCTTTCTCCGGAGATGCAGGCCCCTGCAATCTGCCTCACCAGGAGCTAGAGAATGGGAGCAATTAGTGTTGCTATCTCTGCCCCAGCAGCCTTCAGCGTGGTTTTTTTTTTTTTTTTTTTTTTCCCCTTCCTTCCTTTCTTTTAACCCCTCCTTGTTTTCAGAGAAGCTGCGAGTGTGAAAGATGGGGAGTGAAAGGATAGTATCTGGGCCCAGTTGGAGAGAGCTCAGATTTAGAATGTTGCAGGAGCTGCCAAGTGAGGGGGAGATGGAACATAAAAGTTATTATCTGCCAGTAATTGGTGACTTGTGTTCTGATTAGTTGAGCCACTAAAGGGTTTCTGTCGTCTGGTACTCTTTGTTTTGTTTTAATCACAGGCTTGAAGAAGGGGCGAGATTACATTGCCATGGGTGGAATAACTTAAATGAATATTGTGCGAGGTTTTCCACAGAAGGCAAATGTGTTCCTACACCCCCGGTTTCTGTTCTTGCCTCAGTGTTTTGTAAAAATGTGTGAGAGGGCAGCCCTCATGTTGCTGCAAGGCTCTGGAGAGAGGCAGGCCTGACCTCTCCTCTCCACTGTCTCGTTCTGACATTAGGCAAGTTATTGTAACCTTTTAGTCTATTCTCCTGGGGCACCTGGTGACCACATGAAGATTAGAGAGTGGGCATCAGAGCACCTGGCAGGTGCCAAGCAGTAGATGCTGTTGAAATAGATGGCAGTGCTTCTCAAAGTGTGGTCTCCAGTCCAAGAGCCTCAGGATTACCTGGGAACTTGTTAGAAATGAATATTCTCAGGCCTAGACTACAACAGGAGCTCTGCAGGTGGGCCTAGTCATCTGTGTATGACACAAGCACAAGGTCATCCTAGTGTACACTGGAGTTTGGGAACCACTGATAGCCTCACTAACCTTTATAAGGTTTTTTTTTTTTTAAATTAAAAGAGAGACTGAGTTTCCCTATGTTGCCCAGGCTGGTCTCAAACTCCTGGGCTCAAGGGATCCTCCTGCCTCGGCCCCCCAAAAGTGCTGGGATTGTAGGCGTGAGCCACTGTGCCCGACCTCCCCACATTTTAAAAATTTGGATTTCCTGAAAATGTGATTAGTCATTTTATCGGCGTAATTACATTTTAAACAAAAGCTACTCAGACACATTAGATTTAAAGATGAATTTACCTTTTCATGAGCTATTGGTGAGCAAGGCACTGTGATGGGAGAAATCTTGACTCTTGAGTAGCAGATATCCTGAAGGAGGCCTCTTGGCAGAGGAACTCTTCCTCTCCTATGAAGGGAAAGGGAGTATTGGAAGATTATTTGCTCTGTTTTGTGTGTATCATTTTCGGCACACAGTTTTTATGCATGCATCCCTAATTAAATTTTTTTTTTCTTTTGTAGAGGTACTGTCTTGCTGTGTTGCCCAAGTTGGTCTTAAACTCCTGGCCTCAAGTGATCCATCCCGCCCAAAATGGTGGGATTATAGGCATGAGCCACCATGCCTGGCTCCTAATTTTCTTTAGGTATAAAAATAAGATGTCATCTTCGGGAACTAGAGATGTGTTTGTGGATTTTGTTCTACCGGTGGGCCAGATGGTCTGATGTTAGGGTTGATGGATCATTCTTTCTGCCTGTGGAGGAGAATATTAAAGTGGAGTTTGGCTACAACTCATTTACTTAAGGTTTGCAATTCATAATTGAGGTCCCTTATAAACTGTCCATTCTATGCAGAGACCTCTGCTAGGGTAGCAAGGGCACGGTGACCCTGTCATTGACAGATGAGAGGCACTTTCTGTAGTCCCTTTGTTGGCTGAGGGATCATGCCGACTTGGCCTTGTGCTCCTGCAGCCCTGTTTGGACTGTATGGCCTTTCAGCAGCTGCACTGCTTTGCAGACAGGGCCGAGTTCATCAGCTCTTTCTTGTTGTGAGTATCTCCCACTTCCCAACTTCTGCGCCTGGCGACAGAGGTGAGACTCCGTCTCAAAAAAAAAAAAAAAAAGAACTAGGCAGGGAATATGTGGCTTCTAATCTTGTTTTATGATCTTGGACAAATCATTTCCTTTAGACCTCTGTTTCCCCACGTGTGATTTGAGGATTCTAAGAGGGCTGGGTACCCAAATGGTTCCAGGTTTGCCAGCATTGTTGTGTCTCAGGGCCACTGTTGATCGCAAACTTGGTGGGCCTGGCAGTGCTTATCTCTCTTCCTGATGTAATAAATGTAAACAGTAAGTTGGCCGGGTGCAATGGCTTGTTGTGCCTGTAATCCCAGCACTTTGCGGGGCTGAAGTGTGTGGATAATTTGAGGTCAGGAGTTCCAGACCAGCCTGGCCAATATGGTGAACTCCCATCTACTAAAAATGCAAAAATTAGCTGCATGTGGTGGTGCACGCCTGTAGTCCCAGCTACTCGGGAAGCTGAGGCATGAGAATCGCTTAAGCCCATGAGGCGGAGGTTGCAGTGAGCTGAGATCATGCCACTGCACTCCAGCCTGGGCAACAGGGTTAGACCCTGACTCAAAGCAACAACAACAACAAACATTTAAACAGTAAGCCAAGGGCAATGATTCCAAAGTCACTAGAGGGAGGAAAAAAAGGTCACTAAAAACCCTATCACTTCAGCATAATTACTCTTTTAATTTTGGATATCAACTTAAGGTGCTTGGCCACATTCCTAATTTTTTTTTTTTTTTTTTTTTTGTTACGTAGTTTCACTTTTGTTGCCCAAGCTGGAGTGTAATGTTGCTATCTCGGCTCATTGCGACCTCCAGCTCCTGGGTTCAAACTATTCTCCCACCTCAGCTCCTCGGGTAGCTGGGATTACAGGCATGCACCACCATGCCCGGCTAATTTTTTTGTATTTTTAGTAGAGACAGGGTTTCACCGTGTTGGTCAGGATGGTCTGAAACTCCTGACCTCAGGTGATCTGCCCACCTTGGCCCCCCACAGTGTTGGGATTACAGGTGTGAGCCACAGCGCCCAGCCCTTAAAAAAACACACACACACACAAAAACAGGCATACTAATACTAACACTGTGTCTTTGTTTCTTCCCCTCCTGCGTCATCTAGTGAATGTCTTGGTCATTTTAGCATCATTATCACAAATATGACTTTAATGACTACTCGCCATGCCTGTGGGTTGTGTGTAGTGTATTTAACTGTTCTCTTTGTATTAGACAACTGATTTATTAGGAGGGCAAATGTTAACTTTCTCAAAAACTGGGCAGATGGTTGTGATGTGTTGAATTGCTGTTACATCTTTACCTGGCTTTTTCTCTTTTCCCTTTGAAACTAGTGCTGCAGTGAACAGCTTCATGCATGGAATGCTTTTCATTTGAACTATTTCCTTAGGATAAATTCTTAGCTGTGGGAAGCCTTACCAAAGGGTTTGAATAATTTCATGCTCTTGAAACACATTGCCCAGTTGCTTTCCAAGACAGCGCTACCAATTTAATGTCATCAGTAACGTAGGATTGTTCCAGTTTCCCTGAGGATGCATCATCATTGAATTTTGTTAATTTTTTAAAAACTGCCTTAACCGTTTCTGAATGACCTACCTGACTTAACAACAAAATTTACATTTTTGTTTGGTTGCCGGTGAGGTTTTTGTGTACATTTTTTTTTTTTTTGGATTTAAGGTTGTCATTTCACAGACTCAGAAACTTCTAGTCAGAAGGGATTTAGAGGTTATCTGTTTATTTCCTTTGTGTGCTTTGTTTTCATGTTCTTGCCCATGTATCTGTTGCCAGACACTTCTTACCAACACTCCACTGTGTTTTTATCTTGGCTTCCCGCTTGGTTCAAAGAAACCAGAAGATCAGTTTGCCAGCCCTCAGCATAAGCACCATTTTTTATGATCCATCAATTTGCAATTTAATGCTAGTGGAGTTTCCCCTCCCTAAGCTGACTTTGGGCAAGGTGCCATTGGATTGCTTTGAGGCCCATGGGCAATTACTCTTAAGCAGTCCTCGCCCTGTTTTGAGCTTCAAACAGCACTCATTATGCTGCACTACTGTATGTGTAGTGGGGAAGTGTGCGGGTGCTGAGGGGTAGGCTCTTCCGCATTGCAATTAGACAAAGTGTGAGAAGTAGGAAAAGGTGGTGAGACTTTTAGGAATTATAGAATCCTAAACTCTTAAGCTATTTAGAAGACTATATCTTGAATTTATTTATTTATTTATTTGTTTGTTTATTTATTTATTTATTTATTTTTGAGAACAAATCTCACTCTGCCAGGCTGGAGTGCAGTGGCGCCATCTCAGCTCACTGCAACCTCGGCCTCCTGGGTTCAAGCAATTCTCCTGTCTCAGCCTTCCGAGTAGCTGGGACTACAGGCGCGTGCCACCACGCCAGGATAACCTTTTTTTTTTTTTTTTTTTTTTTTTTTATTTTTAGTAGAGGTGGGGTTTCACCATGTTAGCCAGGATGGTCTTGACCTGACCTCCTGATCCACCTGCCTTGGCCTCCCAAAGTACTGGGATTACAGGCGTGAGCCACCATGCCTGGCCATGTATTGAATTTAAAAGTCTTGCAGAATACACTAGAGTTTGATTGATTGCTGGTCTCTGAGGTCCTTGGCCATATTTCAGCTCAGTTAAAACATACATGTAGCTGGGCATGGTGGCTCACGCCTGTAATCCCAGCACTTTGGGAGGCCGAGGCGGGCGGATCACCTGAGGTCGGGAGTTTAAGACCAGCCTGACCAACATGCAGAAACCCCGTCTCTACTAAAAATACAAAATTAACCGGGCATGGTGGCACACGCCTGTAATCCCAGCTACTCGTGAGGTTGAGGCAGGAAAATCCCTTGAACCCGGGAGGCGGAGGGTGCGGAGAGCCAAGATCGCGCCGTTGCACTCCAGCCTGGGCAACAAGAGCGAAACTCTGTCTCAAAAAAAAAAAGGCCGGGCGCGGTGACTCAAGCCTGTAATCCCAGCGCTTTGGGAGGCCGAGACGGGCGGATCACGAGGTCAGGAGATTAAGACCATCCTGGCTAACACGGTGAAACCCTGTCTCTATTAAAAATACAAAAAAATTAGCTGGGCTTGGTGGCGGGCGCCTGTAGTCCCAGCTACTCCGGAGGCTGAGGCAGGAGAATGGCTTGAACCCGGGAGGCGGAGCTTGCGGTGAGCAGAGATGGTGCCACTGCACTCCAGCCTGGGCGACAGAGAGAGACTCCGTCTCATAAAATAAAATAAAAAAATAAAACCATACATGTACATGAATTGTATACTTACCAACATATGATTTTGTTTTTATTTTTTTGTGAACAGCCTTTCTCTAGTACTGTTTAGTAATTGTTTATGTGGGTGCACCTTGGCCATTGAATTTAGGGGTGCATGGAGATTTAAGTTTTAGTTCATTGAGGCATGACTCTGAAAGTATATTAAATATGTACCCTTACATCAGTTTTAGTAGGGGAGATACAGTGACGAAATGTGTCACAGTATTTAGTAGGAGTCGTGTTCTCCTAATGCTTCCCATCTTGTTGTGTTGAGAAGGCTTTTATGTAGAAAGCCGTTAAGAAACTGTATGGAAGCTTTCTTTGTATGACACGGTGATTTTTAAGCACACAGGTTTAGTTTACCAAATGACAGTAAGTGCTGTGGAGGATCTTGAAGGACCTAGAGAAGAGTGTGTTTATTGGTGTTATGGGGGAGAGGCAGCTTCTCAGTGAATTTGAGGCGGGCCTTGAAGGATTGGGAAGAGCTCTCATATTTGTATAGCACTGTGGAATAGTATACTTTAGCTTACATACCAGCTCATCAGCTCACTCAATTTTGATGAAACTCTGAAGCAGAGTGGTGGTAATCCTGTTAAGTAAGAGACCTGGGAGGGACCCAGTGGTTTAAGTGACTTAACATAGAACACCTTACGTAGTAGTTTGCCAGGTAGATTGCCATCATCTAAAAACCAATTTTTAGATGCTGAGGGCTAAATGTATTACCATATGCAAATCAGTGAGGAGAGCTGGCATGGGTAAGGAGAATGAGAGATTGTTGTAGACAGGTAATTTGGACTCCTGCTTCCTGCTGCCTCAGTAGGCGGTGGCCATCCGTGAAGAAAGGCTTGTTGCTGGAGCCTTCATCCTGCTGCGAACATTTCTGGGTGGAGGGTTTCATGCAGATTTGGTTTGTGGATAGCTCTTGAATGCAGATTTATTGTTGTTGCCTTATACAGTATCAAAAATCTAGGCACAGGGAAAGTTTATAAGCATTATGACTTAGCAGGTACCAAATAAGTCTTCATCATTGGGTAGGAAAATGATTTCTAGGTGGGAAATACAGTTAGCCCTCAGTTTTTCACTGGAGCTGTCTAGCCTTTGCAAGAAGTGGAAGGCAGCATGGTCAAATACCCAGGTTAATCTGCCGGCACACTCCGATCAGTAATAGAAGCATGGGTAGGAGTCACGAGAGGCCGGGCGCGGTGGCTCACGACTGTAATCTCACCACTTTGGGAGGCTGAGGCGGGCGGATCACAAGGTCAGGAGATCGAGACCATCCTGACCAACATGGTGAAACGCCATCTCTACTAAAAACAGAAAAATTAGCCGGGCGTGGTGGCACGTGCCTGTCATCCCAGCTACTTGGGAGACTGAGGCAGGAGAATTGCTTGAACCAGGGAGTCGGAGGTTTCAGTGAGCCGAGATGGCTCCACTGCATTCCAGCCTGGTGACAGAGCAAGACTCCATCTAAAATAAGTAAGTAAATACATTAAAATAAAGTCACTACGAGACTTGTTAATTTGTGCTAAATTAAGAATCTTACCAGAATACTCTTTTGTTGAAGCAAGAGATAATACCAAGAATTATTGCCAGTTTTTATGCTACTGCAATCCAGATTATTTGAAGGGAAGATGTTCATGAAGCCTCTTGGGGAGCTAGTGATGTTTTAGGACTCACAGAGCATTATCAGGTAAGCTCTGTACCCTCACCTGCCAGGAGGTAGGTTGTGCAGGTGGAGGAGCCAGGGTATTTCAGAGGACGTCAGCGCATTTTCTGGGGTAAACCAGCTTGTTAGTAGAACAGTCCAAGACTTGGATTTAGATTTTCTGACTCAAAAGTCAAGCTGGCTCCTCAGGATAGTTTTAAGATCAGGGTTTAGAGACCTGGCAGACGGAGGGGAAGTCTTGGGTAACACTCTCCTTTATTGCTCCTATTTGCTTCTTCTCCAGACTATTTATGTAGAATTTCCAGAACATATGGTATGGCTTTTGATGTTTTTCATCAGGTTGAGCTTTGATTTCTAACTTTTCTTCCTCCTGTTTCAGGCTTATCCAGTCTAACCCAACTTACATAGTACAGTCGGCCCTTTGTATCTGTGGGTTCCGCGTCTGTGAATTCAACTAACTATGGTTTGAAAATATATATTTTTTTAAAACATTGCGTCGGCCGGGCACAGTGGCTCATGCTAGGATTATAAATCCTAGCACTTTGGGAGGCCGAGGCAGGTGAATCCCTTGAGATCAGGAGTTTAAAATCAGCCTGCTCAACATGGTGAAACCCCGTCTTTACTAAAAATACAAAAAATTAGCCGGGTGTGGTGGCATGTGCCTGTAATTCCAGCTACTTGGGAGGCTGAGGCAGGAGAGTTCCTTAGAACCCGGGAGGTGGAGGTTGCAATGAGCTGAGATTGTGCCACTGCACTCCAGCCTAGGCGACAGAGCGAGACTGTGTCTCAAAAAAAAAAAAAAGAAAAAAATTACGTCTGTAGTGAACATGTACAGACTTTTTTGTCATTTCCTAAATAATACAACAACCATTTACCTAGGATTTACACTGTATTAGGTAAGTAATCTGGAGATGATATGAAGTATATGGGTAGATGTGCATAGCTTATATGCAAATACTATGCCATTTTATAGAAAGGACTTAAGCATCCTTGAATTTTGGTTTCCATGGAGGATTCTGAACCAATCCCCCACTGATAGCGAGAGACCACTGTATCATTGCCTTTGCTTTCGTATGTATTTCTTTTCTTTATTTTATTTTTGATAACTTTAATATTATTAAAGGTTTACAAGTTCATTTCATTCAGACTCGATCTTAACTGTCCTCTGACGATGTTCAAGTCTACTTTGACGCCATTCTAGGTAGTAACACATAGTTGTTATCATAAAGATGAGGGCATCTTTTCTTAAACCAAAATAAATTCCAGCTAAATCAAATAGTTAAGTATAAAAATGCAGCCATAGCACACTAGAAGAAAAGTAAGAATGGCTTTTATGATATTGGTGTGTTTTAATCTTCACCTAAAGGCCAGGAGCATAGGAAGAAAATGCTTTTGTTTGACAACATAAAGACTTAAAGTTCTATACAGCAAAACATTCGTATCAAGCAAGGTTGAAAGACAAGTGGCAAGCTGAGCAAACTCTGATAAAGGGTTAATATTTGTCTCATGCGAGGAAACACCACCAAAAGACAAAAATGATTAAACAACAATGGAAGAATGGAGAAGGGAAACATAGAGTGGACCAATAAATACATGAAAAGATGTTTAACTAGAGGAAGAATTCAAGTAATGCAAATAAAAATGAGGTCATTTTTTAATCCATTAGATGGATGAAGATTAAAGAAAGGTCAACAAAACCCAATATTGACACTGGGTGGGAGAGCAGGCACCCTCCTGAACTTGCAATAATTGGTACAGCTTTTCTTTTTTTTTTTTTTGAGACGGAGTCTCACTGTGACTCCCAGACTGGAGTGCAGTGGCGCAATCTCGGCTCACTGCAAGCTCTGCCTCCTGGGTTCACACCATTCTCATGCCTCAGCCTCCCGAGTAGCTGGGACTACAGGCGCCCACCACCAAGCCCGGCTAATTTTTTTGTATTTTTAATAGAGACAGGGTTTCACCGTGTTAGCCAGGATGATCTTGATCTCCTGACCTTGTGATCCACCCGTCTCGGCCTCCCAAAGTGCTGGGATTACAGGCGTGAGCCACCGTGCCCGGCCTGGTACAGCTTTTCTGCTGGGCAGTTTGGCAGCATGCATTGCAACTTAAAATATGCATACACTTTGACCCAGCAGTTTCACATCTAGGGATTCCTTTTAGAGATCTGTGTGGAGGGTTATTTGACACAGAGTCGTTAATTGTGCAAAATTAAATGAAACAAATATTCCCTGGTGTCAATAGTACTTAAACATCTTTATGCATGTATGGTGGAATATTTCAAGGTACTTGTTAATCTAAATTGACTGGGATGATGTCCATGACACATGTTTGAGTAACAAATTATAGACAGGCAGGGTATATAACGGAAACCCCTGGTATTAAAATGTGTCTCTCACTGTGGGTTTCTGTGCACATAAGTGAGAACCTGGAATAATGGTACCCTAAAATCATCAATATCTTACCCATGCTTATCCTTGGATGATGAACTCAGGGTTATTTTGACTTTCTTTTATATTTCTGTATATACATCTGTGTGCATGTGTATGAGTTCAAAGTGAGCATATATCATTTTTAAAATTGGAAACCTTTAAGTGTGAATTTCCAAGAAGGGGAACGTACAGAATGTTGCAGGAATATGTGGTAGGTAGGGAGTTGGGAGCAAGGACCTATGTAGGATACCCGCTAAAGGCATCTCTACTCCTTTACATGAGTGCAGAACCCTGTTGCAAAGGAGAGGAAAGCTTTGCCCATGCTTTCGAGGAGAGCCATGACCTTGAGGTAGCTTGAGTGGGTGGCTGTGATCAAATGAACTGGGTGGGGCTGACCCAGTTCTGTTTTTGTACCTGGTACAGCTGCACCCTTTTTGCATATATCTGCCTCGCTCTCTAAAGCAAGGTCATGCATGGGCTTCCTCTCTTTACCAGTCATTTCCCCTCCTAGTACATTTTGTCCAAGGCATGGTCTGTCTGTAACCTTGTCTCATTGGTGGTCAGGTAGAATTGGGTTGGCTCAGCCTAAATCCAATCTTATAAAACCAAAGACTTTGAGTTAATTCAGATCATCTTAGAAGATACACGGCTGCTGTTTTTTATACGCTTGATTGTAAAGTTCCTGGGATTTTGTTTCCTTTTTTTTTTTTTTTTTGAGACAGGGTCTTGCTGTGTCGCCTGGGCTGGAAGTACAGTGGCACGATCTCAGCTCACTGCAGGCTCAACTTTGTTCCTGGGGTTTCTACTTTGTCTTTTTCCGTTCTCTATTTCTCAAGGTCATGGACTGTGTGCTTTTAAATTTTTTTCTTGTGATCCTTTTCATTGCTTAATTCAGTAATATAGGTGGCATTTAGTAAACATTGACAAAATGATGAAATAAGTAAGGTCAAGGATGGGCCTCTTTACAAATGACTTTTTTTTTTTTGTCTTTTTTAAAAAAGCAGAACTGGTTCTTCCCAGAGAGAGGAAAGCAGAACTGCTTTGCATTGCTGTAGGGTGTTGGAGGTGCTGCAGGTGGATCCTCCCCGGGCTAGAAGTAGAGTACCCTCTGTTCCCTCTCTTGCCAGTTTTTGTCCCTTGTAGCAGAGGGACTGCTGTGGATGTGGAGCGGAGCAAAGGCTTTTCCAGCCTTCTTTACTTTTATATTTTTTGAGACGGAGTCTCCCTCTTGCATAAGCTGGAGTGCAGTGGCGTGATCTCAGCTTACTGCAGCCTGCACCTCCTGGGTTCAAGCAGTTCTCTACCGCAGCCTCCCGAGTAGCTGGGATTACAGGTGCCCACCACCAAGCCCGGCTAATTTTTTTGTATTTTTAATAGAGACAGGGTTTCACCGTGTTAGCCAGGATGATCTTGATCTCCTGACCTTGTGATCCACCCGTCTCGGCCTCCCAAAGTGCTGGGATTACAGGCGTGAGCCACCGTGCCCGGCCTGGTACAGCTTTTCTGCTGGGCAGTTTGGCAGCATGCATTGCAACTTAAAATATGCATACACTTTGACCCAGCAGTTTCACATCTAGGGATTCCTTTTAGAGATCTGTGTGGAGGGTTATTTGACACAGAGTCGTTAATTGTGCAAAATTAAATGAAACAAATATTCCCTGGTGTCAATAGTACTTAAACATCTTTATGCATGTATGGTGGAATATTTCAAGGTACTTGTTAATCTAAATTGACTGGGATGATGTCCATGACACATGTTTGAGTAACAAATTATAGACAGGCAGGGTATATAACGGAAACCCCTGGTATTAAAATGTGTCTCTCACTGTGGGTTTCTGTGCACATAAGTGAGAACCTGGAATAATGGTACCCTAAAATCATCAATATCTTACCCATGCTTATCCTTGGATGATGAACTCAGGGTTATTTTGACTTTCTTTTATATTTCTGTATATACATCTGTGTGCATGTGTATGAGTTCAAAGTGAGCATATATCATTTTTAAAATTGGAAACCTTTAAGTGTGAATTTCCAAGAAGGGGAACGTACAGAATGTTGCAGGAATATGTGGTAGGTAGGGAGTTGGGAGCAAGGACCTATGTAGGATACCCGCTAAAGGCATCTCTACTCCTTTACATGAGTGCAGAACCCTGTTGCAAAGGAGAGGAAAGCTTTGCCCATGCTTTCGAGGAGAGCCATGACCTTGAGGTAGCTTGAGTGGGTGGCTGTGATCAAATGAACTGGGTGGGGCTGACCCAGTTCTGTTTTTGTACCTGGTACAGCTGCACCCTTTTTGCATATATCTGCCTCGCTCTCTAAAGCAAGGTCATGCATGGGCTTCCTCTCTTTACCAGTCATTTCCCCTCCTAGTACATTTTGTCCAAGGCATGGTCTGTCTGTAACCTTGTCTCATTGGTGGTCAGGTAGAATTGGGTTGGCTCAGCCTAAATCCAATCTTATAAAACCAAAGACTTTGAGTTAATTCAGATCATCTTAGAAGATACACGGCTGCTGTTTTTTATACGCTTGATTGTAAAGTTCCTGGGATTTTGTTTCCTTTTTTTTTTTTTTTTGAGACAGGGTCTTGCTGTGTCGCCTGGGCTGGAAGTACAGTGGCACGATCTCAGCTCACTGCAGGCTCAACTTTGTTCCTGGGGTTTCTACTTTGTCTTTTTCCGTTCTCTATTTCTCAACGTCATGGACTGTGTGCTTTTAAATTTTTTTCTTGTGATCCTTTTCATTGCTTAATTCAGTAATATAGGTGGCATTTAGTAAACATTGACAAAATGATGAAATAAGTAAGGTCAAGGATGGGCCTCTTTACAAATGACTTTTTTTTTTTTGTCTTTTTTAAAAAAGCAGAACTGGTTCTTCCCAGAGAGAGGAAAGCAGAACTGCTTTGCATTGCTGTAGGGTGTTGGAGGTGCTGCAGGTGGATCCTCCCCGGGCTAGAAGTAGAGTACCCTCTGTTCCCTCTCTTGCCAGTTTTTGTCCCTTGTAGCAGAGGGACTGCTGTGGATGTGGAGCGGAGCAAAGGCTTTTCCAGCCTTCTTTACTTTTATATTTTTTGAGACGGAGTCTCCCTCTTGCATAAGCTGGAGTGCAGTGGCGTGATCTCAGCTTACTGCAGCCTGCACCTCCTGGGTTCAAGCAGTTCTCTACCGCAGCCTCCCGAGTAGCTGGGATTACAGGTGCCCGCCATCGTGCCCGGCTAATTTTTGTATTTTTAGTAGAGATGGGGTTTCACCGTCTTGGCCAGGCTGGTCTTGAACTCCTGACCTTGTAATCCACCTGCCTTGGCCTCTGAAAGTGCTGTGATTACAGGCGTGAGCCACCGCACCCGGCCTTTCCTGCCTTCTTTAAACCAGCCTGTGCTGTAGACACTGAGGACACCTTTTTGTTTAGCTGACCCCTGGGCCCTGTCGGTGAAGTCTTTGAGTTTGACACTGAACTGTGGCGAAACTTTGAGAACACCCGGGATATCATGACTTGACCATCACCCTCTAGAATGGAATGTTTTTAGTCATGTTTTCTTGGTTTGTTGAAAGTTTGAGGGAAACCTGTGAACAATAAAATCCTGTTTCAATTGTACATGAGCTGGGACAAGTGGTAAAGAGGTCAGCAGATCTTTCTTCTGCTCTGTCACCTTAGGCCTTGTCTTTGAAAGCTGGACTGCTGGCTGCCGTGGCTTCTGACACCAGCTTGAATGAACTTGCAATAATGACATAAATGTGTCATGGTGTGCCGTCACTGAAAAAGTACACTTGGCCAGGCTCAGTGGCTCATGCCTGTAATCCCAGCACGTTGGGAGGCCGAGGCAGGCAGATCATGAGGTCAGGAGATCAAGACCATCCTGGCTAATATGGTGAAACCCCGTCTCTACTAAACATGCAAAAAATTAGCCAGGCGTGGTGGTGGGCGCCTGTAGTCCCAGCTACTCAGGAGGCTGAGGCAGGAGAATGGCGTAACCCAGGAGGCAGAGCTTGCATTGAGCCGAGATCACACTACTGCACTCCAGCCTGGGCGACAGAGTGAGACTCCGTCTCAAAAAAAAAAAAAAAATATATATATATATATATATAGTCACCATATTAAATGATCATGTAGCCTTAAACCGCCTAGATTTTCCAATTAAATTAAACTACTCATTATCTCTTATTATGCGACCAATAAAGTGTGCAGTTGTGGCTTACTTTGCAAGTGGGATTAATATCTACTGTTTATCTCAAGATAAGTATTAGTAACATAACCTGGGGAAACCTTTTTATGCACCTTTCCAGAGCAAGGGAGGGAGAGGAGGACTAAAGTGTTAGAGGTATGAAGTTTTACCTTTCTAAACTGATTGTGAAGTATTCTAAACATTTGTATGGCTTTGTCTTTATAGACTGAAATCGCCAAGAGATTGAATACGATTTGTGCACAAGTCATCCCATTTCTGTCTCAGGAAGTAAGTAAAACTGTTCAGCTGTTAAAGTGCAATTATGTTGCTTCTCTGTTTGCAAATTAGCTAGTTTTAAGATGTTAATTTTATCACAAGGAACAAGTGTGAAGAACATCTGTTACAGCTGAAGTGTGTAAACCCCCTGCTAGTCTATCCAGCACATCTGAGGGCACACTGTGGAAATGGTGACAATAGCTCAACCTCCAAATTAATTTTTTTTTTCCTCTGGAAAACTGCAAAATGACTATCCAATGTATAGTTTTGCTTTCTTTTTTTTTTTTCTGAGACGGAGTCTCGCCCTGTCGCCCAGGCTGGAGTGCAGTGGCCAGATCTCAGCTCACTGCAAGCTCCGCCCCCCGGGTTCATGCCATTCTCCTGCCTCAGCCTCCCGAGTAGCTGGGACTACAGGCGCCCACCACCTCACCCGGCTAGTTTTTTGTATTTTTAGTAGAGATGGGGTTTCCCCATGTTAGCCAGGATGGTCTCGATCTCCTGATCTCGTGATCCGCCCGTCTCGGCCTCCCAAAGTGCTGGGATTATAGGCGTGAGCCACCGCGCCTGGCCGGTTTTGCTTTCTTTAAGTAGCATAAACTTGAGAGCTACTGAAAATTCAGGTGTCCTTTTTATCTTTTAAATAGAAAGCTGTTCTCATACTGACTTTTAAAAATGGTTCCATCAAGGTAGACTTTACTAGGGAAGCAGGTAGTTCTTTTGTACTTACGTATCAAGGCAGTTGTCTTAATACTGTCCTTGAAGGGGCGGATGATAATAGTCCAAAATACATTAACTTACTGAGTCATATGCATGTGTAAGCTATTTTGTTTAGTTACAAAGTCATAGAAGTTTAATCTTAACATTCTTTGAGGGGGGAAATCTCTTATGAGTAATCTGTGAAATTGACTCAGGACTATTGTATTTTAGCTTTGCCTTGAAAAGTTTACCTTCCTTTTGGATATAAGCTAGTAAATGCTGTAATGTGTTCTAAGTGTGCATGGGATGAATGTGTCTTCACACAGGGTGGAAAGCTTATTGGCCCGGGAGTTGGAATACTGGGTATCCTGGTTGGCATCTGTTGCTCCATGCTGGATGGTCACCATCTCGTTATTGTTGTAACAGCCTCTTCCAGTATAACCTTTGTCTGTCTGACATGACAGTAGATTTGTCTGCCGTCTGAATGTATTAGTAGTTGTTAGACTTCAGTGATCCAGGGCTCTATGTTACATTCTCATGCCTCCCAAAGTAAATGTATGGCTTTGTTTTTATTTGTGGGTGGAGTTGGGAGTTGGGAGGTGTGGGGTGAGTTTCCATCTCTGAACTGAGGCTGGAGTCCTTCCTTTGCCTTGTGGAGGGTGAAGAATCAAAAGGCTGTAAAAGAGTGAGAGGAATTCCAGGAGTTTCCGAAAATGACTGGGGGGGTCAAGATTGATTGATAGATAAGTGATCAACAGATTTAATGTTAAAGTTTTAGGTATTAAAATGGGTATTTTATTTGTTTATTTTAAAAATAGAGGTTTCACCATGTTGCCCACGCTGGTCTTGAACTCCTGGGCTCACCCCGTCTTGGCGTCCCAAAGTGCTGGGATTACAGGCATGAGCCACTGCGCCTGGCTGTAAAATGAATATTTTAAAATTGCTGTAAACTTATGGCCAAACTTATCATGGTGAACCTCTTCTGTGAAGAAGGACGATCTTCCAAATTCTGTTCTATTTATTTTTTAAGGTCCTATGTTATCATTCTTTATGTCCTTTTTTGTTTTCTACCATTCCAAGCCAAAATTTGCAGCCAGAAGTAGTGACTGGTGTTGTTTAGAAATAAAGGGCACTGCCATTCTCAGTTTTTCCCTGTGTTCTCTGAAAATAACGTGTGGTTGAGAAATTCCGCGTTTAAACCCCTCTACTTCAGCCTGCATTGCGCACAGCATTTGACTTTTTGTTGTTAGAATATACAATGAAGTTCTTGGCTGTTGCTAATGCCCTTTCTTCTCCTTGTTTTCAAAGCATCAACAACAGGTGGCCCAGGCTGTCGAACGTGCCAAACAGGTGACCATGGCAGAGTTGAATGCCATCATCGGGGTACGTGGCCTACCAGGTCTACCTCCTACAGTGTGTATAACCAGCTTTCATTTCTTATTAATTTGATGGCTTTATATATATATGTGTGTGTGTGTGTGTGTGTGTGTGTGTATTTGTGTAGCTTAACCTATTTGATAAGGGTGGGAGGAAGAGACTTGGGGTGTGCTAAGGTATATGGAGGAAGAGGGCTTAGCATAAGGAAGATGACAGGAGAAACATTTTAGGAGGGGACAAAAAATAAATCTATTAATTAAAAACATTCTTTTTAAACAGACTGGGGTCTTGATATTTTGTCTAGTCTGGCCTGGAACTCAAGTGATCCTCCTGCCTTAGCCTCCTGAGTAGCTGGGTCCGAGGGCAGGCACCCCCTTGCCCGTCCTTAAATCTACTTTTAAGTGGTAAAATAAATGTAGTTCATCCTGTGACACCTAAACCACCCTTGCTTCATTAGTCTAGTAAAAGCTTTAGGTTAGAATTTTAAATACTTTCCTCACTTCTCTCTTACAATGTGAGATCACAGTGAGGTCAAAATGGGTCTCTGAATTATCGTTTCATTTAGTTATCCTTGCTTTTTGCCTTTTGCTTTCTGGGGTATTCGAACCTACATAACTGTTGGCTCTTGTTCTTTCTTGCGCCTCTTTCATGAATTTTTAAGTGACAAACCAATGAAAAGAGCTCTCTCTTGCTGTGGAAGAAGTGTTAATTGTTTGCCCTAGTGCTCCCTGGCCTTTCACCCGGGTTCTGCTCTCCTCTGTTGAGTTCAGTTAGTGCTCCGTGCTGGCCACTGGTTGTCAATCACAAGTCATTTGCTCTGCATTAATGAATCTGGTGAACCGTGCATTCCATCCCCTGCATGAGTTCATCCCCTGCCCCCCACTGCAGGACCTGGGACGGTTCTCATGTGTTCTTCCCCTTCCAGACTAAGCCAAAGAAGGAGCTGAAACAAGAGACCATCCTTTCTGATTTTATTCATATGTGAGTGCCTTGAGCAGATTCAAATCACTCATTTATCAATTTATGTTAATTGCTTGTGAGATGATGCCCTGCTGGTCTTTATAGTTCCCTCAGACACTTTGTAATGATAATTAGACATGCTGCTGTACGGATTAAGAGTGCCATAGTCCAATGACGGCCACAGACAATGGAACCAGTTAATCCATCAGAGCTTAAAATTACATCCCAACTGGAGATGGAGAAAAAACATAAGAGCCAAGGAGGATTAAAGAACGAGCCTCAGCTTGAAAACTCTCCTTTCATCAGTTTCTCAATTGCAGATCTGCAGTTGGGTTGTCTGTGGTAAGCTATTGGCAGTCAATTAGGTGAAATAAACTAGGAGGGTGACCTTCATTTCCTTTTAATAGCTTTTTCCTCCCTGAAATGGGGAGCTTCAGTGGATTTTCAGCTTAAATTTTATTCAAGCTGCTTTATTACACTTGACAGCTTAGCTCTGCATAAACAATTCTCCCTCCTTTTCCCCCCAGATCCAGGCACTGCCTTCCCCCTCCTTCAGTATCACATTTTTGACTGTTACTTAGTGGGCTCTCTAATCACATTCAACAAAAAACACAATTACATCTGCATTTGTCTGCTGCCTTCTGTACCCTTTTCTTGTGTAATGAATTGCTTTATTTCAGAGATCAAATCAAATATTCACTGGTACTTTCGCATGTACTGTGTTTGATTAGCAAAGACTAATAGTGAATTGTACTTGTAGCTCAAGCACAGAATTTTTTCACCCAAATGAATGAGGATGGAAAAGCCTGTTTTGATTAAAGGAAAACATATGCAAAGCAGTTCTCAAGTACCCAGTTAAACTTTGTGGAACATGTTTGTTTTCTGATAGACTCTAAATTTCGACATATAATTTCTTGATGGTAAAACTCTGATGTTTACATTCTCAAAGGCACCGCCCAGCTCTCGTGAATCTCCTTCGCACCTACACTTTAGGAAGGAGGAAATCGTATTAACCAGATGTTCATAGGTAATACCCAGTTTGAGCTGAATCGGAGAATAAAAATAGCAGATCTTTTTCGAAGGGCAAATGAATTTCTAATTTTACAAATGGCTTTAGTCCAGGAAAAATGTTGTGGAGGTTATTATAAAGGCAGGTTAGCTCTGGGTGCCTTGGCAACAATAAACCAAAGTGGTGAATCAGGCGCAATGCAAACGAGACTTAACACCCATTGCGTGTCTTGGGCATACTGGCGTGTGCGGTTTTTATCATTGTAATTTTTGGATTAGTATATGAATTTATGTCAGAAGGCTCTTTTCAAGTTTGTAGTGATCAATAATTATCCCACACCTTAAGTTTCATGCTGTGGCATATGCTTGATTTTTGCTTGAAAGGAATTGTGTGCGTCCTGGAAAATCGAAGTAGCATAAAATTGGGTTGACAATTCAGTGGACCTTTGCACCCCTTCATTGAACATGCAGTGTGTCAACCTGTCTCCCCAGAGGGGAGGAGGTACCGGGAGACTGTCTGTTCCTACAAGCAGCAGCTGCACAGAGTAAATGCAGCCTGGTTTGATAGCAGCTGTCAGTATTGTTCAGGGGCCGACTTAGGGTAAAGAACAATGGGAGAGGCCACGCTCTTAGTCTGCATCCACTTTCAGGCTAAGAAAAGAAATAGTAATTTAACGGTTTAGACATCTATTACAAGTGTGAAAGATCATGAAAGAGTACCCTTTAAAATGCAAATGAGCCGAAACATTCTCATTCCCTTTAAGGTACAATCAAGGAGCTTGACTGCTTGCTTGACAGGGCTAAAGATATTTCTTCTTATCAAACCTGGAAAAAGTAAATCTTCTCAAGGACATCCACCTTCTAGGTTAGTTCGAGGTGTGTCTTGGTCCTGCGGGTGCTCTTTGAGGAGGCAGAGAGAGGTTATATTTTGTCTGTGCTTGTTGAGGGAATTAGCAGAGTCCCCATTTCTCACCAGCATAGAAATTGTAGGTCTCCTGTCTGGCAGAAAATACTGAATTTTAATTCTTTCTCACCGTAGCACCTGCCTTCAACTTACATAGAGTATCGGTATTTAAGAAAAATAAGCTTCTTAGATATTTGATACTGGAGAGACTATTGAAATATTTCTGTAGACCTTTTTTTAAACAGCTTTGACAGCAAATCTGGTGACTGGCAGAATAATAACTACGGTCCTACTTTTTGAATTTTGCTTCTTACCAATTCTTTTGCTATTAAATGTGTTGTAGTCTTGTCACAATGAAAAGGCTAATTTATTGTGCAAAGGTGTACAAAATTTGTACGAGGTTTATTTGGTTTGACACATAGCTCACTTAGGCCTTAGCAAACAAGTCGCATTGTGAGAAGGGAACTTACTTATTTGAGACCTTGAGTTTTTAGATCAGGATCGTTGTTAAACCATAAGCAACATTTTTGTTTGTTTTTTAAAATTTCTACTAAGAATGGTCAAAACAAAATTGGTTATTAAACGTTGTAACATCTTATTTGTGGAATGGCTAATGGCTGCCTGAATGCAGGAAGAATTGATAGAAAGACTCTTCAAGACCACTTCTCCACTTTGTTATTTGGGGAGTTTGCAACTAAAAGCTCTCTTCTACCTGCTCTGATAGGTACTGAATAATTGATTTCAGTTGGGATTGGGATTTCAAATATTTAGTGTTCTCTTAACATCACAGATAATCGAGGGATAATATAGAGAGATACATATCTGTACACACATAGATTTTTTTTTTTTTTTTTTGACGGAGTCTCACTCTGTCACCCAGGCTGGAGTGTGGAGTGCAGTGGCCAGATCTCAGCTCGCTGCAAGCTCCGCCTTTCGGGTTCACACCATTCTCCTGCCTCAGCCTCCCGAGTAGCTGGGACTACAGGCGCCCGCCACCTCGCCCGGCTAGTTTTCTGTATTTTTTAGTAGAGACGGGGTTTCACCGGGTTAGCCAGGATGGTCTCGATCTCGTGACCTTGTGATCTGCCCGTCTCAGCCTCCCAAAGTGCTGGGATTACAGGCTTGAGCCACCGCGCCCGGCCTAGATTTGTTTTTTTCAGTTGATGTCTAATTGTAATATAGTGAAATGCACAGCTTGATTTTTGACACCTATGTATACCCGGTAACCCACATTCCACAGTAAGGGGGTGGTTTCCAGAACCCCAGTGGATTCCATTATTCTTACCAGTTTTTCCCCTTCTCCTAATGAAAGATAGTTGCTTTTTTTTTTCTTTCTTTCTTTCTTTTGGCATGTGAAAGAAGAGCTAAAGATGGTTGGGGGTTTTTTTGGAGACAGAGTTTTACTCTGTAACTCAGGCTGGAGTGCAGTGGCGTGATCTCTGCTCACTGCAACCTCTGCCTCCCATGTTCAAGCAATTCTTCTGCCTCAGCCTCCCGAGTAGCTGGGATTACAGGCATGCGCCGCCAAGCCCAGCTGATTTTTGTATTTTTAGTAGAGACAGGGTTTCACCATGTTGGCCAGGCTGGTCTTGAACTCCCAAACTCAGGTGATCCACCTGCCTCAGCCTCCTAAAGTGTTGGGATTACAGGTATGGGCCACCGTACCTGGCCATAAAGATGGTGGTTTTTTTAACTGAAAAGTTAAAAAAGAATCAGTCAATTACATTTAAAAAAATATTAATAGTAAACAATGGCACAGTTGTATGTTTTATTTCTAACCACCTGTTGTTCCATTTCATGGTGTTTTTGGTAATCCACATAAGAATATTTGCACTGTGTTGCCTTGGACAAAGCATGGGCCTTGGGATCAGATGGACTTGGGGAGGATGCTTAGCTGCCGTCTATTAGCTTTATGACCTCATATAGTCAGTTAACCTCTACAATGTCCCCCATCCGTGGATGGTAATACCGTCTCTACCTTCCCTGCTTTTGTGGGGATAAGACCCTGGCTGGCAGTCTTCAATGAACATGTGATCCTGACCCCTTGAACTGCAGTTTTGTCTGCCTGGTTTTCCTAAGTGCTTGTAGCAGATCCGTAGGTCCAGTTGGTCAAGCCCTGCTCGGGGATGGTTGTGCCAAGCAGCAGTTCACCCCTTTGTCTTGTTTAGTGGTTACAGGGATGTGGATGTTTGAGATTGGACCCAGCCAGATGCTCTGCTCCTGCCATTAAGTTGTTGTGCATGAATGACAGGGACACAATAGTGAAAAAGGACGGCCATTTAGCTTTTGATGTACAAACTTAGAAGTTCAAAACCACAAGAAAAAAGTTAAGTTTGGGGAACAGATGGAGACAGAATTGAGAGCAAAAATGTGAAGACATCATTGACTTCCTTACCTAACATGAGGAAGAAGGCAGACAGTGCCATTGTTGACACAGAGAGGTGTTATAGGAGTCATTCTGATAAAGTTGGGAAGGAAGAGAGTTAGAAGAGATGGCCAGATGACCAGTGGGGATTGTCCTTCCCTTCCACAAAATGACAGGTTTCTATTTGTGGCCTCAAAGCTGACAGTTGGGTGCAAGACAATTTGAGCAGTTTCCTGTGGTAATGCCTGTGAACTTTAGGAGATCAAGAAATTTGGGTTTGTTTACATATAACCTATGTACAAGAGAGAGAGAAAAAAAAAGAAATTTGGGTTTCGGCAACCTCATTTTTCTTTCTCACTTATTTGGATGTAGTCTGACTTATTTTTCATGAACATAACCTTGGTCAAGGCATATGGGGCTTATATGGGAATCTGTTTATTGATCAGATTTCTATGTTCCTCCTCCATAGGCAAATACCTGATTCTGTATATTTTAAAACAACTTAGTATAAAATTAAAAATAAGTCTAGGGTATTTTGTGATGTCTGGCTAGATGTTTTCGTGTAGGGGATGGCTGTGAATTCAAACTCCTAAAACATTTGTAGAAGGAGCCTGTCCATCCCTAAGAGATTGAGTTGTAGACCTAAAGGGCTCTCCACTGTTGCATGAGATGATTGGTTTAAGGATTAGTAAAATGTTGGATTATTTTTCTCCTTTGGCTGTAGCTGTCAGCTATCTATGGGATTGTAGTGTGTGAAGTTTAAGAGGATGAGGTTAGCCTCTTATTCTTATGAGTATGCGGTTAATCCCTGGAAAGCCGTCAATAACCCAGCCGTAAGTTTCTTTATAAAACAAATTCTCCCTAGGAGAATAATGCATAGCCTGCTACCGAGAGAAGACTAAATAGCTACAACAAACATGGATCTTCTAGCTCTACTAACTTGTATTTAGTGACGTACTCTCTACTTAAATTACAACAATCTAGCACTTTTATTAAATTTCCACAGGGAAAGAGCAATATTGCAAAGAAGTCTTCGCAGCCCATCTCTCCTTTGGTTAAGTTTGTTTGTCTGTTTTTACTGAGAGCACAACTAGGTGCCTGACAAATGCAGAACTTTTCCTGAGTGTCCGGATTATCGTCATCACGCTTTGTAGTTATTAGAAAAGTGTTGAAGCATTTACTTTTTAATTTCCCCACGTATTTCTTTCCTTTTTTAAAAAAAATTTTAATTTAATTTTAAGTTTCGGGATACATGCACAGGATGTGCAGGTTTGTTACATAGGTAAACATGTGCAGTGATTGCTGCGCCTGTCAACCCACCCACATAGTTTCCTGTGATTTTTACTTGATTCCCTGGAATAAAGCATTATATATTCTTCTTTTTTCCAGAAGGAGGAGAAAAGCTTCAGAATAGAAAATAGAGTACCCCATTATAGGAATTACAGCCGTGTATTTTTAAATTTTTAATTTTTGTGGGTACATACTATCTGTATATATTTATGAGGTACAGGAGATGTTTTGATGCAGGCATACAGTGTTTAATAAGCACATCATAAAGAATAGGGTATCTATCCCCTGAAGCATTTATCTTTTTTTTTTTTTTTTTTTTGAGACGGAGTTTCTCTCTTGTTTCCCAGGCTGGAGTGCAATGTTGGGATCTCGGCTCACCACAGCCTCTGCCTCCTGGGTTCAAGCAATTCTTCTGCCTCAGCCTCCCCTCACAAGTAGCTGGGTTTACAGGCATGCACCACCATGCCCAGCTAATTTTGTATTTTTAGTATAGACAGGGTGTCTCCATGTTGGCCAGGCTGGTCTGGAACTCCTGACCTCAGGTGATCCACCCACCTCAGCCTCCCAAAGTGCTGGGATTACAGGCGTGAGTCACTGTACCTGGCCAAATTCACCTTTTTAAAAGCATATACTTAAGTGGGTTTTAGCATATTCACATTGCTGTACAACATCATGACTATAAAATTTTTCTAGGACGTTTTTGTCACCCTATAAAGAAACTCCATATTCATTACCATTTATTCTTCATGCCTCCTCCCCTAACCTCTGGCAACTACCAATGTGCTTATCCATCTCTATGAATTTGCCTGTTCTGGACATTTCATATGAATGGAATCATATAATACGTAGCGTTGTATGCCTGGCTTCTTCATGTTTCCAAGGTTTATCCATGTTGTAGTATGCACCAGTATTTTAGTCCTTTTTATTGACAATTAACATTTCATCAATATACCACAGTTGCTTATTCATTCATAAGTTGATGACATTTAGGTGATTTCCACTGATTGTCTATTATGAATAAGGCTGCTGTGAACATTTGTGTACATGTTTTTGTGTGGGCATGTTTTCTCTTGGATTTGTCTCTGGGAGTAGAATTACTGGGTCTGTGGTAACTTTATTCACTTTTTGAGCAACAGCCAAACTATTGTCCAAAGCGGCTGCATCATGTTGCATTCTCACAAGAGCGTATGAGAATTCCAATTTCTCTATATGATCTCTGCCATTTACTGTCCATCTTTTTTATTCTATGCATCCTAGTGGGTGTGAAGCAGCATCTCCTGTTTTTGATTTGCATTTTCCTGATGGCTAATGATGTTGAGCATCTTTTCAACCAAAACCCGCGTAGTTTTTGTAGTGGATTTACCATCACATGGCTTGTCATAGCCTTAATGGCCTTCCGGGGAAATGGGATGAGCAAGGCAGTGGTCGTGCAGGAGGAGTTGGCCTGTGTGGATTAGCTGAAATGGAGAAAGAATAAAGACAGGCCAGGCATGGTGGCTCACGCCTATAATCCCAGCACTTTGGGAGGCTGAGGTGGGCGGATCACCTGAGGTTGGGAGTTCTAGACCAGCCTGACCAACATGGGGAAACCCCGTCTCTACTGAAAATACAAAATTAGCTGGGTGTGGTGGCACATGCCTGTAATCCCAGCTACTCGGGAGGCTGAGGCAGGAGAATCGCTTGAACCCAGGAGGCAGAGGTTGCGGTGAGCCGAGATAGCGCCACTGCACTCTAGCCTGGGCAACAAGAGCGAAACTCCGTCTCAAAACAACAACAACAACAACAACAACAAACACCCCACCAAGTACCAAGTACCGTTTTAGCAAATTTCAAGTATACAATACAGTATTATTAACTATAGTCTCCGTGCTGTACCTTGGAAATCCAGATCTTCTTTATCTTGGGTAACTGAAACCTTGCACCCTTTGACCAACCTCTCCTCATTTTCCCCTACCCCTCCAGGCAGCCACCATTCTACTCTCTGCTTCTGTGAGTTGTACTCTTAGATTCCACGTAGTAGGGAGATTATGCGTTATTTGTCTTTCTGAATCTGCCTATTTTGCTTAGCCTACTGTCCTGCAGATTTACCCATGTTGTCACAAGTGGTAGGATTTTCTTCTTTTTCAAGGCTGAATGGTATTCCATTGTGTTTGTATGTACCACATTTTCTTTATCTGTTCATCCATCAACAGACATTTGGGTTGCTTGATTATCTTGGCTCTTGTGAATAGCGCTGCAGTGGTCATGGAGTGCAGATGTGTGGTATACTGATTTCATTCTCTTTCT
>NW_012102499.1:3571432-3573280 GCF_000951045.1 Mandrillus leucophaeus
CCTTGGCCTCCCAAAGTGCTGGGATTGCAGGTGTAAGCCACTGCACATAGATCCTGATTTCATTTTCTTTAGATATATACCCAGAAGTGGGATTGCTGGATCATGTACAGATTGAGCAGCCCTAATTCTAATTCTCAGCCAGTAAGAATATTGCAAATATTTAAAAATCTGAAAAAAAGCCAGAATCCAAACACTGCTGGTCCCAAGCACTTCAGAAAAGGGATACTTAACCTTTTTGAGAAAGTAGTTCTATTTTTAACTTTTTAAGAAACTTCTATACCGTTGTTTTCTATCAGGACTGTACCAGTTTACATTCCCAAGAACAGTGTACAAGGGTTACCTTTTCTCCACACCGTCACTAACACATATCTTGTCTTCTGTTACCTGCCATCTCAATGGGTTTGAGGTGATATTTCTTTCTTTCTTTTTTTTTTTGGAGATGAAGCTTTGCTCTTGTTGCCCAGGCTGGAGTGCAATGGCGTCATCTCTGCTCACTGCAACCTCCGCCTCCCAGGTTCAAGCGATTCTCCTGCCTCAGCCTCCTGAGTAGCTGGGATTGCAGGCATGTGCCACCACGCCCAGCTAATTTTGTATTTTTCACAGACACTGGGTTTCTCCATGTTAGTTGGGCTGGTCTGGAACTCCCCACCTCAGGTGATCTGCCCACCTCGGCCTCCCAAAGTGCTGGGTTTACAGGCGTGAGCCACTACGCCCAGCCTGAGGTGATATTTCATTGTGGCTCTGATTTGCATTTCCTTCATGATTAATTATATTGAGCATTTTTTCGTTTATCTGTTGGCCATTTGTATGTCTTCTTTGAAAAATGTCTGTTTAGGAGGTCCTTTGCCCATTTTTAAATTAGGATACTTATTTTTTTATTTTCGTACTATTGAGTTTTTTGGATGTTAACCTCTTATTTGAGGTATGGTTTGCAAATATTTTCTCCCATTCCTTAGGTTGCCCATGCATCCTTTTCTGTGTGCTCCTGCATTGAGATGGGGCCTTTAATGGATTGTTACTTTAGTTTTTATTATTGTCTTCGAGTGGCTGGAGAATTCTTGGCCCTGTAAGCAGTTTCTCCCAGTTTATCACCCTTGCCCCTCTTTACGTGAGAGGCCATTCACATAATGGGAGGTATTGCGATAACTCCTGCAGTAGTGTCCTTGATGTTTTCTGCTGCCAGACGGCTCTTTCCCACTTGTTTACGTAGCATACCAGTTTTCTTCTTCTTTCTTTCTTTATTTTTGCTGTCTCCCAAGATAGGATTTGAGTGTTTTAAAGAACAGGAAAATAGCAGAAATCAAGGAAGAGTGATTTGGAGAGAACTGTCAACAAACACTCCTTTTCACGTTTTTTTCCCCTTTAAAAAAAGTGTTTAAATACCGAGTGCTATAAATGCCACTTACTGTCACTCTTAGCATCAGAGGTGCCATTTAGGGGCATGGTTTTAGTTTGGGTTGGGTTAAGTCTGTGATTTTTATGACATAGTTTTTCTTGGGGTTATAAAGCAGGTGAAGTTTCAGAAATTAAAGTTGATTCCATGGTTGGTGGTAAGGAGCTTAGGATCCGGTGAGGAGAAAGTGGGCATTGGCCTGTGTTTTCATACTGGGTGTCCTTCCCAGTTGTTAGAGGCTACAACAACATGGTGATAAGCCATGTGCTGTGACTGGGTGTAGAAACTATACCATTACAATAATACTCTGAATGTAAACAGCGAAGTCAGTTTCATTATAGTAATATAATTGACCCAAGCTGCACTAAGTAAAATGTGAATTAAAATTCTCAATGCGTGGCTGTTGTTTGACATGGATGAGATCGCTTTATTCCTTGTGGGTTTTCAGTATCATT
>NW_012102499.1:3575590-3577021 GCF_000951045.1 Mandrillus leucophaeus
TCCTGATTGGCAGAGCTATTGGGTTTTGGCTGTATAGTAATATCAGTATCACTTTTTCCTAAAATATGTTCAAGTAGCATCCATGCTTTTTCCTTTTGTTGAAGGCGGTAAGTACCAGTGTCTCAGGTAAGCCTTGTTGAGAGCAAATGGGCATCCAAAGAAAGATGGGACCGAGGAGCGCTGTCCTTTTGGAGATAGCTGCTTTACTCTTGTAGATTTGGCCCCTCTACTCATTTAAATGAATATTTTATCTTAGAAATGATACTTTGCATTTATCATGTTAAGAATCTACTTCTGAGAAAAGCCAGAGCCACCACTGTTAGGCTTGATTGTTCTTGACATACTTCTTTGGAAGAGAGCTGGGGGCAAGGGATAGCATCCTTTTGAAGATATATGACAGGCATTGAGAAGAGGGGACAGGAGATGGTACTCATGCAGTCTAAGCATAAACTCCCCCCGTCACTGCCATTAGGCCTGTTGGTGAGGGTGGATTTGTCTCTGGGTACGTAGTATGGCACGTTCTCAAGAGCATCTGGTAAGTGAGCAGTGGGGGAAATGCGAAGTCTTCAGCAGAGAACGACTTTGCCCCCTTTCTTATTCTTGAGAACATGACTGAGCTGCTGGGGTTACACGAGAAATGTTGTCCTAGGAAACAAAAGGGTTGTAGCCCTCATTCTGGCTCTAAGCCCCGTAGCAAAGCCTGTTGGCTTTGAGCCAGTATCATCTGTGAAATGGGAACCATGATACCTACCCTCACTGCCTCAGATGTGTTCTAAGCTTGTGCCAGACGATGGACACTTAAATATTATCTAGGAGCACTGCCCTGCAGAAACAAGAAGTTGAATATGAAGTGGAATGTCCACATTTCCTAGAATCACGACATCTTCAGCAGTTGTGATCCATTTGATTGTTACTTAGTACTCCTTTCAATTTGATAGGATTTTGCTTAAAAAAAAAAAAAAAAGAAAAAAAGCAGCTTTCATTGTAGCCAAGCAATGGATGGAAGAACCCAGTTACCTCTAATAATAGACAGTGAGCTGTTCGTTCAGGGGACCTAGAAGGTCAGATTAGGGTAGAGGTGGAAGTTACCCATGGCCAGTTAGGCTGTTGAATGTTGCTGTTGCTAGATATTAGTCAAACTGTTGGGTTTAACCACAAAGGTTTACTTCACAGCTGTGGCAAAGCCCCATTATGTAAGCCAACACCTCTTCACAGTAAGATATCAGAATCTGCTCCCAGTTCATCTTTTTTTTTTTGGAGAATGAGTCTCACTCTTGTCACCCAGGCTAGAGTGCAGTGGCATGATCTCAGCTCACTACAGCCTCCGCCTTCCAGGTTCAAGTGATTCTCCCACCTCAGCCTTTCGGGTAGCTGGGATTATAGGCATGCACCACCACGCCCAGCTAATTTGTATATTTTTAGTAGAGACAG
>NW_012102499.1:3577071-3606911 GCF_000951045.1 Mandrillus leucophaeus
CACTTCTCTCCCCCCATATTTGAATTAAATAAATGTTAGACCTTGTGTTTCCATGCTACATTCTGTGTATATCATTTAAACATTTTTTCTTCACTAGTTATCCTCTTACCTGTGTCTAATATATCATTAATAACTTGCATTTATTTTTAAATTATTTTTTGTTTCAGACCTGCCTTTTTTTTTTTTTTTTTTGGGATGGAGTCTCGTTCTGTCGTCCAGGCTGGAGTGCAGTGGTGTGATCTCAGCTGACTGCAACCTCTGCCACTTGGGTTCAAGCGATTCTCCTGCCTCAGCCTCCCTAGTAGCTGGAATTACAGGCATCCGCCACCACGCCTGGCTAATTTTTGTATTTTTAGTAAAGACAGGGTTTCAGCATCTTGGCCAGGCTGGTCTTGAGCTCCTGACCTTGTGATCCACCCGCCTTGGGCTCCCAAAGTATTGAGATTACAGGGGTGAGCCACTGTGCCTAGCCGGAAATCTTGACTTTCTTAGTATCTAAATATTACCAGCGTATGTTTGGTCTGACGTAAGAATCCCAGCTCTGAAGTCATCTTCTGGTGACTGCATTCTAGATTTTTAGGGGAGTAGGGGGAGCAGGGAGAAGGGTGAGAGGGTGGCGTCCTCCACCCTGTGGTTAGATTCCTTCCCCTCAGCTTAGTCTCTCTCATCTTCTTTTAATTAGTGCCGTGCTTAATTACCCGCTGCACTTGCTTGTGTATGCATCATTGCATTTCTCCCCCAGAAGCCGGACATAGCTCTTACTCTCCAAGTAATGATAGTAATTGCTGGTAGGGCAGACCTGTTCCTCATCCTTCTCCAAGCACATTTCTTATGGCAGGTGTCTAGTTCCTAATTAAGTGCTAATGAGCATGCCTGGTGGACCGTGATGCCACTGCAAGCTTCTTCAGTTTTATGTCTCACTATTGCCAAGCTCTTAAAAGGTGACAGAGCAAGAATTAGTGTCTTTGGAATGACAGGAAGGTGATTTTATTCATAAAGAAATTGTTATTATGATCTCAAATGGTGAATGAGTAGTTTATACTTTCCAAGAATGCTATGAATGCTGCCTGTTCTGACCTCACCCCCTTTCCCATTTTGCTTCTAATTAGAACTGTGCTCTCTTTGAACAGAATGGAAGTTTATAAAGATGGTTGGCTGGCTCTTAGATTTTTTATTTATTTATTTTAAAATAGAGATGGAATCTCCCCATGTCACCCAGGCCAGTCTCAAACTCTTGGGCTACAGTAATCTTCCTGCCTTGGCCTCCAAAGTGTTGGGATTATAGGATTATAGTGAGCCACCGTGCCTGACCCTAAACATTTTTAGAAAGATTGGAGTGCTGGAAAATTCATTGTAAAATTTCCACAGACACAGATTTCTGGCTTTACGATGGTGTTTTCTCTAACTTTTGAGGTTGGGAAGTGTGTTTGGGATTCCGTTAAAAGTCAGTGGGCTGGGTAGAAATGACTGAAGATCTGGCATGAAGATTTAATATATTCAGTGCACGCAAGGGGATAATAAATAAAATGAGTAATTGAGTCCCAGGGAAGTGAGCACAAATCAGAATCTGGAGAATTTTCTAACATTACACCTTAGAAATTGAGCCTTAATCGTTTTTACTGCCTCATCAAAAATAAGTTTTATGTTGGACAGCTGAAATGTGGTCAGATTCATGGTGCAGGGGCCATTTCTTGGATACTTTTTCATTTCATACAATGTGCTTTTAAATATAATGTGTAAGAGCAATGCTACTGTGTAATGAGAACTGACTTAGAACTTCTGGAATGGGTTAAACGATGGGGGCAAAGTGCAATCATGGAAAAGGTATTTGGGAACAGGGGCTTGGCTCCCTGGCTGGAGTCCCACACGTAAGTGCTTTCCTCATCCATGGTCCTACCCATTCTAGGTCTCAGTATTTTCATGAGTCACGTACAAAGAGTGGGTTTGAGGCGTGGAGCTTGGTAGGAAGGAAAGCATATACAAAGTTTCGTCTCTAATGTTTCTTCCAGTGGCCACAAGCCTGGCTCCCTGAGATCCTCTCTCCTGTCTGTGGCCTTATGGTAAACAGCAGCTGTAAGAGTTGCTTCTGTACTGACTGCAGTCCCCTCCCACCTAGGGAGAGAGTTTCAGCAATTTACTGAATGCCTTTGAGCCTTTGTTCCTTCTGGGAAATGAGAATTGCAATATTTCCTCACAGGACTGAGAGGGCTTGATGGAATAAGGGGGCACAAGTGCCTGGGTGGTGCATGAGACACCCATCTTTCCAAATTCTGTTCGTTAGTAATAGTATTTTGGTTTTGTCTCATCATACTACTGTGGTAAGTCAATGCAAGGATGTAGGGTGGAATGGAGTTATCTGGTGACAGGTTGAGAGTATGGCTACTATATTGTAGGATGCATCCCCACCCCCATTTTAAACTCTCCAAAAACAGCATGAGTCTGAAAATCTGTGGCATCTTAGATTCAGTGACGTGCTGGATCTCCTCCCTGGAGGCGCATAGAGACAGAAGAACTAGCTCCTGTTTACTTACTGATGTAGCCAGCCTTGCTTAATAATAAACAGCTCCTGTCTTGGGGTGAGTGATACCAGAAAGTGACAGTGTAGTTGTAAGGATTATATTTTGGGAAGGTGGGAGAGGTCATTGAGCAGGTGAAAGCTTTTGATGAACTGAAAGCACTAATCGCATTTTTTCCCCTTTCCTCCCTCTCTTTCTTGGCTCCCTTTGTGTGTTTGTTGAACCTCCTGTTCTGTTTCCTCCTTCCCCTCCTGTCATGTCTGCTTTTCCCTGGATGCCGCCTCCATCGCCATCACTGTCACCACTACCTCCTCCTCCTCCTTTTTCTCTCTCACCACCACCAACAGCAGCAGCAGTTGCAAGCTCAGCATCTTTCTCATGGCCACGGACCCCCAGTTCCCCTTACGCCTCACCCTTCGGGACTTCAGCCTCCTGGAATCCCGCCCCTCGGGGGCAGTGCCGGCCTTCTTGCGCTGTCTAGTGCTCTGAGTGGGCAGTCTCACTTGGCAATAAAAGATGACAAGAAGCACCACGATGCAGAGCACCACAGAGGTGAGAGGCCGGGCAAGCCAGATTAGGACTTTGTCCTCATACTCTTACAGTGCTGCAAAGTTGTGTGCATCGCTAAAGAGAGCCCCAACCTATACAGAGAGCAAACAATGAGATAAGAGGAACTGTCGCAAAGCTTTCCACTGAAACACAGGTCACCCTGGAAGTTTGCAGGGTTTGCTGTGGGCATCTGTAGATGTCTCGATCTCGTTAGATTGCAGGCATCTTGACATCTTGGCAACTGCCTAGTTAATGCCAGTGGCCTGTACCATATTATGGAAAACTGTTAACTGCTTAATTGGGTAATTTTCAAAGAAAGTAATGTTGTTAAATGGGGCGAAATAAGAAGTTAAATTTGAAAGTGAATGTGTTCAAATGAAAGGTTTGATAATTGCATCTGTTACTACTTAGTTTCATAGGCTTTAATTCTAGTATGCATTAAATATTGGGCAAAATTGCACTTGACTAATTTTTTGAAGAAAAGTAATTTATTCTGTCAAGAAATAAAAAAATAGGCTTTGTGTATGGTTAAACTGTAAATCTTATGTTTACAAAATACTGTAATTTTCAGGAAATCACTGTATTAGGAATGTGCAATGACTTATATAAATAAAAGCCATTTTTAAAACTGTTTGGGGCTTGTGTTCTAATTATTCCCCCCTTTTTTTTATTTCTGTTCTTGCCTCTGTGTCTGAACGGGCATGTCTGTGCGTTTCTTGGTAACCTCGGGAGCAGACAGAGAGCCGGGCACAGTAAGTACTCAAATGCCTGCTGCACACACACACAGACACACACACATATGCACATACTGTCCCCTTCTGACAACACTTCTCTACACGGGCACAGACAGACACGCACACTCTCCCTGTCTCTTTCAGTGACCTGGCTTTTTTCTTCTACCTTTTCTTCCTTTAAAATTTCTTTTTCTTACATGACTGTTTGCTCTGCTCTTGTCTTTTTATAAAACTTGCATCAGACAAGAGGGGCATAATTTGGAGGCAACATTGTTTGCTGTGATTACTTACTTGGAAATATACTTTGATCTATGTATGCCTCCGCCTCACTGTAAAAGTGTTAATGGTTGCATTCTAAGTCTGGGGTTGGCTGTAGTTTAAAAGAATATTCATTTTTATATCTTAAATCAGTTTTAGAGGCAAGAGATCACAATCCCTTTGTGAAGTTGGTTAGTAATATACTATTTCTACCTAAACCAGTCATTATCCTCTGCGAATGCATTTTAGTTGCTAGGTTTCCATATCTTGTTTTCTTTGCATAATTGCCCTTGGAATGTGAACTTGATCTTATATCTATTTTAGACATAAGAACTGAGCGTACCAGTAAGCTCTTAAAAAGAAGGAAATTCAGCGGACAGAGCTGTGTGCATAGAGAGTTCATGTTTTCACCAGTCTAAGTCACACTCATTTTTCATGCGCATGTGGGATCCGTACGTGCATCTGCCAGTTAGCTCTGGGGAGACCCGTACTTAAAGTGCGCCTCAAATGTTGTGTAGCAAATAGAGAGAATCCGGCCCCTTTTCAGCTGGGATATCCTGCAGGTTTTGTCTCCTTTCCTTCTTTGTGAACACAGCAGTATTTTGACCATGTTTAATATGGTAAAAAAAAAAAAAAAAAAAAAAAAAAAAAGGGATACTGAACATTTAAATAATTCTGATAACTTTTTTGGTCTAAGTTTTGGAGGAAAGAGAAAAGTTCAGGGTTTTGTTTTTTTTTTTTTTCTTTTCTTTTTAAACCCTCTTCTGTGTAGAATAGTAGCTACTTTAAAAATTGTCTTTGAGACAGATCTTGGTATATTTCATGTATCTGGATGTGTTTGGAGGAGTGGGGAATGGTTGAAGGAAAGGGTAGCTAGTTTTAAAGTTCTTGTCCTACAAGTTTCTCCGGAAAATGTTGGAAGGGGATGGGGGGACAAAAAATTATAGCTAGGAAATAAAATATTCTACACACAAAGTACAGATAAGTAAACTGGCTTTAGTTTATGGAGGAAGCCTTATTGTTTTGCCATTCCAGGGTTCCTACAGATAGCCTTTTTTTTTTTTTTTTGAGATGGAATATTGCTCTGTCACCCAGGCTGGAGTGCAGTAGCACTATCTCAGCTCACTGCAACCTCCGCCCCCTGGGTTCAAGCGATTTTTTCGCCTCAGCTGGGATTACAGGCATGTGCCACCACACCCAGCTAATTTTGTATTTTCAGTAGAGACGGAGTTTCTCCATGTTGGTAAGGCTGATCTGGAACTCCCGACCTCAGGTGATCCGCCCGCCTCAGCCTCCCAAAGTGCTGGGATTGCAGGCTGGAATCACCATGCCCAGCGAGATAGTCATCTTTTATGTCTGTTCAGTAGAGTATCAGATTAAAAAACCTAACCCTGGATGAAATCACAGAAGAAATTTGCGGAGAGCCCATGCCCTTTAGGCTGTTATGTGTTTTAAATCTAGTGAACTTATTCTGGCTTTGGGACTTCAGTTTAACATGTTTTCCTCGGTCCTCCTGTTTCACCTTAAATGGTTGTGTTCATTGAGTGCATACCATGTACGTAAGGCACTATGGGACACGTATCTGTAATTCGGGGTATGTAGGCACGCAGCAAAGCCCTTGCCCAGAGAACTGAGGAGGAGTGAGTGACACAGTTAACCAAAAGACACAAGACTGGAGAAAGTTTCAGCAAAAGTTCTGTAACTCACTGGTATCAGAATTGTGGAAGTGATGCCACATGGTATGTGCCTCTCTGAGATGCCAGGGCTGTGAATAGGCAGAGGTTTGTATGCTTAAGCTAGTAGAGATGTATGTTATACCTCTGTGTCTTTCTGAATTTCCGAATGTGTCTGATAACCTCTTGTTGGTATTTTTGACTGAAAAAGTATATGCGAGTGCTTAATTCATGGGTTCATTGGGGTGGCTGGAGGGAGGGTTTTTGGTTGTCCCCTTCAAGAAGTATGAAGCAGTTCTTGAGTTTCAGGCAATTGTGGGTTATTTTTAAGTCTGTAAGTTAGGGTTAGCAGTCAACCAACTTTCTAGTTCAAGTGTGGGTTTACGTGTTTTGGGCATGTGTCCTTTTTTATATCAAATTTTTGACAAGTTCTAATCATTTCAATGAATATTTTCAGAACAAGTATATACGCTGTGTTTCCTGCCTAATGACTACAGAAAACTGTTGGGCAATGATGATTAAAATGGGAAAACTACACTAATTGTAACCTCAACATTTAATTCAGTCCATAGAGAGGCATTAAATTGTTCACTGTCCACATAAGTGGGATTTTGCTACAGTTATGTAAAATTAAATAGCTCTTCAAACTTTGTATAAAAGTGAGTATGAAAAGCAGTGGATAATGAGATGATGCGTACTATTAGTGCCTAAAATGTTATAGTACTTATCTATTTAATAAAGTGGTTTGAATCAGAAAGTCTAATTTTACTTGGCAGGTCAAGTCAGCCAATTGCTGTTTGCTGCTGTTTTTTAATCCCGTGAAAGGTTAAGGGCAGTTGCTACAGGCCAGTGATTTTCAAAGCCTTATGGCCTCATGATCTTGATACCCTTGAAATAAAATTATTGAGGACCCTGAATAACTTTTTGTTTATCTGGGTTATATTTTGATATTTACTGGGTTAATATTTTGATTTTCAATATTTACTGGGTAAGAAATAATAAAAAAAATTAAATCACCTAAACAGATGAAGAGCTACTTAATTTAAATTGTATTAATACAAATAACATTATTAGTGAAAAATAACTTTTCCAAAACAAAAAAAAAATTATAGTGGGAAGAGTGGCATTGTTAGGTATGTCTACAACTGTCTTGAATGTCCTGTAGTTTGTTTAGTTTTAAAGAGGACAGCTGGATTCTTCTGCATTTGCTCTTTTGTGGTATTTAGTTGAAGTTTAGGAAGAAAATCTGCCCTCATAGATTTTCGAGGGTCTCTGGGACCCTTAAGGGATCCTTGGACCAAAGTCTAAGGACCTTGGCCATAAATAAGACTAACTCCTTACTGTTTTTTTTTTTTCTTCTTCTTGTTTTTCTTTCTATATTGAACATATTATTTATACCAAGTGCAGAAATCAGAGACTGATGGGATCCACAGGGAATGTGGGTGTGTATGAATTTTTATCTGTGAGCCTAAAACTGGTTGGTAGGTAGTTTGTTTATTTTTAGTGGCAGAAATTAATTTGCTAGTTAAAAGATTTTATGGTAGGAAAACAAATGAGCCTTAAATAAGCAATCTGTTTTAATGTGAAGCCTAGAAAACAGAAGTGCAATCAGTGCACTGCCTAACAACACTTGCGTCAACAGTGGATTGCATATATGATGGTGGTCCCGTAAGAGCATAACACCGTACCTTTTCAATGTTTAGGTGTGTTTAGATACACAAATACTTACATTGTGTGGTAGCTGCCTGTAATATTCAGGACAGTAACATGTACAGGTTTGTAGTCTAGGAGCAGTAGCTTAGGTGTGTAGTAGGCTGTATCACCCAGGTTTGTGTAAGCACACTATTTGATATTTGCACAATGATGAAATTGCCTGACATCCCTTTCTCACAAAGTATCCCTGTTGTTCAGTGACACATGGCTGTTCTAAGAGTGAAAGTCTTTATGGAAACTACCTTAAAGTTTCTTATTTCTGAAAGGGATGAATGATAAAGCTAGCAACTTTATAGAGTTTTTGCGTTGGTTTAAAGGTTTTTTTTGGCTGTTTTAAAATTTTGATATCTGTTTTTTCTTACATAAGTGCAGTTCTTGAGCAGAGAAATATGAAATGACCTAAAAAAGGCCATTGTTTCTTAGTAGCATTCAGTAGTAATAAAAACATAACTTTAGATATTTTAATTAATTTAAAGATAAAGTACATTAAATTTTGGCTGAAGGGAATGCTATTTTTATCTGCTTGAAAGAGAGAATTGACAAGTTGTATGGTTTAAAAAAATGTATAATAGGTCATGCTTTTAAATACTTTGAGTCATTTAACAAATATTTGTTGAGCCCTGACTATGTGGCCAAGTACTGTTTGAGGTACTGTGTATACTTGCTCTCATTTTGCAGCGATCCCTTTTATGTCACAGTGAAACATTTGTTGAATGTAAGGCACTGAAATACTTAGCCAGTGTGATCACTGTTTGAAAAAGGGAGGAGACTCTGGGGAAGACTCCAGAGCAGACAGTTTGTAGACCTACGCAGTGGCGTTCATGGATGGACTGTATAAGTATATGCAGATTGTGGTGGGTCTGTGTTCATTTGCAGAATTCTGGGGAGAGATTATAACTCGTCAAATTCTCAAAAAGGGGTTCCTGACTCAGAACAGTCTAAGCACCACTCATCTGTCTTTCAGGTCATATGGCACAGCAGCATAAAAAAAACCTTCTTCATCAAGGAGGCTGGATGCATCCGGTCACATAGTTACTTAGTTAACAGAGATTGAGAGTTAGTAATCTGAGGGACCATGTTGTCACTCTGTAATTGACTTCTAAAATCACCAGGAGTTTGTATTTAGAGCTTACCTAGAGATAATTACAACAAACATCACCTTGTTTTACATAAGGTGGCTTCTTTTCTTTTCTTGTTACTCTTCTCTAGCTGTTCTTGACTAGTTAATTGTCAGAGGCAGGACCAAATCCTAGTTAGGACCACCCATACGTCACTTTTTCTCAAAATGACAACATTATGGAAGGCAAGGAGGAGTTAAGATGTGGGACTTTGGAAAAGAATACTGTTGGTCTTTTTCTGGGGAAAAAAAATCACCTTCACTCCCAGAGGCCCATGGGAACCGTGGTGGCACCAGGTGGTAGAATGAACGTGAGTTTTGTACAAAGGCAGACCTGAGTGGAATTCTGGCTACACAGGCAAGGCTTTTTCATTCTTTTGTGCCTTCCTAGTCCCATCTATAAGAGGTGATCGTAGTGGTTGCCTCATAGGGAGGGGGTTAGGAGGCCTCAGGTGGGAGGATAGCAAACAGCATGGAAGGTACTTAGGGAATGCCCTCCTCCCACTGCCGTTGGCAGAGTAGCAAGACAACAGTAAATCCATCATTCATGACTCTCAATGCAGTTACTTCTGGGTTTCTCTCCTATTTATTTTTTTAATTAAAACAATTTTTCTTTTAATTTTTGTACACTCAGAGTCTCAGTATGTTGCCTAGGCTGGTCTCAAACTCTTGGCTTCAAGTGATCCTCCCACCTTGGCCTCCCGAAGTGCTGAGATGACAGGCGTGAGCCTCTGCACCCAGCCTTGGTTTTCTCTCCCTTTTTAAAGTACATATTACACAGGCAGTTATGGAAATAAGGATCCGCGTGCCAATGTGGCAGTTACTGTTGGTTCTCAGCACGTCAGCACCGTGAAACTGATCTCAGCTGCTTATTAACTTGATCAGTTTCCTGATAATCAAATTTCTCAAAAGTAGACACAGCCTTGGAGGTGCTGTTTTTGCCTAAATACTTACGAATTCATCTTGACCTGACATTTTAAGAGATTGCCTGGAAATAAAGGCTAAAACTGAGATGAGTCATGTAAAATTTCAATTTTTGGGCACAATGGAAAACGCTTAAGTTTTCTTAAGCAGTCTCCTGGGCAGGTTTCCCTTCTGGCCAAGTTTAAAACTCTGCTTAAAAAAGATAGATCCTCTTTGAGAATGTTGGCAACACTGCTGTGAGTAGGGTGAACCCTTGAAAGCCCTGGTGGTTTCTAGATTGTCAGGAGCCTGTACCAGGTAGAGGCGTCTGTTGACTGTGGATGCAATAAGTCAGGTAGATATCGGGGCCTTGGTGGACTGGATTAATGTTCAGGTTTTATCTCACTGTGATTACAGTGAAAATAGAGCATCTTTAAAAAAAAAAAAAAAACAAAACAAAAAGCGAGAGAACAATTTTTCCCTCCAAAACCTCTTTTTTGAGTTTGTGCTCTGTAATTAGAAAACCTGCGATTGTTTTTGTCCCTATAATCATTTTTATCATTTCCTCACTGGAACATAGGTGGACAACAAATTCTGTGTCCTTATCTTTGAGATAAGGAGGTATAAATGTAAGTGCTGTCAGATACAAGATGACTTAGTCAAGTCCTGACCTAATGGCTTTGTAGTTTCAGGGCCATTTCTTGCATTAGCAATTATCTCAACAGGGGCTAGAGAGCAAAGAGGCACAGAAACAGGTAAGCAGCTCTTAGAAACCATGCTTTCAAAAATGCTTTGACATAGAGGTTTTGGTTTTGCTGTGATTAGGTCCTGAGATGGGGAATGGCAGTGTCATGAGGTTATTTAAAAATTAATTTTAAATAATTGTATTTATTGTCTGCTCCAGAGTTTGTTTGTTTTGCTTTGCCTGGAGGAGGGTAGAAGGGCCAGCTACAAATGAGAGGGTGGTGATGAAGGCATCGTGGTTTTAGCACCCTGTCCATCCTCAACATTAACTGGCCCTGTATGTCACCTGCACGGCTACCTTTCTGTGAGTCCTCCTGACTCGATGAGTTGCAAAATCAAGGTGCAGGAATGCACTGGTTCTTCCCCAGAGTTTGCATTTAAACTGTGTGAAACATCAATGTGTGCCCTTCAGACGGGCTGCACAGGCAGGGTTGTGAGATGTGATGTGATTGCCAGTGGACAGATTTTCAACTTTGTCATGTTGTTAACAAGTGGGGATCTCATTAGTTTTATGGGTTAAAAATGCAGTAGTTGAAGTTTTGGGCAGAGTACATGAATGACCAATTGGACCGTAGCAAAAAGTACGGCGCAGGGTGATGGCTTAATTGATACCAGGTGTAGATGGAGAAGGCACACAGATGTGATGGGGTGCGTCGTTACCTAATTGTTTTAATGTTCACCGAGAAGTTAATTGTCAGTGTGGAGTGTGCTAGTAAATTAGGTTCCTACTGCCTTAGTGTAACTGAGGATAAATGAGGTGTCACAAGTTTCCAATCTGTACCTCTGACACAAACACTTTTCCTGCGGGGAGGAGAAAGTTCCCAAGGGGAATCAGCATGGCAGCTAAAGAAATCCATTTGAATAATGTGCTTTATTTTTGCATTAGGGAAACCTGTCTTGCTTTTGCTGTGTGCATGAATGGGTTTTGCTTTCAGTTTTGCTGCTGGTGGTTTCAGGGTTTGAACTTGTTGGCAGAGAAGTTGCTTGGAGGTCTTAGGATCCATGAGGGCCTCTGTAACTACTGTTTGGTAGCATTGACAGGCCAGCATTTTATTAAAGTTGCTTTTTTTTTTTTTTCTTTTCTCGTAGTTTCTGGGGTTACTTTTCAGAACATGTTAGTAGATGTGAACAACCATTAGTGTTAAATTGCTGAAGAAAAGTCAGATTATTGGAACAAGACTATAAAGACTGGTTTTTATCCTTATTGAAGTGACTGGGTCTTTGCTACCTTTGTCTTGAATGGGTGTTTGGAGCATGAAATAGACACATCACTTGTGCTGAATGGTCAGGATAAAGGAATACAGAGTTCCAGTCTTAACATGTTCTTTTGACGCCACTGGGTGCTCTCTGAGGTTCAGTCAACCCATCTGCTTACATTGTAAGTTCTTATATGAAGGTATGGTTTCATAATTGTGTTGGAATGTTTATTTTTGCTTTATTTTAAAAGAATATGTTGGCCTCTCGCATCCAGGAAATTCAAACACTTTGCCAATTATCTAGTTACCCTGAGGCCATGGAGCTACCGCAGGGAAAGATCCTGGTGTGTGTTTAATAAAACATGGTTCCCACAGTTAGGAAATTGTGCTCAGAATTTGTCTCAGAATGCACACAAGCTGTAATATCGGAAGATCTGCCATTCCTCATTTCTTCTGACCAGCTCTTTTGCTGTCATAGCCGTTCTATTCTGTCATCCTATTAGTGCAAGTTAGATGTAACCCTTAGGAAGCATATATTAATAAGTAGTAATTTGCTTGTTGCCAGTGAAGATGCCCTCTGAGATTTGGCATTCTCACAGAATTCCAGATTTTTGTGAGAGAGAGAGAGAGAGTCCCTTCTTGTGGAGTATATGGTTTCTCTGTTCTTGCACCTCATCTAATCATCTCATGTACTTTCTATATAAAAGTTATGCCAGTTCTGCCCATTTTTGAACCCTCTTTATGTATCTGATACTGAGCATTCTAGGAGGATCTTTTCTTTTAGACTTCTCAGATATGCTTCTCCCTTTATGTTTTACTTGACCCTGTACCCGTAAGTGTGTGCCACACGTAGGTGCAGAAAATTATTTGGTTTTAGAATTTTAGTTTGTTTTGAACAGTATGTTTTCAACTGATTTGCCCAGGTTTGTCATGTCCTCCGTGGGCTGTATAACTCCTATTTTGAGTTTCTGTAGAAGACATAAATAAGGTGATTTTGTTTATTTCTTAAAAAATTTTTTTAAATAAAGGAAAACTTACATACAGTCTAGAAACCTCAGTCCTTGGGACACTTGTAATAGAAGTCTGCCCAACATTTACGGTCTTTAAAAAATCCTGGCAGATATTTAAATTTTACCAGCCGCAAGGTGAAATAAAGCATTGGGTTTCTTGGCTGGAATTAGAGTATATCAGTCAGTATGGTAACACTGGTTCTCATGTTGATCAAAAAGCTGATTCTCAATTAAATATTTATTTGGCAAATAAATATTTGAAAAATGAATTCTACTTGATGAATCCTGTTTGGTAGATTAAAATCTTTCAAAATATAGACTTAGGAAGAGGTGTCTACAGTGGCAAATAGGTCTGTAGGATGATTACCTGCGGTGATTGGCATCCCATGAAGCCTGTGTGTACCTGGGCTGCTTTATCACTCTCTGCTGAGGCCTTTTTCAGTGTTAATTTTGGGTTTTGAGTGGCACGGCAGGAATTTGGGACTATTCCTAGTTCATTTTAAAGTAGACTTTAAAATGTTCATTTAAAAATTACACGTTTCTATTTTTGGTATGGAAGGCATCTAACCTGATTAAAGCAAGGCATTCTGTTGGTTAGGAGGTGGGTCAGAGAAACCATGCGTCAGGTATTATGTCACATTAGAATGTTAAGTGCAGTAGTTTAAAGAGCCAGGCTGAATTTCCAATAAGTTTTTGGGTACAAGTGTTGCATGTATATAAACTTGAGTTTAAAAATCACTCTTCTGAGAGAGGAGGCACTTTGACTGTAATAGGAATCAGCAGGTGGTGGACAAAGCCACTTGGCCCCAGGCAAATCACCTCTGTCTTGGGACATCTTAGTCCTCCAGATTAAAGGAGCAGAAGGAGGAGAAGGAGGAACAAAATGTGTCGACAGTTGCTTTAGCCTCTTCTCAGGTTTGTTTCTAATTATTTTCTGTGTTTAGAATGCATGACTATTTTTTTTTTTTATTTTTCATTTTATTATTTTTTTGAGGTAGAGTCTCACTCTGTCACCCAGGCTGGAGTGCAGTGGCACAATCTCTGCTCATTGCAACCTCCACCTCCTGGGTTCAAGCGATTTTTATGCCGCAGCCTCCTAAGTAGCTGGGATTACAGGTGTGTGCTACCACACCCGGCTAATTTTTTTTTTTTTTTTTTTTTTTTTTTTTAGTACAGATGAGGTTTCACCATGTTGGCCAGGCTGGTCTCGAACTCCTGTCCTCAGGCAATCTGCCCACCTTGGCGTCCCAAAGTGCTGGGATTACAGGCATGAGCCACCGCACCTGGCCTCATAACCATTTTTAAATAGCTTAATGCAAAGCAACCTCTGTTTCATTCTTTTGCAAATGGTATCCTCATAAATGTTGCCTCGATTTGTTAGATGTGGACCCAGACAACATAGCATTCGAAATTTTGGAGGATCAAAATGACAATTTAGTCAATACCCAGGTTTAATCTCTGAATTCTCAAAATATGTATAAAGTGGCTCTTAATGGCCATCAAAATGACTGTGTTCTACCCTGGAGCCATAAGCAACACACAGTAGGGCGTGCACAAGGAGAAATCACAGCATGAGGGAAAAATACCTCAAGAAATGCAGTACCCACCAAGTCACTTTTGGGTTTCTGGGAACAAGTGAGGGAATCATGAAGGTAAGGGTCCCCCAGGCGGTAGTTTAAAAACCAGAATGGTTGCTGTTGCTGCCAGTGAAGCTCATTAGGCTGGAACTATTTGCTCATATCAAGAACAACAATGAAAGCAGCATCAGGGCTGGAAGGGGCAGTTATACACAGAAAGCTGGGTTCACGGGAACAAGAGTGAAAGGAAGCGGTCTCTTTTTGGTGGGGTAGTCTTTAGGTAGAAAGCCGGCGGGGCGTCCGGCAGCTGCATGGGCCAGGGATCCCTGGGTCTGAGTGCGGTTTTCCTGTGCCTTTCCAGCCCACACTCTGCTGCCTTGTTTTGAGTCAATTTTACAGCATCAAAGGTATGATGAGGCATCTTGTTTTGTAACTTGTTGAAGTCTGCTGTTGAATGGGGTCCATTTCAGATAAGCAGTGCTGCTAATTACTAGCCCTGTCCACCACATTTGGAGGAACTTTCAGAGCTTTTCAAAACCTATTCAGACTATAAGCTTCATTTAAGCTGCTCAAGCGGAAATTACAGTAGTAACTTTGAACACATAGATGCAGAGGCCTCAAAGCTTGACAGTCTCAAACGTCCAGTCATAGAAAGGTTATTGTTTCTAACAGAAATTGTATTGTTTCTAACAGAAGTGTAGTTTACTTTTACGTTCACAGTACCACTTGACATCGTTAAAAAAAAAAAAAAAAGACATTAAGAAGCTGTCTTGGAATGGCCCTGTGGCTTGGACATGCAGTGCTGATGACAGCAGGAGAGCTTGGAAGACTGTGGAGAGACTGGTCAGCACACACTGACTCTATGCCCCATTTTGCTGGGCACTTGGGCCGATTGAAAGTTGAATAAGACATAGCCCTGCCCTGGATGCTGCTCAGGGTCTGGAGGAGGAGACCTCGGGGCTGAAATAAACTAGAAGAGAGAGGTGTATTTAAACATGTTTCCCATGTGTGCACAAGCAGCTGCTGCTCCGGCCCAGCTTTTCAGAGGGCGTGTTAGCACTTTGCAAGAGTTAGGTCTCCTGCAGCCTTGTCAGCTGTGGGTCTGGGTTGGAGGGGTTAGTTTTTAGCGGACATTTATCTAGGTAATTAGTTCAGGGATCCAGCCGGCTCACCTTTCAGCCCCAAACACTGTGGTAAAGACATTACTTTGAGCTTCTCTATATTGAATTGCATTGGTCCCTCCCAGCTGCTTTTATCTAAGCCTCCTGGCATTTGTGTAGCTTGAACAGTCATGAATAAAAGAGCCCAGCTCCTTTAGAGTCGGTCCCTGAGGAGGGCCAAGAGGCTTGGGATTGCCTTCTGGTCCCCAGTTTTGATTTCCTCCTGCATATGGTTGAGCTGGGAACAACCCTCCCATGGTGGGGTCCATGGTTTTCCGGGGGAGCTTTGAGGGCTGGCCACCTGGCTGATTACCTCTGGCTGGTTAGGAATGAAACTCACGGCTTTTAAAAAGGTACCATAAAGTATTTGCTCCTGTTGTATACTGTCGATTAGATGTGGTCTAACTTAAAGGCATCCCCCAGCCCCTTCTGTTTTAAATTGTGGCAGAGAAAGGTAACATAATTGTCTGTTGGCCCTGGACACCGCCCTCTTAGTTCTCAAACATCTTTCAGAGATTGGGGTTATCTGGGCTTTGTGAAAGGAGGTTTTTGCACAGCTCATTCAACATTGTTCAGGGCAGTAACACATCACTGAACAAATTGCCCCCTTGCATATGCTAATCCCACACTTAAAAGAACTCATTGTAACATGTTCTGATGCTTTAGCCCGAGGGGAGATGGGAATTGAAGAGATGTCAGATCATGTCATGTGACCCCAAAATATCTAAAATGCCTGTTTTCTTTGGGTCAACAGTTCCTACTCAGCATATGCGAATGAAAGTATCCTGTGTGGTTTGTGGAAAAGATTAGTCCTTGTTCCTGCTTTTGTGTGTGGGAGCTGGCCTTGCTATTGAAGATTCACTGGCCGAAATTCCCCCCTTGGGTCTTAAATTTCAGCGCTATTGGCGAGGAACACCAAGTCTTATTTTCAACAATAAATTAAAAGAATTCAAAAGAGTTCCTTCATTGTTGCTGTGGAAAATGTGATTTGCCTTTTAGGAAACCATGCTGTTAATCCCACCGCTTCCTTTGTGCCTTTTTAGAGTGGTACACATTGACTCTTACAGTTAAAGAATATGTCTAATAGAGTAATCTCAAGATTTGCGCATAGGCCATTCGCATTCCTGACCAGGAAGTCGCAGTGGGAAAGAATAAAAACACATCCACATACAACACAGTAAGCTCCTATGTCTCCAACAGTAAATAGAACAGAAGCACATTTCCAAGGAGGCCTGAAGAATCCACCTAGCTTTGGATGGTTTAATTGCAAAGTCAGGGTCTCCTTTTTAAGTGTGTAAACCTGTAGATACGTTTGCCATCAGAGTCTTTAGATGAGATGAATTAAATGGAATGAAAGGCTGTGTAGGTATCACCTTTCAAAAATAGTTCTCACATTGAGGTTGGGTTTTCATGTGTACAAAGAGGCTTGGGAAGAAATCTTTGATTAATTTTTTTGTCTTGCAGAGTAATTCCCTTCTGGTCCCAGACAGTCTGAGAGGCACAGATAAACGCAGAAATGGGCCTGAATTTTCCAATGACATCAAGAAAAGGAAGGTGGATGATAAGGACTCCAGCCACTATGTAAGTAATTAAAGGACTTGAAATAGTATTTGTTTGCTTACTGCTCACCTAAGTGAGTATCCAAGTATACTCTTAAGATCTTAGTGATAATTCCATGTCCTTAAAAATAATAACATAAAGAGGAGAGGTTCTTACATTGTAGGATATTATTTCCCTTTGGGGCAGTAAATTATGCTTCTGCCGGGCTCAGTGTTACGCTTTGGACTTCCTGCCTTTGTTACTCAAAAGGGAATATGAAAATGCAGGGCTGGCTTTGTGCGCTGTGGTTGCTCAGGGCCCTGCTGTTATTAGGAGTCCCCCCAGCCCCTGCCCTCTCTTGGTGTAATGCTCAGATCTCACTATCTTTGCATTCTCAATTTTTGAATAAGGTCTCTGCATTTTTCATTTTGTCCTGGACTCTGTGAATTTAGTAGCCACTCCTGCTAAAATAGAGTAAAAATTATAGTGTCACAGAAGCTTTGTGGATGCTGTTCTGATGATACAGGCTCATACTACTTCTCAAGACAGAGCTCAGCGTTTTCCACAGTGAGCGTTCTAGTGAACTAAGTTCATGGTGAAAATGGAAGAAACCCCAGAGGCATCTTGTTTAAATTCTGTAGATGAGATCACTTTACTGGTTGATGGAGTGGGGACTCTTGTCACAGATCCAGCTAAAACCACATTCAAAAGGAAACCAAACCAAGCCAGATGGCCATTGGCTCTGGTCTCAGGGTTACAAACATTGCACCCGATGTATGACTTGGAGTTGCCTGTGTGTCCCTGAGTGTCTGTTTCAGGATGGATGCATTCTCAGGAACAGTATGAAAGCAGAGTTGCTGAATTGGGGCTACGTCCCTGATGCCCTTGGAGGAAGAGGCGTCAACTGTGCAGGCTATGTGGAGTTCTAAACACTAGACAGATGATAGTGTCTGCTGCTGGCTTGCCCAAGCCTATAGCTGACGATAGGTAACATCTTTTTGAGCACCACCCGGAGTTGGTGCCAGGTACCTTGTGATTTTTACATGGATTATTTCATTTAACTCTTATAACATCCCAGTGATTTCCTGGAGCCAGCTCTAGTATCTCTGCTCTTTGACACTATGCTAAGATGCCCAAACCCAGCTCCAGTATTCGATTATTTTACCAGAGATCCTCTATTTGGTTCGCACTTTGCACCATGCTTTAATAACATACTAAGAAACAAAGCGGTTGGTTCTCCCCAGCCTAACCCAACACTTTTTAGCACATATCATTCTCCCCTTGTCTGTTGCCCAAAGCCGATGTCCCATGCATGTACTTTCATTGTGACATTCAGCGTTACTAAGCAAGTTGGAAGGTTTATGACATGCAGATATTTGCTGAGGTAGAATTCTGATGTTACGAAGCAAGTTGGAAGGTTTATGACATGCAGATATTTGCCGATGTAGAATTCTGAATTGCCCTTCATGAGGCTGTTGTGTATAGTGTAAGTTATTTAGTAATGAGTGCTCTAGAATCCATAAAGCTTGGCATGGTAGTTTTGTAACCTGCGTGTACTAGGTTTGTCTGGTTGGATAGATGGTTAGGGACCGTGTGTGGAGAGTATGTTGGAGAGTCTGGGACAAAGGCCTCAGAACTTAGATCACCGATGACAGACATGTACTGTCCTTTGCAGTACCCTTTGCAGAAGGGTCCAGTACAAAGCTAAGATTTAAATTACAGTAAACTCACTTCAGAGTTCCATTGTAATAAAGGAATTGTTCGCTATTTGTGCTCGTTCCGTGTGTGTACTAACTTAGCCATTTTTATAATTTTCTTTGTAGAAGATAAACTCTTTTAGTTTATATTTTTCCACCACCACCACCCTTAATACCTGGAAACATCTGTGCTTTGCTGTGGGCTTTACCAAGAGAAAACGGATTTTCGTTAGTGTTAGTTTTGTTCTTTATTGTATGAAAATATTTATTTCAGTAGACTGTTATTTAGGATTACCCAGGCTTCCTCAATGGTTGTAATTTGAATTGTTACTGGTGAATTGCATGGTGCCCTGTAACCACGGCTAAAATATATCTTGTAACACACTATTGAAGAAAATAAATTGGGTCTCCCACATGTAGTGCTCTGTGTATGATTAGGAAACAAATCATGTAAGACTTGAATTTAGAGTTGAGGGTAAACTTTCTAGCCTAGATTTGTGGGCTTACTTCAGAAGGCCAATGTGGATAATATTTGCACTTGTTTGTACTAATAACTTTTCAGATATTATTTCTATATTCTTCATTGACAACAGTATCAGTACAAGCATTGTTTAGATCATAAATTCGGGACCTCTTCCTTTCCAAGAATTCAAACCCATTGAGATGTCCTGCTTTTTCCATATACCTACATTGTATAATGTATTACTCTGCCCTAAAGGACATGAGACATTTTGGCTAAGAGAGTAGACTTTTTCAGCCTGCCTCAAACTTGATGGAGGGGGTGATCGCATCATTGAATTGTTTTTTTGTTTTTTGTTGTTTTTTTTTTTTTTTGAGATGGAGTCTTGCTCTTGTCACCCAGGCTGGAGTACAGTGGCACAGTCTCGGCTCACTGCAACCTCCGTCTCCCAGGTTCAAGCGATTTCTCCTGCTTCAGTCTCCTGAGTAGCTGAGATTACAGGTGCACACCACTACACCCAGCTAATTTTTGTGTTTTTAGTAGAGACGGGGTTTCACCATGTTGGTCAGGCTGGTCTCAAGCTCCTGACCTCGTGATCCACCCGCCTCAGCCTCCCAAAGTGCTGGGATTATAGGCATGAACCACTGCGTCCGGCCCACATCATTAAATTGAACAGGCTTTATTTTATTTATTTTTTTGAGACAGGGTCTTGCTTTGTCGGCCAGGCCAGAGTGCAGTGGCATGATCTCAGCTCACTGAAACCTACACCTCCTGGGTTCAAACGATTCTTGTGCCTCAGCCGTCTGAATAGCTGTGACTGCAGGCATGCGCCACCACGCCCGGCTAATTTTTGTATTTTTAGTAGAGACAGGGTTTCACCATGTTGGCCAGGCTGGTCTTGAACTCCTGGCCTCAAGTGGTCTGCCTGCCCGCGTTGGCCTCCCAAAGTGCTGGGATTACAGGCGTGAGCCACCGTGCCCGGCTGAACAGCTTTTCCGAATATTTTCCAACCCAGTGCTACCTTGGAGTTTCCTCTGATTAGTAAATACTGTAGCTTTATGAAGGGACAATGAGAGCCTTACTGCAGAATGCCAGTGCCTTTCAAATATTGCCATCTATTATCTTTCCAAAAATACTTCAAGCTGATTGCAAAAAAGGTTAATTTTTAATTTACTTTTTTGTTACTTAAGAGAAAAAGATTGGGTTTTGTTTGCTTATTCCATCCACCGGCTAGCTTTGCTGGATTCGTTTTGTTTTGTTTTGTTTTGTTTTTGCATTAACTAGTAATCCCATGGGAAAATGCTTTACCTTGAAATCATATGGAAAGACTTCGATATAAGGGTATGCATATTTCAAATTAGAGATTTCAGCCCTCAAGAGAAATTCAGCTGTTGCAACCGTTTACTGAGCACTTACAACCTGCCAAGTATTTGCAACTTGCCATCACCTGTAAACAAGTTGTGATTGGATAGTTGGTTTGCTACTGCTACAGAATTCCTGCCTGAAGCTTTGCATAGCCCCAGGTCAGATGAGAAGAGGGAGAAGATGATAATAATTACTAGGGCTGGCAAACTGATAGAGAGCCTGCAGGCCTGTCCCAGGTAGTTTTTTTTGTCTGTCTGCTACCAAGAACTATAGAAAGAAATCTAACTGTGCCCCAAACCCATTCTTAGCTTTTAGTAAATGGCGTTAATGTTTCTTTCTTCCAGGACAGTGATGGTGACAAAAGCGATGACAACTTAGTTGTGGATGTGTCTAATGAGGTAACCATTCTTTTCATCAAAGTTTATCTTCAGAATGATTTGAATAATGTTATGAAAATAATCTAACAGTGAATGAAGGAAGTAGAGCCCCTCAGTGCGGGGGACCTCTTGCAACTTTTTGCATTAAGAAGTTAATGGTTGCTCATGTATGGAGCAATAATGGTCTAACTGACATAAAGTTTTATTTCCTTTAAAGAAAGATATTTCCGTAGACATTTTGAATGCCTAAGTTGGATGTCTGGCTCCCCTTTCCTTCCAATGCCCTCTAGGCAAAGTTCTTAAGCCTGAGGCACAAGGAGGGATATGACTGGGGGGTTGTTTTTTATGGCGTGTTTGCGGGTATGTTTGCGGAGACCATGTTGCTCGTTATAACATGGTGTTGGTCACCTTGTACACCCCCAACCCGAAGGACTTTCAGCACTGTCCTTAAATTTAGAGAATGAGTGTGGAAAGGGAAAGGTCGGTCTGTTACAAGCTAAATCACGAAAACTTTTGATTATGCTCGTTGAGGACCCTTCCTCTCCGCGAGCAAGCCCTGCCCACTCGCCCCGGGAAAATGGAATCGACAAAAACCGCCTGCTAAAGAAGGATGCTTCTAGCAGCCCAGCTTCCACGGCCTCCTCGGCAAGTTCCACTTCTTTGAAATCCAAAGAAATGAGCTTGGTAGGTAAAGAAAACTGACACTTGCCTGTTTGGCCGTGTATGTTTCATTGTGGACTGGCGGACCCTGAAGTATTGGAAATGTAGGGGTTTTGCTGCTTGAGGGTTGTATTTTGAAGAGTTTACTAGTGAAACTCATCCTTCTGTTCTTTGTCATCATTCAGGGTTTACTTTTTCCCCTCTCAGTCATCTCTTTTCGGCCACGATTAGGGAGGGTGTACACACATCCGTGTTCATTGCCACCATCTTCTTTTTTGAGACAGAGTCTCACTCTGTTACCCAGGCTGGAGTGCGGTGGTGCAATCTCGACTCACTGCAACTCCTGCCTCCTGGGTTCAAGCGATTCTCCTGCCTCAGCCTCCTGAGTAGCTGGGATTACAGGCGCACGCCACCATGCCCAGCTATTTTTTTTTGTATTTTTAGTAGAGATGGGGTTTCGCCGTTTGGTCAGGCTGGTTTCAAACTCCTGACCTGGTGATCCACCCACCTGGGCCTCCCAAAGTGCTGGGATTACACGTGTGAGCCACCACTCCCAGCCTCATTGCCTTCTTACTTGGGGGATATATCCTTGCCACACAGCTCTCTGAAACTTCCCAGTTGACAAATGGTTCAAACCTCTGAGATTTTTTTTTTTTTTTTTCTTTCTGAGACAGAATCTCACTCTGTTGTCCAGGCTGGAGTGCAGTGGTGTGATCTTGGCACACTGCAACCTCCACCTCCCAGGTTCAACCGATTCTCCTGCCTCAGCTTCCCCAGTAGCTGGGATTACAGGTGCCTATCACCACGCCTGGTACCACCACGCATTAGAGAGGGTGTACACGCATCCATGTTCACTGCCTCCTTCTTCTTCCTTTTTTTTTTTTTTTTTTTTTTGAGATGGAGTCTCACTCTGTCACCCAGGCTGGAGTGCAGTGGTGCAATCTCGGCTTGTTACAGGGTTTCATGTTGGCCATGCTTGTCTTGAACTCCTGACCTCAGGCAATCTGCCCGCCTCGGCCTCCCAAAGTCCTGGAATTACAGGTGTGAGCCACCACACCTGGCCTCAAACTTCCGAGATTCTTAAGTCTTCATTTTCTTAGGCTGACCATTTACCTGGTAGACTGATCCCTAATACCGGGGCATGTCGTAGAGCATGCCCCGATGTTATGGAGCTCGTCAGATCAGTGATGCACAAAGGAGGCCCCAGGGGAAGCCAGGAACTGGTGCATCAGAACCCACTGGTGGTCATTCATTCAATCAAACTTGGTAGACTGCGTCATCTTTTAACAATAACATTTCATAACAACCCTGCAGTTGATCCTTACCTGGTCCCTGTAGGCATTATCCCGTTTTACCGGTTGCGGAGAATGAATAACTTAAGGCCACACAGCTGTGGCTCATGATCCAAGGTCAGAAAGAGCTCTCTTCAGCCTGTGCTCTTTGCCACACTGTATTGGTTCTTGGACTGTGTTGTAAAGCACATGAAAGGTTGAAAAGCCAGAGAAGGTGTCCTGTAACCCCGTTACCATCTGGACTCTGAAAGGCCCCTTGCTGGTGTTCAGTCTCTGCTCTGCACTGGTGGGTCCACTTCGGTTATGTAGGCAAGTGGGCAGTGGCACTTAACTCCAAAGTGTTGTTCTTTTTAGGCATATTGGTAAGGCTAGCCCTGGGGCTTTTGTCTCTGAGATATTGGCCCCACTCTCTCTCACCATTTGTCTCAACCCCAGGGCTACCTAAAAAGGAGACTCGAAAAGGGGTCTTCCTTGGACTTTCTTGGCGGCCGGGGCATGTGTTTCTGAGTGCCTGGGAAGGATTCTCTGGGTGGTCATCTTTCTAACTTGGCGTCGACCCAAAGTCCACAGCCTGATGGAAAATACTTTTAAAATAAAATCTGCGGAGGAAGAAGTGTGATCATGTTCTGTGTCTCTAGCTCGAGTTTTAATTCTGGCAGGAAGAGGAAAGGTCAACATTTCTCGCTCACAAGTTAATGCTGTCAACATTGTGTGGATTTATGAAAATTGGCTGAGGGAGTAGCTAGAAGGTGCCCAGTGTCCCAGCTGCTGTTGTGATAAATTGTGTAATATGGCTTGGATTAAAAATAATACTCATTTAATTTGTTTAATGACACCAGCATGAAAAAGCCAGCACGCCTGTTCTGAAATCCAGCACACCAACGCCTCGGAGCGACATGCCAACGCCGGGCACCAGCGCCACTCCAGGCCTCCGTCCAGGCCTCGGCAAGCCTCCAGCCATAGACCCCCTCGTTAACCAAGCGGGTAGAGCATCGCCTCTTGTTGTGCTTTGTTTGGTTTCTCCCATTCCCAGCTTGATTTGCTGTCTGTTAATGTTGTGATGCAATTGCCCTACAAATATGAAATGTACTTAGGGCCACCCTCCTTCCTATCTCTGAAAAAGCCATGATAAGAAACAGATGTTTGTCCTTGGGTTTCAGCAGCTGCACTCTGTTCAGTCTCCAACTGTTTACATTCAGCTTTTCTTTTTTTTTTTTCCTTTGAGACGAAGTCTCGCTCTTGTTCCCCCAGGCTGGAGTGTAATGGCGTGATCTCAGCTCACTGCAACCTCTGCCTCCTGGATTCAAGCGATTCTCTTGCTTCAGCCTCCCAAAGAGCTGGGCTTAAAAATTAGCCTGCCGCCACACCCGGCTAATTTTTGTATTTTTAGTAGAGACGGGGTTTCACCGTGTTGGCCAGGCTGGACTCGAACTCCTGACCTCAGGTGATCTGCCCGCCTCGGCCTCCCAAAGTGCTGGGATTACAGGCGTGAGCCACCTTGCCCAGCCTAATTTTATTTTTAAATAATTCAAATCCTAGGGACTTCAGTAAAGTTTCTGATAATTATTTTGAACACAAGCCTCCCTACCTAACTAGCATTGTGCGTCTGACTTTGCTAATATTGGCTGAAACAGTGGTTTGGCCGGCCCAACCACGCTCCTTGCAGACTGTAGTTGGTTGGTTTTCTGCCAGGGGAGGCTTCAGGAATCAGTGGTCTCTCCTTCAGTAGAAATTAGGAGGGTTTCCCTGTGACTCCAGCCCTTAAAAAACTCATAATTTGCAACCTGACATCCCCCGGTGGGAAAGGAAAAAAGCAACAGCCTGGGCCCAAAGGAAAACAGGCAACAGAATCTTCCTCCTAAACCCGTGCTTTGGTTTACGTAAATCCAGGATTGGGTTTTCATTTGGAATTGGTACCAGGGAATGGAAAGTTCGGACTGAAAGAGAAATCTTGGATTTTATCGAGAAAATCTTCTTTTGAGATTAAGTCAGGTAAACACTTGGTGTCTGTGCCTTGGTTTGCCCTCTGTAAATTGGGTATGGTAATACGCTTAATTCCCCTGGCTTCCGGTGCTGCTACTTACACGAATACGAAAATGTGTGGGTTGTGCTTCCCCTGGAGTCTTCTCTTTCCTGGAGATGAATTCCACTCTGGGGAAGGAGGGATCCAGTGTATAAAAATTGGAGGTGATTTCCCCCCCTCCCCCAGAAGCCTTCCCTCTTTCTCTCTCCCCGTGAGTGACACTAACAAATGACGAGGCCAGACTTGCTGGTCAGGTTTGATGGAGTGGGTCCGTTGAGTGATGTGTGGCTTGTGTTTCTTTTCAGCAGCTGGCTTGAGGACACCCCTGGCAGTTCCCGGTCCATACCCTGCTCCTTTTGGGATGGTCCCCCACGCTGGCATGAACGGCGAGCTGACCAGCCCAGGCGCTGCCTATGCCAGTTTACACAACATGTCACCCCAGATGAGCGCCGCAGCTGCCGCAGCCGCCGTGGTGGCCTACGGGCGCTCCCCCATGGTAGGCCGCTGTCGGGTGGGCTCTGGTTGGGGTAGGAATGCTGCATGCTCCATTTAGCGCTGTCAGGTTTGGGGCCAGGCCTCTCTGCGCTGCATGGGCAGGAGCAGCCAGCCCCACACACCTCGGAGACAAAGACGCCCAGTGTCCCAGCCGCACACTCGCCTTCCTCTTGTCAGCTTTCATCAGCACGCTGCTTCATTAAGTGAGAGCCAAACGTTTTTTTGTTTTACTGTTTTTGTGGATGAAAAAGGCAGTGTTTAGAAGCTCCTTCAGTGGTTCAGGGGACATCTGGTTTTCTCCCACCAAAGTCGATTTTTTTTATTTGAAGGCGATGAAATGATTCAAGTGGTTCACAGAAGCCTTTTCATTCATTTTCTTGAACTCTTTTTTCCTCATTAAACCTTAGAAAAAAATGTCTGAGAAGCCATTGCTCTCTCTTTCTATGCCTGTGCTACACTTTAAACCCAATCGCCTGATTGATGTATAAGCAGTGGTCTCTGTAAACAGGTAGAATTCTGGACAGACTGAACCACAAGGGCAGGCTGGCCTGTTTGCCCTGCCTCTTGCCACTGTGCAAATGGTCTAATTTTTGACCAAGAAGACACAGAACTGCATTTGAAGGGTAGAATTGGCTCTGCAATCATTGATTGCATTAAGGGTATAAAATCCCACCATCATTTCTCTTGGCTGTTTGAAAAATGCCCTGCACCTTTCTCTCTTGTCCCCTCTTCACATAGCATTACCTCCACTAGTTTGCGCTGACGTTAAGATTCATTGGTTTTTCCTGATACTGCACTTGTAGGAGAGGCTGTGCAGTGGCGGGCAAAAGTGTTGAAAGTAAGGTGGTCAGCTGAGAGACTCGATGCTGTCCTTATGCTGCACAAAGTAGGGAATCCATGTATGAATGCTTAAGCATTAAATTAGACCCGTGGTACGCAACTGGGGATGATTTTGTTCCTTGAGGACATTTGATAATATCTGGAGACACTTTCGATTATCATAACTGGGGGTGGGAGGGGGCAGGTGTGGATTCCTCTTGGCACATCAACAGTAGGGGCCAGGAATGCTGTTCAACATCCTGCAATGCCCAGGATGGCCCCCAACAAAGAAAAGAACTGTTTGGCACAAAATGTCAATAGTGCTGAGGTTGAGAAATCCTAATACAACATATTGCTCTGTGAACTTGCTTGCAAGTCTAAGGGAGGTATTTACCATGGGGAAGTGGTTCTCAGTGCGCAAATAGATCACATCTCCTCTCTACCCCCCAAAAAGGAAGTGGGTCTTGTGGCGTTCAGAGGTGCTTATATTACCTCTTGCATAGTAATTAAAAAGAAAAACACTAGGCCATGTCACTGTTCCCATTGAAGTTGCTTTGGGGATCTGTGAGTTTCTAATGAAAGGTATTGATGTTCACAAAGTGCCTGCTACAATAACCTGAGTCTGCAATGCCTTATTTTTGTTTCCAGGTGGGGTTTGATCCTCCCCCTCACATGAGAGTACCTACCATTCCTCCAAACCTGGCAGGAATCCCAGGGGGGAAACCGTAAGTACCTCAAAGACCTTGGTTTTGTTTTAAAGGTGGTTACTCAGTCATTGGTATTAGCAGACTAGAATTCCAAAGGGAGTACAGGCTTGGGCGTTTCCAAGGAGATTTCTGGTATCTTTTCCTGAGGAGTGTTAACACTTTCTATAAATAGGCAACTTGTAGGTGTCATGCCTCTGTCTTCTCCCTGGGGGTGATCTCCTAAGTTCAGTTATTTCTAGAGAGAAACTGTTGGAGATGAGGACGAGGTGGGAGGAAAGCGCTGGAGGTGACTGGCCCTCTTCGCTTGACCCCTCAGAAAACTGCTCTGCTCTGCCATTTGGTTAGAGGGCAGCTGCTGGAGATTCCCAGCTGTGCTGTGCTGTGGGCAGTCAGCTGTCACGAACTCTTGCAGGCTTAGACATTCAAAATGTGTCATCTCTTTACCCAGCTCCGTGCCACCTTTTTCTTATTTTGGTGGAAACGAGAGTTATTTGAAGGGTAGGTTGTGTTGCATGCCAGCACCCCAGGTTTACTCCCAAGTAGAGTTTTGATGAGTGCTCCGAGAGATCTAGAATTATAAAAAGCAAAGTGGCTTCATGGGGAAGCAGGAAAAGTTAACGTTCATTTTGTGTCCAGTGCACAAAAAGCTTTGGAATTTGAAAAAACTCGGTTGGCTATTCTTCCTGGGTCACTTTAAAAATTGCTTGCTTTTCATCATGTTAGTAATTAGAAGTGTGATTTCAAAGAATTCCTAAAGTTCTCAAATTTTTTAAACAGCAGAATTGTTTAATTGCAGCAAAACTCTGCCTTCTAAGATAGAAAATAGCAGAGGCCAGGCACGGTGGCTCACGCCTGTAATCCTAGTACTTCGGGAGGCTGAGGCGGGTGGATCACCTGAGATCAGGGCTTCGAGACCAGCCTGACCAACGTAGCGAAACCCCGTCTCTACTGAAAATACAAAAATTAGCTGGGTGTGGTGGTATGTGCCTGTAATCCCAGCTGCTCGGGAGACTGAGGCAGGAGAATCGCTTGAACCTGGGTGGCGGAGGTTGCAGTGAGTGAAGATCACGCCATTGCACTCTAGCCTGGGCGACAGAGGGAGACTCTGTCTCAAAAAGAAAAGAAAAAATGGCAGGTCTTTACAAATGTAGTTGTTTTTCTTTTCTTTTCTTTTTTGAGACAGAGTTTCACTCTTGTTGCTCAGGCTGGAATGCAATGGTGTGATCTCTGCTCACTGCAACCTCTGCCTCCCGGGTTCAAGCAGTTCTCCTGTCTCAGCCTCCCAAGCAGCTGGGATTACAGGCGCAAGCCACTACGCCTGGCTCATTTTTGTATTTTTAGTAGAGACGGTGTTTCATCATATTGGTCAGGCTGGTCTTGAACTCCTGACCTCAGGCGATCCACCCGGCTCAACCTCCCAAAGTGCTGGGATTATAGGCATGAGCCACCACACCCAGCCGATTTTTTTTTTTTCAATAAAGGTACGGGTGCTACATGTCTTAGGCCTTCCGTTTGTTTTTGTCATACCCTTGCCTTCATGTGGTTGCTTTCAGCTTTTATCAGTACGTCACTTGCATGTCACATTAGTGAGTTTTTTATTTTTAGAAACAGGGTCTTGCTCTGTTGCCTAGGCTGGAATGCAGTGGCACAATCGCAGCTCACTGCAACCTCGACCTCCTGGGCTCCAGCAATCCTCCTGCCTTGGCTTCCTGAGTAGCTAAGACTATAGGTGTCTGTCACCATACCTGGCCAATTTTTAAATTTATTTTTGTAGTGACAGGGTCTCCCTGTGTTGCCCAGGCTGGTCTCAAACTCTTGGCCTCACACAGTCCTCCTGCCTTGGCCTCCCAAAGTGCGTGGATTACAGGCATGAGCCACCACGCCCAGCATGGTGAATTATTTTGAACAGTCCACTCAGCTGCCCTGTCATCCTTGGTATGGTTTTGATAAGAGCCTTGTTTCAAATAAACCACCAGCATGAGATAAAATTGAATTTCTTACCCTGTCACCTGCTTTTTAGGAAAGGCGATTCCCATTGCACTACTTTTCATGTATTTTAATATCTCTTTCACAATAATTTGATTCATGATGAAATGAGGTTTTCGTCTACACTAGGAATCAGTAGCGATGTTAGGAATTTAAAATGACATGTGTGCCCAATGAAGGGAGTGAGGGGTAGTATTGCTCAATGCTCACTTAGCTGGTAGTTCTCTTCCAGTTGAGTACCCACGGACTAGTTACTACCTGGTGTGTTTTCTTGGGGATTTGGGAATGCCCCCCTGCTTCCAGCCTGGGAGGTCCTTGGGGCACTTGTGAGCATTCCCTGTCTGTGGTTGCCAGCGGTGTTGTAGCTGTTGTGTTCTACCGATTGGTGAGTGGATAAAGGGCAAACCGGTAAAGTTGTGATGAGAAGCAGTAATACCAGTAACTGATGAACCTTTGGTGGAATAATAGGGAAATAAGGCCAAGTTCAGCTGACCCTTAGGGAAAGTTAGCTTCACGAGTTAGAGGTACGTGGTGTGTGTTCAGCTGCTAAGCCCCCACCTTGGGTGTAACTGAAGATGCAGTGAGGGAAGGCGGGTGAGCAGAGCTGTGAGCTGTGATGCTAAGGTGGAAGGCTGATAGGTGGGCACAGTTAAATTGGACCCTGTTCCTTGTGTGTGTGTGTGTGTGTGTGTGTGTGTGTGTGTGAACAGGATCAGTTGTAAGATAGAAGTAGCATCGTGCTTATTAGAGTTAAGTATTGATGTCCTTGGCTTGTGAGCACCTTGCATTTCTTTGTGTTCAAAGCCGTGCAAACTAGAATCACAATGTGCCTAAGGACGTGGACAGTGGACACAGTGGCCAATGTTTTGAGACTATGTCAGGGTACTTTTCTCATCTTGGTCAAAATGGCTATTGGTCTTTGGATCTGAGCAATCATTGCTCTCTCTAAAATAATTAAAATCTCTTTATTAATTTATTTTATTTTATTATTTTTTTTTTTTTAGAGACACTGGGTCTCCCTGGGTTGCCTAGGCTGGTTTCGAATTCCTGGGCTCAAATGATCCTCCTGCCATGGCCTCCCAAAGTGCTGCGACTACAGGCATGAGCCACCGTGCCTGGCCTAAAATACATTTTTTAGGATTCTCTTTCATGTTTGAGCCATATTATGTGAGGAAGATAGACTTAATATCAGAAGGAAAAATGAGCTTTGCCATTGTTGCCAGGGTCTGGGCTATATACAATCTTACTGTGTCTCTCTCTCTTTCTCTCT